>NC_057733.1:37686771-37695062 GCF_004010195.1 Chiloscyllium plagiosum | reverse complement strand
CACCCCCTCTCCGGCCTATCACCCTCACCTTAACCTCCTTCCACCTATCGCATTCCCAACGCCCCTCCCCCAAATCACTCCTCCCTACCTTTTATCTTAGCCTGCTTGGCACACCCTCCTCATTCCTGAAGAAGGGCTAATGCCCGAATCATCGATTCTCCTGCTCCTTGGATGCTGCCTGACCTGCTGCGTTTTTCCAGCAACACATTTTTCAGCTCTGATCTCCAGTATCAGCAGTCCTCACTTTCTCATGGTTAAACCTCTCTGTCTTTCTATCTATTTTTACCTTATTCCTTTTTTCCTTAGTTTCTCTAAATCTGCTCTTTTAAACGTGTGTTTGGTTCAAATTTCTCCCTATATGGTTCAGTGTCAAAATTTGATGATGCGCCTATAAAATGCCTTGGGATAGTTTATTATATTTAAGGGACAATGTGAGTGCAAGATGCTGTTGTTGTCTAAACATGTGAAATTTAAATAGAAAATGCTGGGAAAGTTCAGCTAGCTGGACGGCATCTGTGGAGAGAGAAACAGAGAAATCATTTCAGAACAAAGATCTCTTTTCAGAAATTCTGAACATTCTGTGCAAGGGGAAATGTTGGTATTCAAAGGGACTCTGCTATCCCCAATCTCAAATCTCAGAAAAGTAGCATGCAGGTGCAGCGACCAATTAAGAAATAAATTCTATGTTAGACATTTTTCCAGAGAGTTCTGAGGAAAAACAACATGCAGAGATTGTAAAGTATTTGAGTGAGACCACATCTGGAGTACTATGGTCTCTTTTAATCAGCTTATCCACACAAAAACCTCAGCAGCCTCTACACTTGTCCTCATTTTTCACCAAACAAGTCTCTGCACTCAAAGGGTCCTCTACTTCCACCAGCTCCTGCAGGATGTCACAGCCAAATACATCTTTCCCTCCCCTTTGATGTCAGTATTACACAGGACTGCTTCCTCTGTGACACTCTGATCCATCTCACTGTCACTCAGAATATCTCCTCACTCCCCTATAACACATGTGCATACTAATGCAGAAGTAAGACTTACTCTTTTATCTCCTCCTTCTCCTCACTGTCAGAATTTACAAACACACCTTCTGGGTGATGCAGTGATTTACCTGTACTCCATTCCATCTTGTCTAGGTTATTTGCGACTCATAATGCTGACTCCTCTCCATTGGTGAGATTAAACATAGACAGTGTGACCAAGTTGCAGAAGATCTCTGCTCAGTCTGTAAGAATTGCCTGAACTTCTGACTGTTTGCCATCTCAAGAAACCCATTTTGCTCTCATGCTCACATTTCTGCCCTCGGCTTGAAAGAGTTTTCCAGCAAACCAACAGAATCAGAAGGAACAACTCCTCATTTACCAGGCTTCAGTCTTCAATATTGAGATCAACACCTTCAGAGAATGAACTCTGTCCTGCACTGGATTACACACTCAGTGCCTTGTTTGGGACGTTTTGCACTGAGCAGAGCTGACCTATTTTCTGATACTGACACTTACCAGCAGTACTTACTTTTCATCTATATCTCTCTTTTACTCCCATTACAGCCCACTTTGCTTTGTGCTCAGGTCAACCTTGCCATCGATTATATGGGAGCCTCTACCTTCTTCTTCAACACATGGTAAATCTTGACGTTCCCAGCTCTCTTCTGTTCTAAAGGGTAGTCACACCAGACAATAACTCTATTTCTCTCTCCACAGATGCTGCCAGACCTTCTGAGTTTCTCCAGCACTTAGCTGCTGTTAGTTCAGATTCCCATCATCCGCAGCATGCTGTTTTTACTGAAGAAGGACACACCAGCGTTTGAGAGAGTACAACGTGTTCACAAGATTGGTGTTCAGGATGAAGATTTGTCCTACATGGTGAGATTTGTTTACTAGGCCAATGTTATGTAGAATGTAGAAGTATAATAGGTGTTCTCCTTGAGGTACATAACATTCTTAAAAGAGTTAACTGGGTAGATTGTGCAACAGTGCTCTTTGGTTACAGAGTATAGCACTAGATGGTATGGTAAAGTGAATAAAGGATCAACTAGTTAGGATTAGATCAGAAGTATTGTCTTCATTCAGAGGAATATGAATCTTTGAATTTGGAGAGGGATTCTGGACGATCAAATCTTAGGTGATGTTCAATAAGGGTTTCCATAGAAATCCTACAGTGTGGAAACAGGCCTTCAATCCAGCAAGTTCACATTCACCCTTTAAAGAATATCCCACTTAGAACGAATCCCCTATTACTGTACATATGACTAATGCACCTAACCTACAGATCCCTGAATGCTGTGGGCAATTTAACATGGTCGATTCACCTAACCTGTACATTTTTGGACTGTGGGAGAAAACCCACACAGACACGGGGAGAATGTGCAAACTCCACACAGACTAGGCTAGAATCAAACCCGGGTGCCCGGTGCTGTGAGGCAGCAGTGCTAACCACTAAGCCACCATACTGCCCATTTAATGATGAACATGGATATGGAACCAAATGTTGCTAAGACACAGAGACACTATATTACAATTGTAATATGGAACAGGTTTGAGGGACTGAATAGCATCCACCAATCATACGATGCATTCATTATGTAGAAATCCATCACAGAGTTACAATTGTAGCTCTGGATGTGGAAAGGGATTAGAAATTCTTGTAGAGGGAAGCACCAGAGGCAATGTCGACAAGGGATGTGTAACTGATCCCTGGTGTGAAAAAGCTATTTATTTGGCATCAACATGAGAAATGTAATAAAATTGACTTGAATTCTCAGTGAAAATTACAGACAGAAATTAATATTCGGGCAATCAGTCAGCTTGGAATAAGTTTAACCTTGCTGGCAGGGAGATGTAAGAGTGGGTTCTCGGTACAGAATGGATCGTCTGTCCAGCTGAAAATCAGGTTTCATGCCTGATTATGCAGTAATGTCAGCATCTCTCAGAGCACCCGAGTATCAGCTCTTACCCCAGTCAGACAGAAGCAGCTTGGACTGAGTTCATGCCGAGGTGGGGAAACTAGATAATTAGGAGACAGTGAGGTCTGCAGATGCTGGAGATCAGAGTTGAGAGTGCATTGCTGGAAAGGCACAGCAGGTCAAGCAGCATTTGAGGAGGAGGAAAATCAACATTTTGGGCTGGAGCGCTTCATTAGAAATGTTGTTTTTCCTGCTTCTCGGATGTTGCCTGACTTGCTTTGCTTTTCCAGCAACACACTCTCAAACCAGATAATTAGCTGATGCATGTGAAAATGAGAAAAGGGAACTTTTTCTTGACTTCCTTCTTGTTGGAATTGCTTAAAAGTAATTTCTGCTTGGTCAAAGCAGAGTTCTGGTTGTGAAAGGAAAGCTCAATTTGATAATAACTGACTAAATTAAAGAAAAATATTCAAAATGATTTTCTCAACTGACCAGAGGAATGAACATTTTCAATACAATGTTCTGCATGAAATCAAGCAAATATGTTTCATTTCCAATGAATTCAACAACATAGAAAGAATTTAATTTATACAAAACTATGCAAATTATATTATTTTGTCAAGTAAGAATGTAAAATTGAAATTTTATTGTTTGCTGCATCAAATTTCACTGATGGCCTTTTTTTTACATTTGCACAATCATTATCCTGAGATCATGCCTGGCCCATACAATATGAGGGTGGAATCCACCAGATACATTGATTATTAACCATGCCCTAATCCATAAAATAGTGGGTCATCTAATAAATGATGTGTAATATCACCATATTCAACAACTCCCTGTACCACAGATAGCTGGAAAACAGCTCTGCTTTCATCAACCAGTAAAGTAGAAACAAAACTCAAATATATAACCATGTCTGTTTCTGGGTTAGATCCCTATCATAACATCAAGCAACATTTCCTGCGAGCTGCGTGAATCTAATAGATTGATACATTGACCTGTCCATTTGAAGATGAGAAAATATCCAATTCTATTCAATGATGAAAACAAACCCAATGCATACTGTGCCCGAGCAGCACAAGAAAAGTACAGGATTCTCACTCCCTCACTCAAATTCCTTTACATTGACAAGCAATAAAATGCAACAAAAAATTATGTTGAAATTTTTCTAACAACGTTTTCCTGCTTGTGCTTACAATTTGTCTTCTTTTTGATGTTACTAAGCTCCTCTCTCTTTCTCTCTACGTACGATCAGAGTCTGAACGTCCGTCCAGTATTTCAGTGCTGGCCCTGCAGGATTCTGTGCGGAGGACAGTGAGTCAGGTACCAATGTGTAGGCTATTGTCAGATTGTGCTGAGTGGGGCTGGAGGAAGAGAATCCTCACCTGACTCTGTAACAACGTCACTGTCCCAATACCACCCTAACCGGAGCTAAGGTAATTGGAATGAGTCTGGGTGGAATTATCCAATGCCCAAAAGTGAGAAAATGACACTTATTGTTGATTTCCTTCAAACTCCAATTGTATTTTTGATTGATCAAAGCAAGGTTTTAGAAAACCTAAAAAAAGACTCATTTAAAATAACCAGAATTCAGCTATTGAACACTTAAAAGCTTGAATATTTTTCTCTCCTCAACATTGCAGAACGATTTGACACATTTAATGACGGTACATGCAGATACAAGACAGAAACTTCACAGCAAACAGATAGTAACCAAATGACTGACATAGTATGAGTTTCAGTCAGTTTGGTGATAAATTTCAGACCTGCCTTCGATGAGGGTTAAGTGGATGGCTTCACTGTCAGACTCTGCTGAAACCTAGCGCCCGTTCAGCTGCAAGGAGTGACTATTTTCCACCTGATCCTGTAAGAGTATCAGCAGAAAGCAGAGTCCTCAGAATCATGCCCCAATATATTGGGTAAGAGGTGGTGCTGAGTTTCGGGGGTGTGAACCAGATTACTATTGGATGTAAAGGCTGATTGTGGACTTCCTCAAAGAGGACTCTGCATCCATCTACACAATCTATACAAGTCAGGCTGGAACACTGCAAAATATTAGAGGAAGTTAATGGATAACAAAGGAAAGTGCTAATGGGTTTAACAGCATTAAAAGTAGATAAGTCTGCAGGCCTAGTTAATGTGCATGGCAGGGTGCTGAAGGAGGCAAACGATGAGATATCAAAGGCACTGGCCATAATTTTCAAATTCTGTTTATCCACAAATGAGATGTCACAGGACAGAAGGACTTTTAATGCTGTCCTATAATTTAATAAAAAATGATGAAATTTTAGACCCAGAAATTACAGAGCAATCAGTCTAATCCCAGTGGTGAGAAGTTTATTAGAAAGAATGCTGAGGGACAGAGTATATCTGTACTTGGAAAGACTCAAATTAATCAGGGATACTGGGCATGGATTTGTGAAGAGATGGTTGTGTTGAACAAATTTAATCAAATTGTTTGAGAAGGTGACCAGGAGCGCCAATGAGGGCAAAGGATTTCAATGGTCTACATGGACTTTCAGAAGGCTTTCCATAAGTTGGTCAAGCATGTAGGAGCCCAAGGGATCTCAAACAAGTGACAATGGTGAACCCAAAATCGGCTGAGAGGCAGAAACTGGAGGGTGATTGGAGAGTTTGTGACTGCAAGGCTGTTTTAAGGTGGATTCTGCAGGGCTCAGTGCTCGGGTGCTTGCTGTTTGTGATGTACGTTAATAATTTGGCCATAAATGCCAGGTGATATGTGCAAGACGTTTGCAGATAACAGGCACATTGGGAGTGCAGTAAATAGTGAAGAGAATACCAGTAAACTACAGGAGGGCATTAACTGTCTGCTCTGGCAGGCTGATCTGTGGTAATTGGAATTCAAATCCAGAGAATTGTGAGGTAATGCACTTGCGGAGTGATAGCAGGAGAAGCAACTGCACAATGAATTGATAGCCTTGGAATGAACTGAAGATCAGAGGGACTATGGGTATATATCCATCAATCCATTAAGGTGGCAGGGTAGGTAGGTAAGTGGTTAAGGATGCATAAAGAATCCTTGCATTTGAGAAGAAAGACATAGAAGCAGGGAAGACACGCCAGAACTGTATAAAATACTGTTTAGACCAGAACTGGAGTACTACATGCAGCCCCGATCATCACATTATGGGCTAAATAAGATTACACAAGATAGAGCGCAAAGGAAATCTCCTGGGATGTTGTCTGAGCTGGAGGGTGGGAGCTATGAGGAAAGTGTGGAGCAACTGGGGTTTTTCCTTGGAGCAGTGAGAGGAGACCTGATGGTGGTGTATAAGATTATGAAGGGCATAGTTGGACTGTTAGCAAGGCACATTCTTCAATTGTAGAGGGGCCAATAATCAGGGGCAATGCTTCAAGATAAAGGGTAGAAGAGTAGAGAATCGTTTTCACCCCTGGATAGAACTGAGAGTCTAAAACCCACTGCCTGAAACAGTAATTGTGTCAGAAGCTCTCGTACATTTAAGCACACTTCAATATTCACTTGCATTGCCATAGTCTCGAAGACGATGTGCCAAAAGCTTGAAAATTAGATTACTGTAGCTTTAGGTTTCGGGATCGTCTCTGATGTGATGGGGAATACTTTCTTTCTGTGCTGTAAATGTCTCTAAGCCTATATTGAAATTCTAACTGCACTCTCCTTCCAGCCCCGCAAGCCAGAAACCCACCCTCACACTGTGGTGCTTGACCATTATCATTAGCATATGGCCTGCAGGAAAGGAAATCTTGTTCTCCACTTCATGACTAGGGACCTGGAAGTGTTGATGGATGGAGTGCTGGAGTGGGTGGGGGTTGGGGGGGTTGGGGGCAGTCCTTTCTCAATCCAATCACCACAAGATACCCATGCCCCCAGACACAGCCAGCCTGGACATACATCACAGCCCGGGTCAATGCTGTAACCTGGGTGAAAGGAGCCCCCAGCAATGTAGAGGGAAGGTCAATAGTCTTCTGTGGTCTGCAAGGGTAAATGCCACCATCTTCTCTCTTACCTCACACCGAGAGAACCACCACTCACTCTGTTACTGCGCATGCATCTCAGCCCCTTGGACTAAGGACCTCAACAGGAGGCAGGAACTTGTTAATTCTCTCAAACATTAAGAGTCATGACAGCTTCCAGGGTATTGCCACAGGCCTGCAACACGTGGCCAACTCTCACCTGTAGATTGATGGATTGGAAGCCTTTTCTGTGGGCCAAGCCTAATCTAAACAAAATCAAAACACAACCTAATTATTGTATACTGTTACATTATATCCTTGTTACATTACATATTCCCTAACTCCCCTCAGGTAGTGATACTGGTCACTGCTGGAACCTCCTAGGTCCCTGATATTGACTCCATCTTTACAGGCCAGCTGTGCTCCTAGTAAACACCGGCAGCTCACAGCTTATTATTCAATTCTTGTTGGAAAATGGGACTTCCTGTTTGGTGTTCGGAATCACCTTATTACTGATGCCATATGATTCTCCCAACTTTCTCTGCATTACATATATTGTTCAATGACTGGACAGGTGAAATTGAAATACAGAACAGGCTTGAAGGACTGAATGCCCCACAGAATTTATATCATGTTTGCATGATATATAAATCCATGACATGGAGTGACAATAGCAGCTGTGGATTTGGAGAGGGAATAGATGATCATGGTGAGGGAAACACTGGAGGTAATGCAGAGAACAGGCACTGGCTAATCCCAAGCGTGAAAAGACGATTTATGTGGAAACACGATCGGCCGATTTTGTTATAACCAAATTCACATCTCAGTGAAGAAGACAGTTTTAGTTTAGTACGAGAGCCTTCAGTGAGGTTGTAATAAATGTGACCGGGTGGTGCAGGGAGACTGAGGAGTGGGTTCGATGTCAGACTGTACTGAAGGGAGGGTCTGTCCGGCTGCAGTGAGGGTTTCTCTTGCATCATGGTGCAATAATGTTAGCAGAACTCAGAGTGTCCCAATATCAACCCTGACCCCAATCAGAGGGAAACAGCCTGTGCTGAACTTGGACAGATAAACCAGATGGTTATCATCATAAACAAAAAGAGGAAACAAATTAGACAATAGACATTAGACAATAGGTGCAGGAGTAGGCCATTCAGCCCTTCGAGCCTGCACCACCATTCAATATGATCATGGCTGATCATTCCTAATTAGTATCCTGTTCCTGCCTTATCTCCATAACCCTTGATTCCACTATCTTTCTCTATCAAACTCTTTCTTAAATGAATCCAGAGACTGGGCCTCCACTGCCCTCTGGGGCAGAGCATTCCACACAGCCACCACTCTCTGGGTGAAGTTTCTCATCTCTGTCCTAAATGGTCTACCCCGTATTTTTAAGCTGTGTCCTCTGGTTCGGCACTCACCCATCAGC
>NC_057733.1:37652732-37683679 GCF_004010195.1 Chiloscyllium plagiosum | reverse complement strand
CACCAGCCCGAGGAACTGGAAGCAAACCGGAGATAACCACCTTGGACATCCTGCTTTTCAGCCTTCTTCCCAGTTCTCCGAAGTCCCTCTGTAGTTTGTTCCTCGTCTTCTTCCCGACATCATTTGTGCCGACATGTACCACCACCTCTTGCTCTTCACCCTCGTCCTTGCGGATTTCCTGCACTCTGTCCGCGATGTCTTTAACCCTGGCACCAGGAAGGCAACACACCATCCTTAAATCCCGTCTGCTGCCACAAAAACCCCGCTCAGTTCCTCTCACGATGGAGTCCCCTATTACCACGGCTCTGTGTGATGTCCGACTCTTCCGCTCTGTCTCTGTGCCAACTTTTGATTGACAGACCTGGCCGCCTTGCGAACTGGCAGTGTCATCAGTCTCTGCTGTTTCCAAAAGCTTCAACTTGTTCCTGACAGGTACTTCTCGCAGGGTATTGAGAGCATGATCCAGCGAGAGTCAGTAATAGTGAGCGGAATCACATCGGGGTTTGAACAATGTGGGTGATGGCGAGATGTGTGGCACAACTGCTGTGCTCTTCCAGCACACTAATCCAGAAACAAGGGCACTAAGACCCATCTCAATGTCAGGAGCACAATACACCATCTTTTATGTTTCTCACCAGAGGATAGCATGTTTCTCTTGGGTTGCTACTTGGCACTGAATATTTCTTGTCAAATGCCTTGTAAACAGCCCAATGTGCCTCATTAATATTTAGCCTCCCAGCTCACCAACCTCACCCAACAAACTAGACAGCAGGAAAATGTGACAAGGAAACCAGAGTGAGACCTTGGGCAGACCCAGCTCTCCATTTGCTTCAAACAACCTCCATCTGGGAAACTGGGCACCAACATTTCAGTGCTCACTCCATGGGCAACAGCCACGTAAAACCTTCATTAGCGCTGATTGGCACTTGACATGTGCCAGCCTCTTCGGGACATCATGGCTGGTCTCAGATTCACTCCAGGATGTTTCTGTATTCCAATGCTGGGCCTGAGGCTGCACCAACAATGAACATTGTAATGCTACGGCAATGACACTGTGCGCCCAGGCACCTTCAGCCAGCTTTTGGACTGAAACAGTCTGCATCAATGGGCTCACTGCCATAGCTCACACTGAATCTTCCTCGACCTGGGTGCTCACTGCATTCCTGCTTTGTCTCACTGAGCCCTCTCGCACTTTGTCACCTCAGCATGAGATACCAGGGTCATGTTGCTGCTGTCTTGCTGTGCTGTTCAGCACAGACACAAAGGATGGACGCTTTTCCTAATGGTGAGTAGGTCTCAGTCAGGTTAAGGGGGATAGCCTTCACTGGGGGATTGTTAGCACAGTAAGTGAAGGGCAGCCTCTCGTACCAGCCCAGGCCCTGATCAGAGTGGGGCAGATTCAGGACCCTCACCTCACACAGGCATGAAGAGCCAAATTACAGGAAGCCATCCACCCATTCTGCCTCTTTCTGTCAAATTGTGAGTGCTTTCTCTCACACAATGAGGGAGAGATGGGAATTACAGGAGATGAAAGTGGGTGGCACAGCTATCAGTATTTGCCATGTGGGAGGTGTCCTCGGTGAGTGATAGGCAGAACAGAGGACATGCAGGATTAATGGTGTCAGGATTTAGAGTGGTTGAGAGCGAATGGGGAAGATGCTGCTGCTGATAGGGAGAGTGATAGAGCATGACCCTTGGTGGGAGGTGGATACAATCACAGAGATAGACTGAATGTGAGGCATTGGAGAGAAGATGGGAGATCGTACCCTGGTGGAATAGAGAAGGTCATTGTCCTCCTCCCTACAGTGGCGAGCATTGCACCAGATGAATGACATTGATTTAATATGCATGGCAACCTCAGCCCAGGCTGGCATGGCCTGGTAACGTGACCAACACGACTGGTCCCAGGGGAGGAGGAAGTCCTGCCTCCTCACCTGCCAATCTGGAAGGGCATCCAGGTGTCTGCCCACAAAGCAGGGCACCCGTTGCCCCCCTGACTGCCACATCCAGGGCAAATGGCAGGAGCTGTGCAGGGCAGTGCTGCGCTGACAGTGTTTGTCCAGGTGCAGAAACCACTTCAAACACTGGTGCAGGTACAAGGGATGCCAGCGAATTCTGGAATATCTACTGAGCGGCGAGATGTTGGGGGAAGAGCGTTTGGTAAAGGTGGGGCATAGGATAGACTTGGCAAACACCATATGGCAGATGCATAATTCATGAGGTGAGTTTGGTCAGATAGAGCAAGAGAACATACCCTGCCTCATTCTGATCAAGTCTTGGAAAAACCTGACAAAACTTAAACTCAGTCAGAAAATTTAATATTCAGCCAAACGTTTCAAACCTTAGTCAACTGGTGCTTTCCACTGGTCACATGAGTATCAATTTCAACTAACTTACAGATGGATCTCATTTTCAAAGAATCCCTTCAGTCTGGAAGCAAGCCATTCAGCCCATCGAATCTACACTCACTTTCTGGAACGCTACATATCCCATGGCTCATCCACCAAGCGTACACCTCCCTGGACACTACACGACAATTTAGCATGGCTAATCCACCTAACCTGCACATCTTTGATTTGTGGGAGGAAACTGGAACATCCGGAGGAAACCCACGCAGACATGGGGTGAAAGTATAAATGGCACACAGATAATCACCCGGGGATGGAATCGAACCCGGCACCGTGATGCAGCAGCGGCAACCACTGAGCCACAGCTAGTTTGTGTGCTGGCCTTGACGCCATTAGGAACTGGGTCCAAATTCAATTCAGAGAAAGAAGATTTCATGTCCCACTCAAATCCAGTCTCTACAGGTAAAACCGAGGCATCACATTTTAAACTTTACCTCTTCATCATTTAAAACCTTCTAATAACTTTGATATGAACGAACCTTTTGCTGGCAATGCAAAAGGTAACTGAGCTTTGATCAGCATGTTTCGATCTGTCTATAAATAGTGGAGAAAATAATTATTCAGGCATTGACACAGTGACACAGACCTCTCTGGTGTGCTCAATGCTTTCTGTGCTCAGTTTGAGCAGAATGCCAATGGTGCCGTGTCACCTGCCCTGACAGCCTTGCACCCACCTGTGCCCACTGTCTCTGCTGCAGACATCAGATCTGGGAGTCAACCCAAGGAAAGTGACAGGCCTGGACGGTTTCTTTGGATGAGCACTCAGATCCTGTGCGGACCCATAGGTGAAGGTATTCACTGACATCTTCAACCTCACCCTATTACAACCAAAGTCCCCACCGCTTCAAAAAGACCACCATTGTCCCAGTACCTCAGAAAGCACATGTAACATACCTTAATGACTACAGTTCAATGGCTCTGACCTCCAGACCCAGGAAGTGCTTTGGGAGGCTGGTCAGAGCCCACATCACTCCAGTCTCCCAGCCTGCCTCAATCCCCTGCAATTTGCCTACCAACATAACAGCTCCACTGCAGACACCATTTCCCTAACTAGGAGAAAGTGAGGACTGCAATTGCTAGAGATCAGAATCAAAGAGTGTGGTGCTGGAAAAGCACAGCTTGTCGGGCAGCATCCGAGAAGCAGGACAGTTGACGTTTCAGGCATAAGCTCTTTGTCAGGAATGAGCCTGATGAGAGGCTTATGCCCAAAATGTCAACTCTCCTGCTCATAGAATGCTGCCTGACTGACTGTGTTTTTCCATCACCACACTCTTCGATGCCATTTTCCTATCCCTGCACTCATCCCTGGAGCATCGGGACAATGAAGACATCAATATCAGGCCCTTGCTTTTTCACCACAGCTCTGCCTTCAACACCATTATCCCCTCCAGACGGATCTCAAAATTCCAAAACTTAGGCCTCGTCCCCGCCCTCTGCAACTGGATTCTCAGCTTCCTTGTCCATAGACCGCAATCGGTGAAGACAGCCAACTGCACCTGCTCCACGATAACACTCAACACTGGAGCCTCCCAAGGATTCATTCTCAGCCCCCTACTGTATTCCCTGTACACCCATGACTGGGTTACCAAATTCCGAACGAACATCATCTACAAGTTTGCTGACAGCACACCGTGGTACATATGTTCGAGACACCAACCACGCCCTCTACCTCCTCCAAGACTTCTGTTTCCCCAGCCCCCAACGCGTCATCTTCACCATGGATATCCAATCCCTCTACACCTCCATCCGGTATGACCAGAGCCTCCAAGCCCTCCGTTTCTTCCTCTCCCGACGTCCCCAACAGTACCCTTCCACCGACACTCTCATTTGTTTGGCTGCACTGGTCCTCACCCTTAACAATTTCTCCTTTAAATCCTCCCACTTCCTCCAGACCAAAGGGGTAGCCATGGGAACCCGTATGGGCTCCAGCTATGCCTGTCTCTTTGTTGACTATGTAGAACAGTCCATCTTCCGTAGTTACACTGGCACCACTCCCCACCTCTTCCTCCGCTACATTGATGACTGCATTGGTGCCACCTCATGCTCCCACGAGGAGGTTGAGCAATTCATCAACTTCACCAACACATTCCACCCCGACCTTAAATTCACCTGGACCATCTCTGACACATCCCTCCCCTTCCTGGACCTCTCCATCTCCATTAATGTCGACCGACTTGACACTGAGTTTTTTTTACAAACTCACCGACTCCCACAGCTATCTGGATTACAACTCTTTCCACCCTACCACCTGCAAAAATGCCATCCTGTATTCCCAATTCCTCCGCCTCTGCCATATCTGCTCCCAGGAGGACCATTCCACCACAGAACACACCAGATGGCCTCCTTCTTTGGAGATCACAATTTCCCTTTTCACGTGGTTAAAGATGCCTTCCAACGCATCTCGTCCACATCCCACCCCTCCACCCTCAAACCCCACCCCTCCAACCGTAACAAGGATAGAACCCCCCGGTGCTCACCTTCCACCCTACCAACCTTCGCACAAATTACATCATCTGAAGACATTTCCGTCACCTCCAAACGGACCCCACCACCAGGGATATATTTCCTCCCCACCCATTTCTGCTTTCCGCAAAGACCGTTCCCTCCATGACTACCTGATCAGTTCCACGCCCCCCAACAACCCACCCTCCCTTCCTGGCACCATCCCTGCCACCGCAGGAATAGCAAGACCTACGCCCACACCTCCTCCCTCACCTCTATCCAAGGCCCCAAAGGAGCCTTCCACATCCACCAATGTTTTACCTGCACATCCACCAATATCATTGATTGTATCCGTTGCTCCCGATGCGGTCTCCTCTACATTGGGGAGACTGGGCGCCTCCTAGCAGAGTGCTTTTAGGAACATCTCCGGAACACCCGCAATAGTCAACCCCACCGTCCAGTGGCCCAACATTTCAACTCCCCCTCCCACCCTACTGTAGGAAAGGCTGTTTTAAGGTGGATTCTGCAGGGCTCAGTGCTTGGGTGCTTGCTGTTTGTGATGTACGTTAATAATTTGGCCATAATGCCAGGGGATATGTGCAAGAAGTTTGCAGATAACAGGCAAATTGGGAGTGCAGTAAATAGTGAAGAGAATACCAGTAAACTACAGGAGGGCATTAACTGTCTGCTCTGGCTGGCTGATCTGTGGTAATTGGAATTCACAATCCAGAGAATTGTGAGGTAATGCACTTGGGAAGAGCTTGCAGGTGAAGGAATTGCACAATGAATTGATAGCCTTGGAATGAACTGAAGATCAGAGGGACTCTGGGGTATATATCCATCAATCCATTAAGGTGTCAGGGCAGGTAGGTAAGTGGTTAAGAATGCATAAAGACTGCTTGCATTTGTTAACTGAGGCATAGGAACAGGGAGGATATGCTGAAACTGTATAAAATACTGTTTAGACCAGAACTGGAGTATAACATGCAGCCCCGATCACCATATTTTGGGGTAAATAGGGTTACACAAGATAGGAAATCTACTGGGATGTTGTCTGAGCTGGAGGGTGGAGTTATGAGGAAAGTGTGGAGCAACTGGGGTTTTTCCTTGGAGCAGTGAGAGGAGACCTGATGGTGGTGTATAAGATTATGAAGGGCATATTTGGGGCTGTTAGGAAGGCACTTTTTCCATTAGTGCAGGCGTCAATAATCTGGGCAATGCTTCAAGATAAAAGATGGAAGGGTTGAGAAATGTTTTCAACCCTGGATGGAACTGAGAGTCTAAAGTTCACTGCCTGGAACAGTAATTGTGTCAGAAGCTCTCGTACATTTAAGCACATTTCAATATTCAGGAGCCTGTTAATTCTCTCAAATGTAAGAGTCACGACAGCTTCCAGGATATTGCCAATGACCTGCAGAACGTGGCCTACTCTCACTTGGAGATTGAGATTGATGCAGTGGAGCAAGCCTGTTGTTGCTCATCGGCCTTTCTCAAAGCAACACTGTTCCTTGGGGAAACCCAGCGATGATGAAGGGTCCCACTGCCCGAGCTGTGTGACCTTCCTCATCCCAGGGTGAAGGATATGAACAGCTGGACAGAGGAGAAAATAACATTTTCAAGGCACTATGAACCTGCACCCCTCTTTGTTTGGTAACACTCCACAGGATCTTACCTCTAAGTACAGTAGTATCAATATTTGCCTCATTGTTGTGCAGGTTCCCATTCTGCCACCCATTGGATAGAAACCAGACAGTGACAATTTCTGACATGAAAGTCAGAGCAATTCCATGGGAACTCCGGCTCACCACTTACTCCTTTGGCCCTCCATCTAGGACACCAAGCTCCAACGTCTCAGAGAGGAAAGTGAGGACTGCAGATGCTGGAGATCAGAATCGAAGAATGTGGTGCTGGAAAAGCACAGCAGGTCAGGCAGCATCCGAGGAACTGGAGAATCGACGTTTCAGGCACAAGTCCTTCATCAGGAATGAGGCTTGTGGGTCCAGGGGCCCGAGAAATAAATGGGAAGGGTGTTGGGCTGGTGGGAAGATACCTGGGAATGCAATAGGTAGATGGAGGTAGGGGGAGGAGGAAGGTGATAGGTCAGAGAGGAGGGTGGAACAGATATGGGGAAAGACAATGGACAGGTCAAGGGGGCAGTGCTGAGTTGGAGGTTTGAGACTAGGATTAGGGACGGGGAGGGGAATGAGGAAACTGGTGAAATCCACATTGATCCCATGTGGTTGCAGGGTCAGAAGGCAGAGGATGACGCGTTCTTCCTCCAGGTAGCAGGTGGTTAGGGTTTGGCAATAGAGGAGGCCCAGGACCTACATGTCCTTGGTGGCATGGGAGGGGGAGTTGAAGTGTATCGCCACAGGGCAGTGGGGTTGGTTGGTTCATGTGTCTGAAACAAGCTGCAAGTCCCCAATGTACAGAAGACCATACCACAACAGATACAGTAGATGACATTTGTGGAGGTACAGGTAAATTTCTGTTGGATGTGGAAGGATCCTTAGGGGCTTGGACGGAGGTGAGGGGAAAGATGTGGATGCAGGTTTTGCACTTCCTGCAGTGGCAGTGGCAGGTGCTAGGAGTGGGTTGAGGGCTGGTGGGGGTGCGTGGATCTGACAATGGAGTCACGGAGGGAATGGTCTCTCCGGAACGCTGATAGGAGTGGGGAGGGAAAGATATCCCATGTGGTGGGGGTCTGTTTGTAGGTGGTAGAAGTGGCAGAGGATGATGCGATATATAACGAGGTTGGTGGGGTGGAACATGAGGACAAGGGAGGGTTCTGTCCGTGTTGCTTTGGGAGGGGTAGGGTTCAAGGGCAGAGGTGCGGGAAGTGGAGAAGATCCGTTGAAAGACATCTTCGACCATGTGGGAGGGGAAATTGTGATCTTTGAAGAAGGAGGCCATCAGGAATTTTCTAAGATGGAATTGGTCATCCTGGGAACAGATGTGGTGGAGGCAGAGGAATTAAGAATAAGGGATGGAGTTTTGACAGGAGGCAGGGTGGGAGTCAGTGGGTTTGTAGTAGATGTCCGTGGTTAGTCAGTCACTGGTGATGGAGATGGGGAGGTCCAGGGAAGGGAGGGTGGTGTCTGAGATGGTCGGGGTGGAAGGTGTTCGTGAAGTTGATGAACTGTTCAACATCCTCATGGGAGCACAAGGTAGCGCCGATACCATCATCGATGTAGTGGAGGAAAAGGTGGGGAATGGTGCCAGGTAAACTATGGAAGATGGATTGTTCCACATACCCAATGAAGAGGCAGACATAACTGGGAACCATAGTGTGCCCATGGCTTCCCCTTTGTTTGGAGGAAGTGGGGGGATTGGAAGGAGAAGTTGTCAAGGTTGAGGACCAGGCGGATGAGGGTGTCGGTGGAAGGGTAATATTTGGGACGACGTGAGAGGGAGAAATGGAGGGCTTGGAGGTCTTTGTGGTGGCGGAGCAATGTGTACAGGGACTGGATATCTATGGTGAAGATGAGGTGTTGGGGGCCGGGGAAACAAAAACCTTGGAGGAGGTGAATGGCATGGATGGTGTCCCAAACGTAGGTGGGGAGTTCCTCGACTAAGGGGGACAGGACGGTGTCAAGATATGCAGAGGTGAGCTCAGTGGGACAGAAGCAGGCTAAGACAATGGGTCAACTAGGGAAATCAGGTTTGTGAATCTTCAGTAGGAGGTAGAATTGAGTGGTGCGGGGTTGGCGGATGAGGTTGGAGGCTGTCGGTGGGAGATCCCCAGAGGTGATGAGACTGTGGATGGTCGGGGAGGTGATGGTTTGGTGATGGGAGGTGAGGTCATGGTCGAGGGAGCAGTAGGAGGAGGTTTTGCAGGATGTGGGAGAATTGGAAGGAGAAGGGTAAGGCCCAGTTCAACTTGGCGGATGAGCATGTCAGTTGAAGGGTACTGGTTGGGCCAACAGTTTCCTCATTTCCCTTCCCCCACCTTATCCTACTCCCAAGTCTCCAACTCGGCATGGCACTCTTGAGCTGTCCATCGTCTTTCCCATCCATCCGCTCCACCCTCCTCTCTGACCTATCACCTTCCCCCCCACCTCCATCTTCTTCTTGCAATTTCAGCAACCTTCCCCGCAGCTCCACCCCCCCCTCCCATTTATCTCTCAGCACCCACGGCCCACAAGCATCATTCCTGATGAAGGGCTTATGCCTGAAACGTTGATTCTACTGGTCCTCGAATGAAGCCTGACCTGCTGTGCTTTTCCAACACCACACTCCCAAATCCAATTTCTCAGAGCATGCTCCATGGACAGTGATTGTATACATGTCCCATCCACCATTACCCCCAGGTTCTTGTCGGTAATAGCAGGGTGTCAATCTCCATGTCTGGGCAATTGATAGGAACAATGCAGAGGAGCTGTGGGCTGCCAGTGTTTCCCAGGAGCATGGCTGGTCTTTAAAGATGGAGCCGATATCAGGGATCCAGGAGGTCCCAGCAGCGACCAGTACCACTGCCTGAGGGGAGGTGGAGTATACCAATGAGTGTACCAAAGCTTTATTAATGAGGCAGGTTTCGGAGAATTGCATGAGAATATAAACTGGGGGCCAGAGAGGGAAACCCTCCATGAATCTTGTCAAAATTGAGAGTTTGCTGGTATCTGGGAAAATTCATTCCAAATTATCACTGCATCTCCACAAACTTTATTCTCCTGGATTCCACATCCCTAAATACTAGATATCTAGCATTAAAACCAATGACGTCACCTTGAAATGGTAATCTCAGTCTGGTGGAGGAAAGACCTTCAGATCATTTTGGAAGGAGATTGATCAGAAAGGAAAAGCATGACCTGGAATTGACACGACAGGAAGCTGCTGTTTGTTCCAACAGGCCTTTTGTTGGTTTTCATGGTCTTTAAGGATGTAACAGCACAAAAAATAAAAAAACAGGATTCAGACATGATCTCCTCTGAGCCTGTTTCATCATTCAGTCTGATCATGGCTACTCACCTTGCTCACTCACACTTACCCACAATATCTCCGTAAACCATCCTTCCTTCAGTATCGAAAGTTTTATCTGTCACATTTTGTTAATGTATTCATTGAGTGAACATATTTCTGGAACATAGATAATACATTTTATTTTGACATCCACAGCTGCAATGAAGGATTTCCTTCCCCATCTTTATGGGCTACATCCTGTGCTCAAATTCATCTCTGAAACTGAACAGTCAACTCAGCTTCATTCCTCATCCACCTCATTGAGAAATCAGCCGGGCCCTCTCTCCTACTGTTTCCCACAAGCCTGCCTTCACTGATCCATGTGCATATTGAGATTGCTGCACTTACACATTCATCACATCGGCAATTCCGTAAATAGGGACCTAGCCATTTGTTCACTGTGGAAGCTAGATGTTGAAATAGGGTGCATCCAAACATTTTGCAGGATAAGAGCAATACTGAGCAGTTTGTTTCTCATTGTATATCGTGCAAACGCATGAACAGGCCGAAGGCTGTTAATTTTGATGCTTTGCTATGTCTAGTCTTCTTCTAACTACTCTGGAAGTGAAACGTATAAGAACATTCTGAGATCAGATGGAATGAGTTGTTTCTTGCTGCTTCGACCCAGTAACAACATGAGTGCCAGTAGTCTGCCAGGTCATTTTATGCAGAAGAACACACACACATCTGACACTGTGAGATAGGCTCCTTTTGGACTCACATTGACACATGCAGTGACCCGAAATAGGGAGAGGCTGAAAGGTCACCATGCTCACTGGAACAGCAATACAGAGGGAACATGGGGTACTCTCATACATCACAGGTGGTGCCTGTAAGTCACTCACACTGAAATAAAGTTATAGGTGGACCATTTTGCATAGAAGGTAAATTAAACAATAACTACATAAAATGGTTGACACCATAAAATGGGAGGAGGATATTTTTGTATTTTTTCTGGGATTTAGTAAGACACTTGGAATTGGGAGTGTTCCTCAGGGCAATTACACTAATTGCCTCCAAACCTCCAGTAAAGTCACCGATCGGACTTCAGTCTCCACTTCATCAGCGGGTCATTCATTATCGGAGAATGCATCATGAAATTTAAGGCTCAAGCAATCATTTTACTCAGTGCTTCCTTGTTACACCACAGAATCCGTAAAGCATGGAAACAGGCCCTTCAGGTCTACACTGACCCTCTGAAGAGCAACCCACCCAGACCCATTCCCCCAACCTATCATTCCAAATTTACCCCTGACTAATGCACCTAACCTACACATCCTTGAACACTATGGGCAATTTAGCATGGTCAATTCACCTAACTTGCATATCTGTGGATTGTGGGTTGAAACCAGAGCACTCTGCAGGAAACCTGTACAGACACGGGGAGAATGCACAAATTCCACACAGACAGTCACCTGAGGCTGGAATCGAAACCAGGTTCCTGGTGCTGTGAGGCAGTAGTGCTAACCACTGAGCCAGCGTGCAGCACAGCTTCAATGAGAACAAGGTACTTCAAAGCGTGGGGTTTGCATTGCACAACAACATTCCAGAGCAAGGACTGGAGCACAACAATTTGCAGCTTCCGCATTCACATATTGCACTATAAATGCACAAGGACGTAGCCTGTAATGTAGAAGATAGTCTTTTATTTCAGAGTCAAAGAGTGTGGTGCTGTAAAAGCACAACAGGTCAGGCAGCATCCACGGAGCAGGGCACAAGCCCTTCATCAGGAATGAGGCTTGTAGGCAAAGGGGGATGAGAGATAAATGGGAAGGGTATGGTGCAGAGGGGAAGGTAGCTGGGAATGCAATAGGTAGATGAAGGTGGGGTGAAGGTGATTGGTCAGAGTGGAGGGTGGAGCAGATAGGTGGGAAGGAAGATGAACAGGTAGGACTTTTCAAGAAGACATTGCCAAGTTGGGAGATGGGATCTAGAATCATTTTGAGGGAGGGGCAATGAGGAAACTGGTGAAATCCATATTAATCTCATGTGGTTGCATGGTCCCAAGGCAGATGATGAGGTGTTCTTCCTCCAGGCATCAGCTGATTAGGGTTTGGTGATGGAGGAGGCCGAGAACTTGCATGTCCTTAGCGGAGTGGGAGGGGGATTGAAGTGTTTAGCCATGGGGCAGATGGGGTTGGTTGGTGCAGATGCCCACAGATGTTCTCTGAAATGATCCGCAAGTTGCCGTCCTGTCTCCTTGATGTAGAGGAGACCGCTTCAGGTGCAATAGATGCAGTAGCCTCCTCCAGGAGGGATCAGTGAACTGATCAAGTGGGCAGGACAGTAGAACAGTATACAGTACACTGATTAGATTGAGTTCTGTTGGAGACTATCATTGTCTGACAGTTTTGGAATGACTGTTACTTGGTGCTTATCAGCCCAAACCTGGCTATTGTTCAGGTCTTGTTGTATGTGTGCACAGGACTACTCTAGTTTCTGAGGAGTTGTGACTGAGCCACAAAGTTGTTCACAACCAGCTAATATCTCACTTCTGAACTTCTTTTTGAGCCAGGTCATTGATGAAACAGCTGAAGATGGTTGGGCCTGAAGCATTACCCTGGGGAAGCCCTACAGTGTAGTCATGGAGCTGAGATGATTGGATTTCACCAACCGCTACCACCTTCCTTTGTGTGAGGTATGACGCCAAGAAATGGAGTTTCCCTCTAATGAATTCAATTTTGATGGGGTTCCTTGATGCTGCATTCAGTCAACTGCTGCCTTGATGATAGGGATAGTCACTCTCTCCTTGCCTCTGGAATTGAGTCTCTTTCTCCATGCTTGGACCAAGCCTTTAATAATGATTGTAGATGAGTGGCTTTGGTGGAACCAAACTGAGCAGCACTGAGTCATTGCAGCTTGGTAGCAGGGTCAACAAAAATTTACATGACTTTGTTTTATAAGAAGCTTTAAGGGCATCTGTAATTATTCTACTGAGTTGGTTTTGGTGTAAAAAGCATGACTATTATTCAAGTGTGTAAATTAGGTAACAACTTCCTACATCTTCAAGGGTTGAATTAAATGTAGAAATCGGGAGATTTCCCTCATCCTCCAGGCATTTGCTGTAATGTTTGCTTCCAGGGAGCTGAGAATTGAAATTTATGGCACACATCAAGTTGCTTTACTCATGTGATACAGACCCAGTCAATTGGCAGAAAATCTTGCTCGTTCCAGTGGAAGTAAATTTTATTGTCACAGTAGATCTCATGTACTTCCACACTACCGCAGTGGCACCGAAGGCTATTGTTTACAAGTGAGGAATCTCTCTCCTCTTCAATTTTAATTATTGCTAAAAATAACTTGCTTGACATGCATTTTTGACTCATATCCCAGATAACCTCGAGAGGGTGCTCTGAGGACACAGTGAGTTCCTGTAATAAATTCTAAGTAACTGTTTAGCCAATGGTCAAATGTTTGATTTATTGTCACATGTACCTAAGTACAGTGAAAGCTTTGTTTACAAACAATCATAGTAAGTAAGGACATACAGATCATAGGGTGAGAGGTATATGGGTTACATCACACAGTGCGGGCGCTAGGCAAGATCAACATTAACAAGGTTAGCATTATTTCAAGTTAGTGAGTCCATTCATCAGTCTATTAACAGCAGGGAAGAGGCTGTTCTTGAAAGGTTTGCATTTTGGAAAGGCAAATCAGGGCAGGACATATACACTTAATGGTAAGGTCCTTGGGGGTGTTGCTGAACAAAGAGATCTTGGAGTTCATAATTCCTTCAAAGTTGAGTCACAGGTAGATCAGATAGTGAAGAAGGCATTTGGTAAGCTTGCCTTTATTAGTCAGTACATTAAACATAGGAGTTGGGAGGTCATGTTGCAGTGGTACAGGACATTGGTTAGGCCACATTTGGAATACTGTGTGCAATTCTGGTCTCCCACCTCTAGGAACATGTTGTGAAATTTGATAGGGTTCAGAAAAGGTTTACAAGGATGTTGCCAGGGTTGGAGGGTTTGAGACTGGGGCTATTTTCCCTGAAGTGTCGGAAGCTAAGGGGTGATTTTATAGACAGTTCATAAAACCATGAGGGGCATGGATAGGGTAAATAGACAACGTCTTTTCCCCAGGATGGAGGAGTCAACAACTAGAGCGCATAGGTTTAAAGTGAGAGGAAAAAGACTTAAATGGGCCCTAAGGGGAAAATTCTTCATGCAGAAGGTAATGCGTGTATGGAATGAGGTGCCAGAGGAAGTGGTGGAGGCTGATACAATTATAACATTTAAAAGACATCTGGATGGATTCATGAATAGGAAGGGTTTAGAGGGATATGGGCCAAATGCTGGCAAATTGGACGAGATTTATCTTGGATATCTGGTTAGCAGGAGTGGTTGGACCAAAGAGTCAGTTTCTGTGCTGATCATCTCACTGTCTCTATCTGGTGGTGGGTGTGTTCAAGCTTCTGTATTTATTTCCTGATGGAAAAGGTGGTGGAAGACCAGTACCGGGGTGGGTTGGTAGCCTTTCCATGACAAGGAGCCATGTAAATGGAGTCCATGATGGGTTGCTGTGCACCCAATTCTCTGTAGCATCTTACAGTCTGGGGTGGAGCAATTACCATATCAGGGCATTATGTGCATTATATGCTTTAAATGGTACATTTGTAGAGGTTGGTGAGGGTCCCTCTGGATACGCTAAATTATGGAAGTCACCTGAGGAATAAGAGGCGTTGCTGTGCCTTTTTAACAATCACATCGACATGGGAAGGCCAGGACTGGTTGTCAGTCATCATCAATCCTCAGGACTTGACACTGTCAACCCTCCCAATCTTCGCTGCGTTAGTGTATGTAGGAGTGTGTTCTTTCCTTACTTCCTGAAGGTAATGATCAGTTCTTTAGTTTTAACGACATTGAGAGAGAAATTGTTAACCTTTCACCATGGCACCAAGCCCTCTATCTCCTTTCTGTATTCTGACTCATCATTGTTTGATACCTGGTAAAAACAAAGTTAAAAATCACACAACACCAGGTTATAGTCCAACAGGTTTAATTGGAAGCACACTAGCTTTCGGAGCGACGCTCCTCACCTGATGAACCTATCCTGATTGAACCAGCCTCAGATTGATCTCTTTCCTCACTATTTTCCTGGGTCCCACCTCCCCACTTTACTAGTTTAAATCCTCCTGAGCAGCTCTAGCAAATCTCCCTGCCAGTATATTAGTTCCCTTCCAATTCCGGTGCAATCCATTCTTTTTGTACAGGTCACTTCTACCCAATAAGAGATTTCAATGATCAAAGATGTCAACACTTCTCCCATACACCAACTCCTCAGCCATGCATTCATCTGCTCCATCCTCCTATTCCTGCCCTCACTAGCTCATAGCAACGGGAGTAATCCAGATATGACTATCCTCGAAGACCTTTTTAAATTCCTGCCGAACTCTCTATGTCCTCCCTTCAGAATCACAACCTTTTCCCTTCTTATGTCGTAGTGCCAATGTGTACAAAGACCTCCGACTGGCCCTTCTCCCCTTTGAGAACATTCTGCACCCTCTCTGAGACATCCTTGATCCTGGCACCAGGGAGACAACACACCATTCTGATTTTTCGCTGCTGAAACATCTAACTGTGCTCTGACTGGAGAGTCGCCTATCACAATTGATTGCTTGGAACCTGACATACTCCCCATTACATTAGAGCCTGTCTCAATGCCAGAAACATGGCTGTTCCTGCTCCATTCCAAAGAGTCCATCACCCCTTACATCTTCCAAAACAGCATACTTGTCTGAAATGGGGACAGCCACAGAAGACTCCTTCACTACCTGCATACCCCACCTACCTTTCCAGGAGTTAACCCATCTACCTGACTGTATCTGCAGCTTTTCTCCCTTCCTATAACTGCCATCCATCACTAGCTTTTGTGAATTCCTCATTGCCCCTAACTGCCACTCCAACCGATCCATGTGATCTGATTGGATCCCCAACCAAAGACAATTCCTGCAGGCATGATCATCAGTAACATGGAAACTCTCCCTAAACTCCCACATCCGCCAGGAAGAGCATATCACTCGACAAAAGGCCATTTTTGCTCCTTCACAATCTCAGACCCAGAAAATAGCACCATATTTTTGCTCTAAAAATCTATATTACAGGCTAACTTAGTAGTTATAGTTTATATTTTAAAAATTTAATCGAGGCAAATCTCAATACAACATAATCAAGAAAGAACCCACTCTATTCACTACTATAGACTTACAGCAAGGTTACATGTTAAAAACTATGCACTTATCTGTTCCTGTGCTGTGAGCTCTCCCACACAGGTTCCTCCATGGTCAGCTGGTAATTTCGCTGTTTGTTAATTTTTCCCAGACACACCCCGATGTCCAGATACATGAACTCAAACAGGAAAAGCAGTAATTGCGCAGATTCACTGTCTTCAACTTGTCATACATACTCTCCCCAAGTATGATGATAAACTGCAACATCAACTAATAGACTACAGTGTTGCAAACTCCAGCTATGACTTGATTCATAAGCCTCTGGATTCTGGCCGAATATTCTTTAACCCAAATTATGTCACCTGACATTGGTCTAACCCATTTGGTGTAACAAAAGCAGAGATTATTTTCACCCTTCATGTTATTGGCACTGGCAAGTATCATTTCAAGAATTGAGATCCATTCAATTTTCCAATCATAGAATTGGCTCCAAGTTTATTTTTCTAAGATCATTCAACTTTTTATCATCTATACAAAGTCTAATTGATCCATCCAGTTTAGGAACTGCTTTGATGAGGTTCAAGCAAGTGATTCGACAACATGCACTGAATTTGTTTCCACCCATGCTTGTTTTTTTGATCAACATGAATATTGTTTTATCGGTCTGGTGCTCCCAGCTCCAGATCATGTTTGGCTAATGTAGAACACCCAGGTGTATCTCTACAAATTACCTCATAATGGATCCTCCTATTATCCTTTCTCTCAATATGAAAACCATGATGAGGCTACTAATAACAGAAAAAACTGCAGATCCACAGGCTGTCAGGAAAATTACTCATTCTTTTTAATTTGCCACAATGTTGTTTGCCTTATTTCCACATACTGGAGCCAATCCTCGACAGCATATCAAATGAGTCATCTTTTCAAATAGAGGCATGATGTAAGAAATGCTTACCCTCACCAAAAGAACTATGTGAAAGTGAGGACTGCAGATGCTGGAGATTAGAGTCAAGAATGTGGTGCTGGAAAAACTCAGCAGGTCAGTCAGCATCCGAGCAGGAGAGCCGATGTTTCGGGCAAAAGTTCGACTGTGATTGTGTTTCTTCAGGATTGTGCTTTACTCTCATTGCTATTGAAATGTCTCTTCAGAAGTCAGCATCCCATCATCAATCACTTTGTACTGACAACTACATAGCCTTTGACAGTAGCACTGCCTCACACTGAATCGAGTATTCAGGGGCTCAATATCCATGACATTCATCCTTTTTTATCAGCCAGGTTTCCCTTATTGGACCAGATTAGCAGCTTCAATCGGGGAATTCATTTTTTATGAAGTCCAGCTCCTCACTACAACAGCCAAGCAAACAGAACAAGGAACTTTAAAGTTGAAACAAAGTGATCCTGACTGAACTTTGTGTATCTGTGAAATTGTTGATGTTAAAAGTATTGAATCTTTGCTGCTATTATTTGTAGTACCATCTTTTCAAATAGTTCTTATACATTGTATTAAATAGTTTGTGTTCTCTTCCCCCTTTGTGCTGAATGAACTTTGATGTTCCTTTAGCAGCACCTTATGAATATGTTCAGTGACTGACCACCACGGTAACCAATCAGCAAAATCTAAAACACATGGTCCATCAGGGCAGGTTTCACACTTGTGCAAGACTTGTCCAGTATTGTCATCAACTGAGACCATAACATATTGCTGCTTGTGGTGGTTTGTTCTGCACAACCTACTGTATTTGTCTATGGTTGACTATACTTCAAAAGGAATCATCCGAGGAGCAGTAAAATTGACGTTTCGGGCAAAAACCCTTCATCAAATATAAAGGCAGAGAGCCTGAAGCGTGGAGAGATAAGCTAGAGGAGGGTGAGGGTGGGGAGAAAGTAGCATAGAGTACAATAGGTGAGTGGGGGGAGGGGATGAAGATGATAGGTCAGGGAGGAGGGTGGAGTGGATAGGTGGAAAAGAAGATAGGCAGGTAGGACACGTCATGGGGACAGTGCTGAGCTAGAAGTTTGGAACTAGAATGAGGTGGGGGAAGGGGAAATGTCGGCGGATGATTTGGTTTATGCGAAGGTTTGTAGGGTGGAAGGTGAGCACCAGGGGCGTTCTGTCCTTGTTACGGTTGGAGGGGTGGGGTCTGAGAGTGGAGGTGCGGGATGTGGATGAGATGCGTTGGAGGGCATCTTTAACCACGTGGGAAGGGAAATTGCGGTCTCTAAAGAAGGAGGCCATCTGGTGTGTTCTGTGGTGGAACTGGTCCTCCTTGGGAGCAGATACGGCGGAGGCGGAGGAATTGGTAATACGGGATGGCATTTTTGCAAGAGGTAGGGTGGGAAGAGGTGTAATTCAGGTAGCTGTGGGAGTTGGTGGGTTTGTAAAAAATCTATCTTCTTTTCCACCTATCCACTCCACCCTCCTCCCTGACCTATCATCTTCATCCCCTCCCCCCACTCACCTATTGTACTCTATGCTACTTTCTCCCCACCCTCACCCTCCTCTAGCTTATCTCTCCACGCTTCAGGCTCTCTGCCTTTATATTTGATGAAGGGCTTTTGCCCGAAACGGCGATTTTACTGCTCCTCGGATGCTGCCTGAACTGCTGTGCTCTTCTTGCACCACTAATCCAGAATCTGGTTTCCAGCATCTGCAGTCATTGGTTTTACCTTCAAAAGGAATCAGTTAACCTGCAAGGGCTTTAGGTTGCCCTAATGCCAGGAAAGATGTGATACAAATACAAGTTGTTAATTTCTTTAATGATTGAAAGACAAATGTATGCCAATATGTTGAAATCATAAAAACATACATTAGACGTTTTTAAATATCAAATGAACATAAATCATCAAATGATTGTGGAATTTACTGACTCTAAGAAAAACAAATGTGAAAACATCTTTATCACAAAATTATCAGTTATTGCTGTATTTTGGATGTTACTGCCAGAGAAAAGACAACAAAAAATTATTTTGGTGCTTTAATGTCAGGTAAAGAAAAGCAGCAGAAAGAAATTATGATTGATAATTGCACTGTCAAACATGGCACCAATACATTAGCCTGGCAATATATCAGCAAAAGGTTTAATGAATTAGCACTTGGGTTTCCTCGACGTTCAAGGCAGACCTGTTAAGTTAAAGCCTCCACCTGTCGATAAACACCAAGCAGGCAGAATGGTCGCCCTAAGAGGTTCAGGCATTTAAATCCCTTGGACCTTATGAGATTAGATTACTTACAGTGTGGAAACAGGCCCTTCGGCCCAACAAGTCCACACCGCCCCGCCGAAGCGTAACCCACACATACCCCTACATTTACCCCTTACCTAACACTATGGGCAATTTAGCATGACCTGCACATCTTTGGACTGTGGGAGGAAACCGGAGCACCCGGAGGAAACCCACGCAGACACAGGGAGAACGTGCAAACTCCACACAGTCAGTCGCCTGAGGTGGGAATTGAACCCGGGTCTCTGGCGCTGTGAGGCAGCAGTGCTAACCACTATGCCACCGTGCCACCCACAGTGCTGTGATATGATATATATCAATGTTAATCCATACTTTAAATTTGGTAAGCCAGCTTCTATATGAAAATCAGCAGATTAGTGAGAATATAAAACTCTTGATTCCTTCAATTTAAACAATGGATATTTTTGTTTTATAATTTCAACCATGAAAGACTTGAAAAATCTCAAATTATTAGGATTTAATATGGGATGTCACTTGGAATTTTATGATCCAAATGAAGAGGTTACTGTAACTGGAGAGATTCCAGTATTAATGGCACATATACCAATGAATTGATTAGTAATCCTGCTACCTGTACATGGCTGTGGAATTTTACATATTCAACTGTAATAGACAATGTATTGGGGAGCACATTCACAATTCTCCAGTTTGCGCTTCCTTTTGGTGATTATTCTTTTTATTTATTCATCCATGGAATGAGGGCATCACCAGTTAGGCCAGCAATCATTGCCCATCCCAGAGTGCACTTGAGAGTCAACTGGGTCTGGAGTCACATGTAATCCAAAACAGGTGAGGCGCAGATTTCCTTCCCTAAAGGACATTAGTGAACCAGATGGAGTTTTCCAACAATCGAAATGAATGGTGATCTTCATTAGACTCTTAATTCCAGATATTTTAAAATGGGATTTAAATTTCACCATCTGTGGGATTCAAACCCAGCTCCCCAGAGTATCTGGATTAATAGTGTAGTGATAATACCACTAGGCCATCACCTCCACTCTATTCAGACTAGGATTAATATCTCATTGAAATTGAAGTGCAATATTTTCAAATAGACTTTTGTAATTCAATCAATTGTAATACAATAAATTGTGGAAGAAATACTGGCCTTATTAATTTTGAATGATATAGAACATAGAACAGTACAGCACAAGAACAGGCCTTTTGGCCTACCATGTCTACGTCAACCACAATGCCATTCAAAATTAATTAATTCTAAATTAATTCATCTGGCTTCTCAAACGTACAACACTCATCAGAAACCAATCATCTTAACTTCAATACACTGTTCAATCATCAAACTCAATGTAAATAAATAGTACACAAAGGGAATTACATTTCAAATGTTTTTATTTCAAAAAATCCATACATTCAGTCTGAACATAATAGTAATTTTCCATTCAAACTAATGTGTCATTTCCTTTTGGCACTTAGTACATAGTGATATTCACATAATTACATACAATTCCAAATGATACTTCCAGGTAAATTAATGAGAGGAATTTAAGTAAATCTTACTGGTAAATAGATATATCAAAGATTGTTCACGTTAAAAGTTGTAAGGTGGCAGGGGAGAGGGGCGGGTAGTTAGCTAAGTTGGCCAGGGTATGGTTTCGAATAATACCAACAATGTGGATTTGAATTCTATTCTGGTACGATCCTGGGATCTATCACCCCTTCTCTTGAGAGTGAAAGGTAATCATGAATCTCTCATCAAGTCAGTTCTGTCATCACAGGAATTCAGCTGGTGCACCCAAGGTGTGGGACCCAAAATTGGACAGAGTATTCTAAATGGGACCAAATTAGAGCTTTATAAAATCTCAGAAGGACATCACTGCTTCTTTATACCAACCCTCTTGAGATAAATAACATTACATTCGCTTTCTTTATCACAGACTCAACGTGCAAGTTATTGTTGGGAAACTTGAAAGGGTTCAGAAAAGATTTACAAGAATGTTGGAGGAGTTGGATGAATAGGCTGGGGCTGTTTTCCCTGGAGCGTCAGAGGCTGAGGGGTGACCTTTTCTAGGTTTATAAAATCATGAGGGGCATGGATAGGATAAATAGACAATGTCTTTTCCCTGGATTGGGGGAGTCCAGAACTTAGAGGGCATAGGTTTAGGGTGAGAGTGAAAGATGCAATAGAGACCTAAGGGGCAACTTTTTGACACAGAGGGTGCTGCGTATGTGGAATGAGCTGCCAGAGGAAGTGGTGGAGGCTAGTACAATTGCAACATTTAAAAGGCATCTGGATGGGTATATGAATAGGAAGGGCTTGGAGAGATATGGGCAGGGGTGGTGGTGAAGAACAACTGTATAGTCATCTTGTGATGATGCTGTCACTTTAAAAAGGTTATTTTGTCCTTGGTTTTGTTTTGAAGAGAGGTTATAAAAGTACAAGTTCCGAAGTCCAGTTTGACAATGGTAGGGGATGACCAGTTCAGGTTCGTTTTAGTTTGTTTTAGCTATAGCAGTCACAAGATGTTAGAGTTCAGGAGAGGTACAAGCTTCAGTAAAGAATTCCTGACTGACTTTCCCTGAAATCTCTTAGCTTGTAAGAATCAATGTTTGAATTTACCTTTTTGCCGAGAGGTGGGTTTGTGGGATATCATTGTTGTGGAACAGTTAATTAGGAATTTTTACTGTATTGGGTCGATTAAGTTTTCCAATAGTTTACTTATTCTAAATTCCACTTTCTTTTGTTCCTGTTTCAACTGTAGTGTTTAAATAAATTCAGTTTTGCTTAAAGCCCAGTGGTTTGACCAGTTGCATCACACCTGAAACAACCACTTCACATTTACCTTTAAAACAAGAAAATGTTCAGGTCTAGGCTACTATCTTATATTATTTTGAGGGATTCTGGCCTGATGCATGACACAAGGGAAACAAAACTGTGCACAATGCTCCAGTTGTGGTCTCACACATGAAATGGAGAAGGTGTTATAGCGATTTTACAGCATGGTTGCAATAGGTTGCACTGGAAGTATTTACAGGCAAACTACTTATTGTTTAATATTCACACTTTACTTCTGAGTTTCATTATATTTTTTGTCTTAAAAAAAGGAGTTTGAACTCCCTGATGATTGAACGGACAATTTCAAGAGTGAATATTGAGCAGTTGGGGAGAAGGTGAGTGACAGACCATTTTACAATTTTAGACAAGATTTGTAGCTCAGGTTGCGGATCAGGCTCTAAGTTTCCTTGCTGTGCTTTGTCAGATTTGTTGTCAGATGTTTAGTCACCATGCTAGATAACAGAGAGCCTCCAATGAAGCACTGGTGTTCTGTTCCGCTGGTCACTTGTGTGTCTTGCTTGGCCTGTGGAGTGGGTGATATCACTTCCAGTTCTTTTTCTGAGAGGCTAGTAAATGGAGTCCAAATCGATAGGTTTGTTAAAGGAGTTCCGGTTTGAATGCCAGGCCTCTGAATGTTCCGGTTTGAATGCTCCTGTAGTTGAATATCAATTATATTAATAACATTAATACTAATGCCTATTCATATCAATAAACATCACCCTAGCCGAACAAACACTGCCATCACTGCTAGACGAACCAATGACACAAACATCTGACGGCACCAACTCCATCAGCAAGGACAGCATCCTCAAACTAGTAGACCTGTGCCTCACAACCCACTTCACCTTCAACGACAAGGTCTAAAAACAAATCTGTGGGACACCTTTGGGATCACCAATATCAGGACTCTTAGCAGAAGCAGTTATACAGCGGTTAGAACAAACAGGCCTTCCCACGATCCAGCTCAAGCTTTGGGCCCACTAAGTAGATGACACCTTTGTCATCATGAAATGCAACAAATTAGAAACCTACAAACACAAACAAACAACACTCTCACTCAAAGTTCACCAAAGAGGAAGAGAACACCACTGACCAGTGTCTACAAGAAAGCCACATACACTGACCAGATACACAACTACAGGAGCAATCATCCCAACACCCACAAACAGAGCTGCATCAGGACATTTAAATGAGCCACAACAAACTGCAGCACCCAGGAACTACGAGAAGCTGAGGAAAAACCGCTATACGACATATTCAGGAACGGTTACTCAATAAATGCAGTCCACCGATTCCTACACAATAGATCTAAAACAAGAAACACAACAAGCGCAGAGACTCTAGCCACCCTGCCATACATTAAAGGCATCTCAGATGATGACCAGACTACTCTGGCCCCTAGGCATCATGATAGCCCACAAACCTACCACCACATAAACAACTCCTGATGAATTTAAAAGGACCCTGTACCAACAATCAGCAGAACAAACGTCATATACAAAATACCCTGCAAGGATTGCAACAAACATTACGTTGGGCAGATGGCCAGGAAACTAGCCACCAGGATACATGAACACCAACACAGACATGACCAACTATCACTGGTATCCATATGCACGGACGAAGAGGGACACCATTTGACTGGGACAGGCTAAACAAAGACACGCACGAGAATTCCTAAAGGCTTAGCATTTAAACCAGAACTTCATTAACAAACACATCAATTTGGACCCCATTTATCAACTTTTCAGAAGAACCAGAAGTGATATCACCCACTACAACAGACCAAGACACACAAATAGGAAGCGGGACATCATAGGTTCATAGGAGGCTCACTGATGATGTTATCTAACATGGTGATGAATTGTCCGAAAACAATTCAGCGGACGGAAGGACGGCGAACCTGGTATTAATGAACATAGTGAGCTGGTGAGTGAGTTAACAAAGGTAGCCTATAACAATACCTCTCTCGGCCTTCAGCATACCTCCAGCTCTAGTTGTGCTCACGATTCAAAACCATACTATTCAGGAATATATTCTCTACACTAGAGTTCTCAGGGAGCATCACTTGATCCAAAATGTTAACTCTCATTTCTCTCCACAGATGCTGCCAGACCTGTTGAGCTTTTCCAGTAACTTCTGTTTTTGTTTCCGATTTACCACGTCCACAGTTCTTTTGGTTTTTATTCTCTGCCCATACCACTTAACCAAGCAATGGTCAAAATTCACCAGCTGAGTGTGGTCAATTGTGTTAATATGCAAGTTTCATCTAATGCCTTGAAAATTCATGGGACTACAGGTCAACATTGAAGACTTGATGCCCGCTTAAACTGCACAGCACTGTTACCAATGTTGTATCTCTGGGATTGGGAGAGGTGTTAGAAATTTGAGCTATGACTTCAAACTTTTGCTTTAGTTGTCTATGGGTCACTGCCGGATGTCTGCAAGGTCATTAGAAAGTCAACAGTAAGTTGTGCTGTCATTTCCAGGAGCTAGGGCAACAGTGAATAGTTGATCTGGTTTCATTTGACATTTTTAGTATCAGAAGAGCCATGGTAAAGGATTTTTAAAGCCAGTGAAGACAGAAGCATTGAAGGAAGGGCAGATTCTTTTCCACTTCAGTACATTATTTCAATTAAAAATAAAGATCCTGGGAATACTTGAGTCAGGCAATAGTGGAGGAAAAATTGGTTAAAAAGTAACTGGGGCAGCATGGTGGCTCAGTGATTAACACTGCTGCCTCTCAGTGCCAGGGATCCAGGATAGATTCCAGCCTCGGGCGATTGTGTGGAGTTTGCACATTCGCCCTGTGTCTGTGGGGGCTTCCTCCTACAGCCCAAAGATGTGCAGGTTAGGTAAATTAACCATGCTAAATTGCCCATGGTGTTCAGGGATGTGTCGGTTAAGTGCATTAATCAGGAGTAAACATAAGGTGGTAGGGTAGGGCAATAGGTCTGGGTGTGTTACTCTTCGGAGGAACGGTGTGGACCATTTGGGCAAAGGGCCTGAATCCACACTGTAGGGATTCTATGATTCAATTAATCAAATACAGAGTGACTGGGGTTTAAGTACAACAAAATGGAAGGCCTGAAAGGGAAGAAGGGGATAAAAGATTAGAGGACAAATGGTTTCATAATTAAAATCTAAAAGACTGTGAATGGATATAATAGAGGAGCAAACTCCAACCCTTCAGGCACGAAAGATAACATTCTGATAACTGCGATGCAATGGAATAAAACGCTAATGAAACCATCAAGTCAAAAAGGGCCAGAATTAATGGATTTTTAGATTAGATTAGATTACTTACAGTGTGGAAACAGGCCCTTCAACCCAGCAAGTCCACATCGCCCCGCCGAAGCGCAACCCACCCATACCCTTACGTTTACCCCTTACCTAACACTACGGGCAATTTAGCATGGCCAATTCACCTGACCTGCACATCTTTGTGACTGTGGGAGGAAACCGGAGCACCCGGAGGAAACCCACGCAGACACGGGGAGAACGTGCAAACTCCACACAGTCAGTCGCCTGAGGCAGGTATTGAACCCGGGTCTCTGGCGCTGTGAGGCAGCAGTGCTAACCACTGTGCCACCGTGCCGCCCAAATCTGTTGAGCTCAAGTCCAGAAGCTGTAGAATGGAGCTAAAGGAAGATATGCCATCTCTTAATTTGCTTTGAGCTCAATCTTTCAACTCATTTAGATCATGATCACACCTATTTCCTTTATCTGATTTGGCTGTGACTCACTTTTGTCCTTCATTCTGCACAGACCCTTGGTACTTACATCATGAAAAGCATGTCGTTAGACTCATCACCCTACACAAATAGCTTCCCTTCTCTAAATCTTCCTCACCATCACCAGCACTAAAGCCACTTGTCTTTTCTCGGTTTTGAAAGGTAATTGACCTGGACCAATAATCCCTCACTAATCACAGATCCCAGCACGGTCTTCAGTTCAAACTGTCAACATGTGTAACATTTTGTTTTGTTCAGCCTACCATCCAAATTTGCCTAAAACAATCCTTGGGGTTTAAAAATTGTTGCAGCTTTATAGCAGTAGTGAGGAAACAGGAAGGTAAATCCTATTGGTCTTATCTGCAAGATGTCAAAGATTGCTTCTACCCTCCAAAGATCCACCTTTGTGCTGAGAACATGCTCCAGCATACTCTGCAGCACTCAAACTTAGCAGCTCAAAACTCATGTTCAGCACAGAAAAAGATCCTTTAGTTCAATTCGTCCATGCTGACCAAATATTCTAAATGAATCCAGTCCCACTTACCAGCATTTGGTCCATATCCCTGTAAACCCTTCCTATTCACAATACCCATCCAGATGCCTTTTAAATATTATAATTGTACCAGTCTCCACTATTATCTCTGGCAGCTCATTCCATACACATATCACCCAGTGTGAAAATCTTGCCCCTCTCACCTTAAACCTATGCCCCTCTAGTTTAAGACTCCACACCCTGGGGAAAGACCTTGTTCTACTTACACTATTCATGCCCCTGATGATTTTATAAGCCTCTATAAAAGGTCACACCTCAGCCTCCAAAACTCCAGTGAAAACAGCTCCAGCCTATTCAGCCTCTCCCTATAGGTCAAATCCTCCAACCTTGGCAATCATTTCTGAACCCTTTCAAGTTTCACAATACCCTCCTTACAGCAGGGAGACCAGAACTGCACACAATATTTCAAAAGTGGCCTAACCAATGTCCTGTACAGCTGCAACATGACTCCCAATAAAAAGTCAAGCATACCAAACACCTCCTTCACTATCCCATTTACCTGCAATTCCACTTTCAAGATATTATGAACCTGGACCCTAAGGTTTCTTTGTTCAGCAACACATCCCAGGATCTAATCATTAGAGGGTATAAATCCTGCCCTGATTTCCCTTCCCAAAATTCAGCACCTCACGTGTATCTAAATTAAACTCCACCTGCCACCCATCCTTGGCCTTCTGATCCAGGTCCTGTTCTACTGAGATAAAACTTCTTCGCTATCCACTACATCTCCAATTTTGGAGTCGTCTGCAAACTTACTAACTATATCCCCTATGTTCACAGCCAAATAATTTATATAAAATGATACATGTAGTTGATCCAGCATCGATCCTTGTGGCATACTGCTGGTCACACGCCTCCAGTCTGAAAAGCAATTCTCCATAAGCACCCTCTGTCTTACACCTTCAAGCCAGTTCTATATCCAAATGGCTAGTTCTCCCTACATTCCATGTGATCTAACGTTGCTAGTCAGTCTACCATGAGGAATCTTGTCTAATACCTGACTGAAGTCCATATAGATCACGCCCACCACTCTACCCTAATCAATTCTCTTAGTTACTTTTTCAAAAAACTCAGTCGTTAGTGAGACACAATTTCCCATGCACAAAGCCATGTTGACATTCCCTAATCAGTCCTTGCCATCCCAAATACATGTAAATACTGTCCCTCTGGATTCCTTCTAACAATGCTCAATACAGGTGCAAAATACTCATTTGGTATCTCCCCCATCATCTACAATTCCACATACAGGTGGACTTGGTGATCTTTAAAGGGTCCCTATTCTCTCCCTTGTTGCTCTTTTATCCTTAAATGTATTTGTCGACTCCCTTTGGATTCTCCTTAAGTCTATTTGCAAAAACTATCCCATGTCCCTTTTTTTGCCTTCCTGATTTCTCTCCAAGTATATTTCTACTTCGTTTATATTCGGAGAGATTCACTAGATACCTGCTGTATGTACCGGACGTACACTTCCTTCTTTTTAACCAAGGCCTCAATTTCTCCAGTCGTCATTGCCTACACCTAACAACCTTGCCCTTCACTCTAACAGAAACAGACTGTCACCGGACTCTCATTTTTAAGGCCTTCCCATTTTCCAGCTGTCTTTTTACCTGCAAATATCCACCCTCCAATCCATTTTTGAAAGTTCTTGCCTTGTAATGTCAAAACTGGCCTTGCTCCAATTTGGAACTTTTAGATCCCATCCATCCATTCCCATCACCTCTTTAAAATTGACAGAATTAAGGTTGCAGGCCCCAAAATGCTCCCCCACTGACACCTCCATCACCTGCCCTGCCTTAATTCCCAAGAATAGATCAAGTTTACTTTCTTCTCTAGTATGTGTGTAAATACAAACAAAATTTTCTTGCACACATTTAACAAAGCCATCTCCATCCAAGCCTTTAACTCTGGCAGTCACTGGTTAAGTTAAAATCCCCTACCATTACCACCTATTATTCATACAGACAACTGAAATCTCCTTACAAATTTCTCAATTACTATTGGGAGGCCTATAATACAATCCTAATAAGAAAGGGATGATCACCTTATTTCTCAGCTTCACCCACAACTTCCCTGCATATTTTCCCAGGAATACCCTAAGTACAGCCATAATGTTATCCTTAATTAAAAATGTTACTCCCCTGGCTCTCTTGCCCCCACCCCCACCTTCTATCCTTCCTATAGCATCTATATCCTGAAACATTAAAGCTGCTAGTCCTGTCCATCCCTGAACCACGTCTCTGTAATCACTATGATATCTCAGTCCCATGATCCCAACCATGCCATGCGTGTGTCTGCCTTCCCCGTTAGGCCTCTTGCTTTGAAATAAATGTAGTTTATCAGTCCCATCTCTTTCCCAGTTTTGTTCCTGGCTGCCCTGACTGTTAGACTTGCACCTATTCCCCAACTGCACCAGTGTCAGACTGAATCCAATCTCATGTCCCACCCCTTACTAGTTTTAATTCTGCCAAGCAGCTCCAGCAAATCTCCCTGCCAGTACATTAGTCCCTTTCCAATTCAGGTGCAAAGCATCCTTCTTATACCCCCGAAGACATTCCAATGATCCAAACATGTGAATTCTTCTCTTGCACCAGCTCCTCAGCCACACATTCATCTACTCCATCCTCCTTTTCCTACTCGCACCAGCTCGTGACAGAATTCAGACATTACTACCCTCGAAGTACTTTTTAAATTCCTGCCAAGCTCCCTATGTTTTCTCCTCAGAATCTTGTCTACTTCCCGTGTAGTTAGATCCAATGTGTAAAACAACTTCTTGCTAGTTGCTCTTCTGCACCATCACCAAGATATCCTTGATCCTGGTGCCACAAAGGCAACACACCTTGTGATGTCTCATTGTCACCTGCAGAAAAATCCATCCGCACCTCTGACTAGAGAGTCCCTATCACAATCGATCGTTTGGAACCTGATGTACCCTTCGCTAAGGCCAGTCTCGGAATCAGAAACCTGGCTGTCAACGCTACATTCCACTGAGTCCCTCACCCCCTACAGTATCCCAAACAGTATACTTAGAGCCATAGAGATGTACAGCATGGAAATAGACCCTTCGGTCCAACCCGTCCATGCCAACCAGATATCCCAACCCAATCTAGTCCCACCTGCCAGCACCCAGCCTATATCCCTCCAAACCCTTCCTATTCATATACCCATCCAAATGCCTCTTAAATGTTAGTTGTACCAGCCTCCACCACATCCTCTGGCAGCTCATTCCATACACGTACCACCCTCTGCATGAAAAAGTTGCCCCTTAGGTCTCTTTTATATCTTTCCCCTCTCACCCTAAACCTATGCCCTCTAGTTCTGGACTCCTTGACCCCAGGGAAAAGACTTTGTCTATTTATCCTATCCGTGCACTTCAAAATTTTGTAAACCTCTATAGAGGTCACCCCTCAGCCTCTGACGCCCCAGCCTGTTCAGCCTCTCCCTGTAGCTCAGATCCTCCAACCCTGGCAACTTCCTTGTAAATCTTTTCTGAACCCTTTCAAGTTTCACAACATCTTTCCGATAGGAAGGAGACCAGAATTGCACGCAATATTCCAACAGTGCCCTAACCAATGTACTATATAGCCACAACATGACCTCCCAACTTGGAGATGGAGATAGTCAGAGGTGACACCTGCACCACCTGCCTAGCTTTCCTGATGGTAACTCATCTACTTCACAGTATCTGCGGTTTTTCTACATCCCTGCAACTGTCATCATACCTGCCAGCTCCTGTAAATTCCTCATTGCTGCTCCAACTGGTCATTGCAATCTGCTAGGTGTTGCAGCCAAATACATTTCCTGCAGACATAATTGTCAGTAACATGGAAACACTCCCTAATCTCCCACATCCAGAGAGGAAAAGCACATCACAACGCCATGTTTGCACTTAAATCTACAGAGCCAAATAGTAACCCAGTCTTACTGGTCCAAAGAGAGTGACACCAGAATTATATTAGGTTAAAGTCTATAACCTGCTCATTGATGTAGTACCTTGTAATAAATTTCACATTCTTCAGTTAAATGAGAAAATAAATTTAGAAGAGAATTTAAGCAATAAAATGATGGGACAATTACAATTTGGGATGAGGCCTCAATGTTAAATATACAATACTTTTGGGTATCAAATTCTTGTGAAAATAATCAACCACTTTTCAGCAAGTGGTTAGGATTTGATCAGACCAAGTCAAGAATCCATTCAATATCTGGTCAGGTATGACTACTGGTTATAGTAGACAAGTCAGACCCCAGAATAAAACCTGACTTGATATGACAAGTTCTACTTTTATTATGGAAGTTACTCACTGAACAGATTCACAGGAATACACATGTAATCTTAAAATGCGTTATTAAAACAATTGCATGTAGTAACTCCGAATTTTCTGAATCATCTTTATTTCTTTGAATTTTCAATTTTTCAAAGAAAACTGAGTCAAATGGCGATCATACGAACGTTGGAGCCAGTTCAGAAGAGATTCACTCAGTGGATATCAGATATGGAGGGACTGCCTTGAGGAAAGGTCGAGTACATTGGGCCTGTACCTGTTGGAACAAAGAAGGAATGAAGGGCAGCTTTACTGAAAGATTGTAGGGAACTTGATAAGATAATTGCAGAAGTGGTTTCCCATTGTGGAAGAGTCTAGGGCTC
>NC_057733.1:37651299-37652232 GCF_004010195.1 Chiloscyllium plagiosum | reverse complement strand
ACACTCAGCACTGCAAACCCTCACATTGTAACACCCCATTTACACCAACTCACACTCAGCACTGCAAATCTTCACACTGTAACACCCCATATACACCAACTCACACCCAACACTGCAAATCCTTGCATTGTAATATTCCTGAAAAATGTGTTGCTGGAAAAGTGCAGCAGGTTCAGGCAGCATCCAAGGAACAGGAGAATTGACGTTTCGAGCATAAGCCCTTCAGGAGTTTTTCAGCTCTGATCTCCAGCATCTGCAGTCCTCACTTTCTCTTAATTGTAACATTCCACATACACAACTCACACCCAAGACTGCAAATCCTCACATTGTAACACTCCATATACACCAACTCATACTCAGCCCTGCAAATCCTCTTGTTGTAACACCCCATATACACCAACTCACACTCAACACTGAGGTGCTGGAAGACTGAAGGTTGGCAAACGTGGTGCCACTGTTTAAGAAGGGCATTGAAGACAAGCCAGGGAACTATAGACCGGTGAGCCTGACCTCAGTGGTGGGCAAGTTGTTGGAGGGAATCCTGAAGGACAGGCTGTACATGTATTTGGAAAGGCAAGGACTGATTAGGTATAGTCAACATGGCTTTGTGCGTGGGAAATCATGTCTCACAAACTTGATTGAGTTTTTTGAAGAAGTAACAAAGAAGATTGATGAGGGCAGAGTAGCAGATGTCATCTATATGGACTTCAGTAAGGCATTCAACAAGATTCCCCATGGGAGACTGATTAGCAAGGTTAGATCTCATGGAATACAGGGAGAACTAGCCATTTGGATACAATGGCTCAAAGGTAGAAGACATAGGGTGGTGGTGGAGGGTTGTTTTTCAGACTGGAGGCCTGTGACCAGTGGAGTGCCACAAGGATCGGTGCTGGGTCCTCTACTTTTTGTCATTTACATAAATGATTTGGATGC
>NC_057733.1:37629343-37651248 GCF_004010195.1 Chiloscyllium plagiosum | reverse complement strand
GCTGTACAGGACATTGGTTAGGCCACTTTTGGAATAATGCATGCAATTCTGGTCTCTTTCCTATCAGAAAGATGTTGTGAAACTTGAAAGGGTTCAGAAAAATTTACAAGAATGTTGCAAGGGTTGGAGGATTTGAGCTATAGGGAGAGGCTGAACAGGCTGGGGCTGTTTTCCCTGGAGCATCGGAGGCTGAGGGGTGACCTGATAGAGGTTTACAAAATTATGAGGGGCATAGATAGGATAAATAGACGAAGTCTTTTCCCTGGGATCGGGGAGTCCAGAACTAGAGGGCATAGGTTTAGGGTGAGGTGGGAAAGATATAAAAGAGACCTAAGGAGCAACTTTTTCGCGCAGAGGGTGGTGCGTGTATGGAATGAGCTACCAGAGGATGTGGCGGAGGCTGGTATAATTGCAACATTTAAGAGGCATTTGGATGGGTATATGAATAGGAAGGTTTGGAGGGATATGGGCCATGTGCTCGCAGGTGGGCCTAGATTGGGTTGGGATAGCGAGTCGGCATGGACGGGTTGGACCGAAGGGTCTGTTTCCATGCTGTACTTCTCTATGATTCTATGACTCTAAATCCTCACATTGTAACATGCCACATATACCAACTCTCACCCAACACTACAAATCCTCACATTATAACACCCCATATATACCAACTCACACTCAGCACTGCAAATCCTCACATTGCAACATGCCACATACACCAACTCACACCCAACACTGCAAATCCTCACATTGTACCACGCCACATACACCAACTCATACTCAGCATTGCAAATCCTCACATTGTAACACCCCATATACACCAACTCAAACTCAGCACTGAAAATCCTCACATTGTAATGCCCCATATACACCAACTCCCACTGAACACTGCAACTCCTAAAAGTCACACAAAGTTATAGTCCAACAGGTTTGTGTGGAAGTGTTAGTTTCCAGAGCATTGTTCCTTCATCAGATATCGAGTTGGGCAGGATCATAAGACACAGAATTTATAGCCAAAGATCACAGTGTCACGCAATTAAAATGATATATTGAGCAAACCTAGGTTGCTGTTAAGTCTATCATCTTTTAGAATGGGTTGCAGGTTTTAGTTCATTAATATGTAAATCACAAAACTTCTTCCATGTCACATTCTCAAGATAACTTAAGGTTTTATGAAAAAAGGTGACATCTCAGCTCAAACAATGTATTAAAGGTGTGAGGTTAGAGTTTGTCTGTATCTCAATTTTGAGTCAAACTGGTTCTATTTCCAAAGTAGGAATTTATAAAATATTATATGGATTGATTGCCTGTAGATTGTGTGCTTTTATGACAGAAATGGAATGTATTTGCAGATACATTTTATTTTTGCTCAGAAAGCATACAAGCTGCAGGCAGTCAACCCATATCACATTTTATAAATTGTTAGGAAGATGTGGGTAAGCTATACCTTTTAAGAGAGTTAAAAGTTAGCAGCGACAGCACCAAATGTTCTCAATATGACACAATGTAACATGTGCTCCAGCTACTAGATGATCTGGTTGCCTGGAATCGGCAAAAAACAGATTTGAATTAGGCCAATGAGTTTAAATTATACCCCGAAAAATACCAATTCCAATCAAATTTGAATTGAGTATATTGACAATCTTAAAAGCCAATGACACAATCCAATGATCTGGGTATAAGACCAGGGAAAAATTGAACAGTTGTAGGAGAACTGCCAAGTCCCAGCATGTAAATAGGCTGCCTGAAAAATAGCTCTCTTAAAAGTACTGTGGGATATAGGTAAAGCAGTGTTACTTCTGCAATCATAATTGCATATGCAAGGTAAATGAACTCACACCAGTGTATAATTGTTTCAGCCAAGAGCTGAGTTAATAAGAATGAAAACTATTTGAAGGAAATATATAATTGTTTTTGTATTAGCTACAATGTACATACAAGAATGAAATGTGCCTGCAAACAATGGTAGGTGTTACAGACAAATAGATAAGGTGCTGTGAGGGGAGGGGGTTAAGCTAGATATGCCTGTACAAACAGTTACAAGCATCTGTTTCCCGGTTCTGCAAAAACAAACAAAAAGGACCACCATCAAGAGGTCATAAAGCTCGGTATAAATAAAAGGAAGTATTGCTTTGGCAAGCACGGAAACAGATGGCAGTGAAGAAGGACCACAGAGGGAGGTGGTCAGACGGCCTTGTGAGGCCAGAGTTAACATTTTGTCATGGACAAGGCCGAATGAGTTCAGAGATAAACAACCGGGTTTAGATTAGAAACAGATGTAAACAGGGGAGGAGCAATGGGAGGAGGGAAGTGAAACGAATTACATAAATATTGTGTACTCGTTAAATTCAGTGTGTGTGTGTGTGTGCCTGCCTTGTGGACAGTGGACATCACACCCCTCTTGCAAGAGTGTAATAAACGATACTACTGATTCAGATCTTGTCTCAGACAAGAGGTGAGTGAGCTTCGTTTCTCACAGTACTTTTACCTATCAATAACCTGTGACACTGAATCCCTAGGAAGAAGAAGACATAGGAAAATTCAAATAGAAGAACCGAAAGCTGCCTGGTTTTGAGATAAAAAGTTTTGTTTTGTAAATCTTAATTGGGAGTATGATCGGACTAGTATTATAGAAGGGAAGGTAAAAGAGAGGGTAGAGTAAGGACTTATGAATAGTTATAGAGTCATAGAGATGTACAGCATGAAGACAAACCCTTCGGTCCACCCGTCCATGCCAACTAGCTATCCGAACTCAATCTAGTCCCACCTTCAGCACCCAGCCCATATCCCTCCAACCCTTCCTATTCATATACTCATCCAAATGCCTCTTAAATGTTGCAATTGTACCAGCCTCCACCACTTCCTCTGGCAGCTCATTCCATACACGCCCAGCCTGTTCAACCTCTCCCTATAGCTCAAATCCTCCAACCCTGGCAACATCCTTGTTGGTTAATTATTTTCTGTTATACATTAAGAAATAAAGTTGTTAAGTTTGACTTTAAATAGTTCTTGGCCACTCGAATCATTGCAGATTGCTGCATGAGACAAATCTTTTCAGTGTTGTGGTTTTAAATTAAGCAGGAGAGTTTACTCTGTGTTGTAACACAATCCCTTTAACAAGTGTGAACCCGATGGGCTTAAAGGCCTCACTATGAAACTGTGAAGGTCACAGTTTTGAATTGCGAACTTTTTTTTCTGGATGACGAACTGTTTAGATTGAAGGAAATTTCCGAGTCAATGTTTATTTCAATCCCAGCAGTTGACAAGAAAGCAGGTAAGGTGAAGACAGTCCCCTCCTATTGTCTCTGTTATTAAATGAAGCCGCTGACATGGCCTTGACTGATTTGCTCAGGCCAGCGCGGGACTGATACACAAACGCGTCACGGGCTCTAGACAAACCTCAATTCGTTCAGGGTTTCAGAGTCGTGTTACCCTCTAGACTGTGCTAATATCAATTTTCAAATAAATATCTCAAATTTAATGCTTGTCTCCAAGCACTAAACACCCGACTGGAGAACTGTATTGTCATGTGGCACTGTTTCATGATGACTCAGTTGGGAAGTTACAAACAATCCAGTAATGTCCTGTTACCTCCAGAAATTAATCTTCCAACAGGACTAGAACCAAGATAAAATGGTTTCTTCATTTCCTCCTTCTACTGCTTTTTACCTTTCATGAATACAGAGTAACTTTGATTATCCGAATATCAATTATCTGAATTTCGGATTATCTGAAATTGATCTCACGGTCCCGCTGGAAACATTGCATCAAAGAGGTGTTCCAACACTGATTGCATCTTCTGTTTACAATAATTAAAAATGAATCTGGCTTGCTGAAATGCTGCCAAGAACAGGCCTGGACATCGATGGGAGCCCAGACACTGTCTCCAAATGACTGACCGCCCACCTTCTCTCTGCCCACACTTTCCCTGGAGTTCTACACAGGGGTGAACCCTAAACCCCCTTCCCCAGATAATCTCTCCAACATTGTCCTGTACGGGGCATAGTGGGAACTTGTCAAAAAGTTGCAGTGAAATGTGTGTGTGTGTGTGTTACTCTTTTGAGACTCAGCCCCCAAAGGCAGCAGCAGTCTTGCTGTTGGGGTCCACTCTGGCTACCTGCGGAGGTGGGGGGAACGGGAGAGGAGGTGCTGACACGGATGTGGACATTGGTTGGGGCGGACATTGGGGTTGGGGTTGGATGGGGTTGGGGAGAGTGGATGGGGGTCAGGGGTGGGAGCAGACAGGGTGGGGGGACATCACACTGCAAATCTTTGCTATAAATTCTGTGTTACGATCGAGCCCTTCACAATCACCTGATGAAGGAGCGTCGCTCCGAAAGTAGTGTGCTTCAAATTAAACCTGTTGGACTATAACCTGGTGTTGTGTGATTTTTAGAATTGTACACAGTACTCTAGATGTGGCCTCACCAATGTTTTGTACAGCTGTAACATGTTGTCTCAACTCCTATACTCAATCCTCTGATCAATGAAGGCAAGTGTGCCAAAAGCCTTCTTCATTACCCTATCTAACTGTGATGCCACTTTCAATGAACTATGTAACTGCACCCCTAGGACTCTCTGTTTGACAACACTCCCCAGGGCCCTATCTGTAAGTCCTACCCTAGTTTGCCTTATCAATATGCAACACCTCGCATTTATCTAAATTAAACTCCATCTGCCATTCCTCAGTCTGATTGGCCTGGTTGATCAAGATCCCGCTGTACTTTTAGATAATCTTCTTCACTGCCCACTGTACCACCAATTTTGATGTCATCTGCATGCGTCCTCACCACGCCACCTATATTCTCATCCAAATCGATTACCTAAACAATGAACAAGAGTGGACCCAGCACCAACCCTGGTGAGACTCCATTGGCAGTAGTGCACTGAGTTTTACTATCCTTGCCCCGGAGAGTACAGGAGCAATGCAGACTCATTAGATGTTTACCTGTCATCCTGGGATGACAGATAAACAGATTATGAATAGATGTAGAGGCAATAGGGTAGTGGTGATGGGAGATTTAAATTTTCCCAACATTGACTGGGATACATTTAGCGTCAGAGGTCTGGATGGAGTAGAATTTGTACAAAGCATCCAGGAGAGTTTTCTAGAGCAGTATGTCAATAGTCCAACAAGGGAAGGGGCCATATTGGACCTCGTCCTAGGGAACGAGCCAGGACAAGTGGTAGAAGTTGCGGTGGGGGATTTCTTTGGGAACAGTGACCACAATTTTGTAAGTTTTAGAATACTCATAGACAAAGAAGAGAGTGGACCTAAGGGAAGAGTGCTAAACTGGGCCAAGGCCAATTATATCAAAATTTGGCAGGAGCTGGGAAATGTGGATTGGACACAGCTATTTGAAGGGAGTTTCACATTTGAGATGTGGGAGGCATTCAAACATAGGTTAACGGTAGTGCAGGATAGGCATGTCCCATTGAAGAAAAAGGACAGGAAGGGCAAGATTCATGAACCGTGGATGACAGGAGAAATTGTACGACTCGTCAAGAGGAAAAGGGAAGCATACATAAGGTCTAGGCAGCTAAGAACAGAACAGGTCCTGGAAGAATATCAGAAGAGTAGGACAAGTCTTAAACAAGGAATCAAGTGGGCTAAAAGGGTTCATGAAATAGCTTTAACAAGCAGAATTAAGGAAAATCCCAAAGCATTTTATTCTTATATAAGAAGCAAGTAGGTAACTAGAGAAAGGATTGGTCCACTAAAGGATAATGAAGGAAGGCTGTGTGCTGAACCTGAGAGAATGTGTGAGATTCTGAATGATTACTTTGCATCAGTGTTCACTGAGGAGAGAAACATGTTGAATCTTGAGATTAGCGATAGACGTTGAATAGTCTGGATCACGGTGGAATAAATCGGGAAGATGTGTTGGGTATGCTAGAGGTTATTAAAGTGAACAAATCCCCAGGACTGGATAGGATCTATCCCAAGTTGCTGAAGGAGGCGAGAGAGGAAATAGCTGGAGCCCTGACAGATAGTTTTGTAGCATCCTTAAATACAGGTGAGGTGCCGGACGACTGAAAGATTGCTCATGTTGTCCCCCTGTACAAGAAAGGTGGTAGGGATATTCCGGGTAACTACAGACCAGTGAGCCTGACGTCGGTGGTGGGGAAGTTATTGGAGAGGGTACTGAGAGATAGGATCTATTTATGTTTAGAAAAGAATTAGCTTATCAGTGATAGGCAACATGGTTTTGTGTGGGAGAGATCGTCCCTTACCAACTTAATAGAGTTCTTCGAGGAAGTGACCAAGTTGTTAGATGAAGGAAGAGCTGTTGATGTCATATACAAGAACTTTGGTTAGGCGTTTGATAAGGTTCCCCATTGTAGACTAATGGAGAAAGTGAACTCACATGATGTGCAGGGTGTGCTAGCTAGGTGGATAAAGAACTGGTTGAGCAACGGGACACAGAGAGTAGTAGTTGAAGGGAGTTTCTTGAAATGGAGAAAGGTGACCAGTGGTGTTCCACAGGGGTCAGTATTGGGGCCACTGTTGTTTATAATATACATAAATGATCTAGAAGAGGGCACTGTTGGTATGATCAGCAAGTTTGCAGATGACACAAAGATTGGTGGAATAGCAGAAAGCATAAGGGACTGTCAGAGAATACAGGAGGATATAGATAGACTGGAGAGTTGGCTGGAAAAGTGGCAGATGGCTTTCAATCCAGACAAATGTGAGGTAATGCATTTAGGCAAGTCTAATTCTAGGGCGAATTATATAATGAATGGAAGAGTCTTGGAAAAAGTTGATGGGCAGAGAGATCTGGGAGTGCAGGTCCATTGTACTCTGCACAGGTGGATAGAGTGGTCAAGAAGGCATATAGTATGCTTGCCTTCATTGGACAAAGTATTGAATATAAGAGCTGGCAAGTCATGTTAAAATTGTACAAGACATTGGTTTGGCTGCATTTAGAATACTACGTACAATTCTGGTCGCCACATTACCATAAGGATGTGGATGCTTTGGAGACGGTGCAGAGAACGTTTACGAGGATGTTGCCTGATATGGAAGATGCTAGCTATGAAGAAAGGTTGAGTAGGTTAGGTTAAATTTCACTAGAAAAAAGGAGATTGAGGAGGGACCTGATTAAGGTTTGCAAAAGGGTACAGACATGGTGGATAGAGACAAGCGTTTTCCCAGGGTGAAGGATTCAATAACAAGAGGTCATGCTTTCAAGGTGAGAGGTGGAAAGTTTAAGGGGGATACATACAGCAAGTACTTCACACAGAGGGTGGTGGGCATTTGGAACACATTGCCAGCAGAGGTGGTAGAGGCAGGCACGGTAGATTCATTTAAGATGCGTTTGGACAGATGCATGTGTAGGTGGGGAGCAGAGAGATACAAATGCTTAGGAATTGACCGACAGGTTTAGACAGTACATTTGGATTGGCTCAGGCTTGGAGAGCCAAACGGTCTGTTCCTGGGCTGTAAATTTTCTTTGTTCTTTGTTCTTTGAGTTGTCCTAGTTGGATAAATTGACCCAGCCTTTGCTCTCGTAGAAGATTAGATTCCCTATAGTGTGGAAACACGCCCTTCGGCCCAACCAGTCCGCACCGACCCTCCGAAGAGTAACCTACCCAGATTCATTTCCCTCTCACTAATGCACCTAACACTGTGGACAATTTAGCATGGCCAATTCACCTGACCTGCACATCTTTGGATTGTGGGAGGAAACTGGAGCACCCGGAGAAAACCCACACAGACACGGGGAGAACTTCAAATTCCACACAGACCCTGTTTCCTGAGCCACCGTGCCGCCCGTCACAATGGACTCAAAACGTGCATGTTTTCTCTGTCCATGGAGTTTTTCCAGCATGTGCTTTTATTATTTTATATTTCCAGTATCTGCAGCATTTTGCTATTACAATGTTACAGAGAGTTTAGCAGAGTGGGAGGCGATTGAATAAAGCAAGTAAAAAAGGGCTTGGCAGAATAGATGCTTTCTCCTGCCTATGGAGTTTAGAACTAAACAGCCACACAGGACTAAGATGCCAAAAGAATCACTCCTAATAGGTTAGTAAATCTTTTGAATTCCCTATGCCTGGAGAACTATGCATGTTCTGTTCTTGGGTTTACTCAAAAAGAGATTGATAAATATTTGCATTCTAAGGGTTTCATGAGCTTGTAAAGGGTAGTGCAGGAACATGAAGATGAGGTAAGGCAGCTATGACTTTATTCAATAGTTGAGCAGACTCAAATAGCTGAATGGCCAACTACAGATACAATTAATAAAAGCAAATTACTGCGGATGCTGGAATCTGAAACTAAAAGAGAAAATGCTGGAAAATCTCAGCAGGTCTGGCAGTATCTGTAAGAAGAGAAAAGAGCTGACGTTTCGAGTCTAACTGACTCTTTATCAGATACAATTTATTGGTTATTATGACTACTTTTAGAGTACTCTGCACAGTTCTGGTTTCCATTTTCTTGTCATGGCCAGTGGGCATGAGGAGTAATCCTAAAGAAAATTATAATCTCGTCTATAATTTCCTATTTAACTTCTGTTCTTTTAAAAGATTTCCAATCTTTCTGGACTCAGAAATCACGTGATTCTATTTCTAGAAGCTTCTGTATCACTTACCTCATATCCTGTCCTCCTTAATTTCTTGAGGACTTGCTTGTGTGGAAGTAGCAGCAAAGTAACTTCCCCATGTTTTGACTCTAACTAAGCTTCCGTTTTCATTTTAAAAGGATCTATTGTAGCTTCATTTAAAGCTAAACGGGAATCCTAAAACTGAGGTATGCGGAACACACTTCACTCAGTAGTGGGCATAACTAAAATAGAAAGGAGTACATTAAACAATATCTTGCCGTTTTGGGCTTAAGAGGGAAAAAAACTCTGAAATAAATCCCTTTATCTCTCATTTTCTCTTTTGTCCATGGCAATGTAATGACACTCAAAAAAATACAAAAGCAATTTACCGAGAAATTAACAGAACTAAAATACTTTCTTATCAGGAAAGCGGGACAGAATGTAGAAAGAATGTGGAGAGGAGAGCACTAAGGAATAACTTGATGACAAATCTTAAAACTTATGAAATGATTTAATAGATATAGAGAAAATGGTTCTACTTGTGTGAGGAACCAAAACTATGGATCATCAATGTAAGATATTTGATAGCCAAATCAATCATTTAGGAAATTCAGGAGAAATGCATTTCCCTAGAGAGTAATAAGAATGGGAATTTACTATCAGAAATGGTATAAATGTATTTATAGACAAATTAAATAAAAATCAGGAAGAAAAAAGTGAAATGGAGTTAAATTAAGAAACTCAAATCAAGTATCAACATTTTCATTGGATAGTTGGGCTGAATGGCCTGTTTCAGTCCTCTGCATTCAATGTAGTTCTCTGTAATTATTCGAGTCCACAAACTGCTTGCAGGCTCAGGCCAGTACTGCTGTGGCCTACCTGCAAAATCCTGACTAACAGGAACAAGCTGTTACATATCTGATCTGTCACATGTCAATTCATTGTGGTTCAAAAATATACTGGCCTCCAAGAACAGATTACTGAGAAAACAACCCATGTGGCACAATCTAATTTCAATCAACATCATCAGAAAATTTCCCCAACCTCTCATGAAGAGTTTCTTCATTTAACTTTCTTCTTTTTGCTCCTTTCCACAGAATATACAATATGTGGGAAGATTAGTGGATTCTGTTGCTTAGTCTCTGCTGACATTATATAACAACACTAATTTGGAACATGAGTTGGCCACACAGCCCCTCAAGCCTGCTCCACCATTTCAAAAAATCATGACTGATCTGATTACTCCACATTCCTGCCTTTCCCCAATAACTCCTCATCTTGCTTATCAGGAGTCTATCCACCTCTGTCTGAAATATGTTCAAAGATTTTGCTTCCACCAACTTGAGGTTGAAAGTTTCAAAAATTCTTGGCTTTTAAATATAGATATAGAATCCCTACATTGTGGAAACAGGCTCTTCGACCCTCCAAGTCCACACCAACCCTCCCACCCAGACCTACATTCCCCTACCCTACATTTACCTCTTACTAATGCATACAGCCCTGAAAACTATGGGCAATTTAGCATGGCCAATTCACCTAATCTGCACATCTTTGGATTGTGGGAGGAAACCCACGCAGACACGGGGAGAATGTGCAAACTCCACACAGACAGTCGGCCGAGGCTGAAATCAAACCGGTGTCCCTGGTGTTGGGAGGCAGCAGTCCTAATCACTGAGCCACAGTGGCATGGAAAGAAAAGTACATTCCTCCTTATCTCCATCTTAAAGGGGCAATGTCTTATTTTGAAACAGTTCTAGATTTTTCCAAAAAAGGAAGTATCCTTTCAGCATGCAGTCTGTCACGACTCCTCAGGACAGTGTATGTCTCAATCACTACTCTCATAAACTCCAGCTCCTCAGACTTAACTTATCCAATCTTTAGTTTCTACACAGCATCCTGTCTTAATATTTCTTTTGTTCTACCTGCCGACTTAAATATGGTCGACTCATTCAAAAATGCAACTTCAGTCCTGTACTTAGTCAGCTGGAATGCTACACTAAGTCCATTTACTTCATCTGTGCAACAGTCCACAAGTGTATATGTGGTTTGGTACGCTTGCCTTATTGGTCATTGTATTGAGTATAGGAGTTGGGAGATCATGTTGCTGGTGTACAGAACATTGGTTAGGCCACTCTTGGAATACTGTGTACAATTCTGGTCACCTTGCTATAGGAAAGATGTTGTGAAAGTTGAACGGGTTCAGTTTTATGGGAATGAACAAGCTATATTTATGAGCTCATTCAAAAATGGTGCCCATTTCTGCTAAATGACTGTTTGTGTTCTTACTTTGACCCCTTTGGAAACGGGGTAAAAAGACTCCAAATTCAATTCAGAGAGAGAAGATTTAATGGTATGCTCAGACCCAATTGCTGAAGTTCAAACTGTGGTATCACACTTCCATCTTTACCGCTTCATCATTTGTAATATTCCATTAACATCTTTATTATTTTTGAAACTTTTGCAGGACAATCCAATGATGAGTGATCATTGGGCAGCACGTTTTCATGTGTCTCTAATTAAAGGAGACAATAATTGTCCAAATTTGAATTTAGAGGCAAATGAACAATGATTGCTGAGTTATTATATTTGACCATTGGCAAAAGCGTTTCTTAGAATTTATCACAGAATTTGCTGTGAATTCAGAGGATGCAGCACCCTCTATAGGCTATCTGGAACATGAGACAGAAAGCGCACACCAAATTGTTATTCGCAATAATTCAAATTGGAAGGAATGAGAATCCTCACGTATAAAACATAGCCTTCAGTGTCACTGTAGTATATGTAATACACCGTAATAATAAAAATTGTTATTACTGGAAAAAACAAGATCTAAGTTTTTATGGCCATCTGACGAGGTCTATATCACATGAGTAAAGTAACCTTATTGTGCTCAGCTCAATGGGAAGTAACTTTACAGCAAATTTCTAGAGGAACAGGGCAGTTTCCTGATTTCTCCATTTAATTCGACCTGTGCAGATGCTGGAAGTTGCTACCTAATTTACACATTTAAATAATAGTGAGCAATTAAACAATATAGTAAACAATAATTTCACTTTGATTGTTCACCAAAACACATCAATAGAATAATTAAAGGTGTCCTTTGTTTTACAAAGTCATGAAAATTGGTCTTTTCCCAGAGACCATGTGATAGTGACCCACTTTGGGTTCCACAAGAGCCACTCATCTACAATCCTCATTAACACCTTGGTCCAAACACAAAGGAAAATGCTCAGTTCCAGAGACAAGGGGAGAGTGAATCTCCTGGTCATCAAGGCAGCCTCTGACTGACTGCAGCATCAAGGAGCCCCGTCAAAACTGAATTGAATGAAATCAGAGCGAAGCTCTCCACTCATTGTGAATCACATCTCACAAAAAGGAAGGGGAACTTCAACAAATTCAATTCCATGTCTCCACTGCGGGGTTCCGCAGGGTAATGTCCCAGGCCTAGCCATCTTTAGCTGCTTCATGTAACTAAAAGTCAGGGGATAAAACCAAGCACCCTAGCCCAATTACCACCTCAAACCTGATCTAGAAACACGATCACTAGATACAGCATCAACTGGATCTGGTTGCTCTACACCAACATTGTTTGTGCAGTTCCAATCAATGGGCAGGAATCAGAAAGCTTTCCAATTAGATCTGAAGTCAGGCAGGGCTGCCTACTTGCTGCTGCCTTATTTGTGTGTTGTATAGAGCCTTTTGCTGAGTCCATCTGAAAGAATGTGACCCTGAGCGGGGTGACTCTTCTTGGCAGTGGGAACCTACAGGTTAAGGCCTCCCTTTACACGATGACGTCACTGTTTTCGGCTCAGACCTGCTGACAGTGCACAGGCTCATGTCCATCTGTAACCAGGTTGATCAGGCTTTGAGAGCTGAGGTAAACTGAGGCAAGAGTGAGGCCAGGCTTTCCAGAAACTGGGCCTACCAATCCTTTAGCCCCTTCACTGTCAGGACAGACCACCCAAAAGTGCTGGGACATGAGCCAGGAAGGAGTCACTAAAGTGAGGCAGTAAATGAGCAGATTGGAGCACCAGTCACTCTCCATTGTGGGTAAAAAACTGGTCATCAGGCATCAGGTACTCTCAGTGTTGTTATATGTGGCGCAGGTCTGGAAAGGTCCCCGAGTCTGCGCCAATTTATGTAGAGATCGAAGATGGACTGTGTCCGAAGGGACAATATGTACAAAGACCTGGAAGAGGGCAGAGAAAACACACCCAACGCTACTCTCACCCTGATGGCCACCTTTGTGTGTGTGGCTACATCAAGCTGTGCATGGATCCCCAGTACGCAAACACCAAGTGTCAATATGTACTGAAGTTTTACCTGTCCCTGGTTTGTGGAGGATAGGACTTGCCTCGCTGCCGTGGAACACTCCCAGTAGTTGGACCATTCCATATCCCCTGTCTCTCGTGGAGATATTTGTGAAGAAAAACACCTTTGACCACAAGACCATCAGGAAGTCCACGGCAGCGAGGCAAGTCTTATCCTCCACAACACCGGGTGCAGGTAGAACCTCAGTACATATTGACACTTGGTGTGAAAATATTCAGGGACAAATCTAACTGTTTAGTGTTTTCTGATATCCTGAGTTCATGTGTCTATATGAATACAAGTCATTCTTTTTATCATTTTAATCAAATAAAAACACTGAACATTGGAATTTGCTCTGCAAAATATTTATTTGCATTGACAGATAAAATTACAGCATATTGAATTCAAAACAATTTTGTTGAATTCAATTGATATTCTTTCAGTGCAGCCAATGTCTACAAACTATTTATGGTTTCAACACTCAGATAATTATTTCTTTATTCCAACATATCTAATGTTGTCAACACAGGCAAAAGAAATACTAGTTACACAAACCTGCATTGCCAGTAAATTCTCCAAAAGACTGAGGATCTTTTGATAGTTATTAAAAGTTAAGTCAAGCTTCTTGCAGAATGCAGCATATTTAATTGGATTATAAAATTAAATGATTTCCATGGAGCAATAACATTTAGCAGGTAAACGTGAAAAGTCTTATGCTGAAATAGGTATAAAACACATTATTAGGAAGTTTACTGTAAAGCATCTCATTCTAATTTTTGTTCCTATATTATAGCTAAATGTGAGGAACTTTATTGCAAAAATACATTTTACTTGTAAGACAAACCAGGGTCTCTCCAGTCATAAGCATTCTATGTGTACTATATAGGCTTGGAATTTATTTACAAGTATTTATAATTTGTATACAGTTTGTCATGATCAAGGTAAAATTGGATCATTCATTTTCGACTTCCATCATCTGATTTTGATCGGAGAAAGTGTACCTTTCACCCTGTGTCCCTCCAACCACACGACATCAATGTCGATTTCACCAGTTTCCTCATCTCCCCTCCCCACACCTTATCCCAGATCCAATCCTCCACCTCAGCACCATCCTCTTGAACTGTTCCACCTGTCCATTTTCCTTCCCATCCGCTCCACCCTCCACTCTGACCTATCACCATCACCCCCAACCTTCATCTTCCTATCGCCTTCCTAGCTACCTTCCCTTCCCGTGGACAAGTTTCACTGAAGGGAAATCATTCACATATAACTTAAAATTTGCTTGTGATCAGAATCAGACATGGAATTCTAGAAGTATGGATTAGCAAATCATGTAGCAGATCAATATAAAATATTCTAAATGTTATGATGTGATGCAAATGTTAGACATAGGCCATTGAGCATTCCTATCAGCATCGGGGGAATATTAAATTCTGAAATGACACGTTTCTGTACTACAATTAACGGTTAAGCAGTTGATTGAATTACAAATGTTAGACTATTTGAAAAAGTTACATGATTAATTTTCAAATTTCTGCAAAAGTTCCACCTGGTCAATGAAAACAGCACCATCACACGGCAGGAGGAGTTCCTCTGTCCTTCCCTACCCTCCAGGTGGAATTTATAACTAGTGCTGACCTTGAAAAGAGCTCCAGTAATAAGCGAGTGGAAGCTCCAGTTCAGTGATGACCCATCACCACCGTGGCATGGAGAAGGTCAGGTGTTTTTAACCTTTAAAAGTGCAAATACTGTGTTTGATGTACTGCACGGGGATAACCTTCCAGATAAACAATTAAACAGAGGAAATGCAAATTTGTAAACTGTTAATATGTACCCTATAACTTCTGTCCATTGAATTGAATTCATTGATAAAGTCACAGTAATACTCCACAGCTTTAGGGAGCGTGGCTGCGCAGTAGTTAACACTGCTGTCTCACATTGGTGGGGAACTGGTTTCAATTCCGCCGTCGGGTGACTGTCTGTGTGGGTTTTCTGGGTGCTCCAGTTTCCTCCCACAGTCTAAAGATGTGCAGGTTAGCTGGATTGGCAATGTTAAATTGCCAATAGGGTTCATGGATATGTAGTATCTGTGGGAAATGCAGGGTTATAGGGAAAGGGTAGGGGAATGGGTCTGGGTGGGATTCTTTTCAGAAGGTCAATGTGAACTTGTTGGGTCAAATGGCCTATTTTCACACTGTAGAGATTCTGTTCTATTCAGCTGCATACAAGATGTGTACTTATTAGTTGGTTGATCAGGACAATGATATACTGTGTGTTCTAATATGCTTTCAATGTTAGAGCCTTACCAGGGCAGATCCCTTTATAACTGACTATTGTAAAATGAAAATTCATGCCCATATTCAAACTGCAACTCTTGAAGGTTATATTCAAGTCGTTCATATTTTGCAGTCAGCAATTCCTCATGTCCAATTGCAAACCGGTTACGATGCAGTCTCGAGGCAATTTCTGGATGCGAGTTCAGAAGCTGGCTTAGTGATTCATACTCTGCACAGTTTCCATATTCCCAAAAAATATGTTCATCCTCTGGTGGACGTAATTCAAACTCAATGTCTGGGAACATTATGAAGCATTTTTGACAAGGTGCCCTGCGAGCTATGGGCCCATGAGTGCTTTCTCCACGAGTGTAAATATTAAATGCCATTGAGTGCACTTGACAAGGAAATGTGAAGGCATTTCTGTTATATCTATTGCCAATACATACTGCCCAGCTAATATCACGCTGCCATGTCTGATAGCACAATATATCAATCATTATTTTTCTCTGAGTAGATCCTGCACATGTCACTGAAGCACCAAAGTAATTCTCCCTTCTAAGTCCGGTAGCCTCATCATTAAAATAGCAGAAGTTGACAACTGCTGATACAAAAATATTTTTACACAGTCCATTGCCAGCATTAGGAACTTCCATTTCATTTATCTGCAACAATAAAAATTCCAAAACACTTTGTTCTTGTCTTCTTCCTACGATGTCAACAATCTGTAAAACAAATGTATAAAATACAAAAAAGAAAGATATATCTTAACAATGTGCATGTCTTTAACTCCTTTAAACTTAAAAGTATTTCACAGTCAATTAATTAGTTGAATTCATTGCTGTATAGGTAATTATGGAAGACAATTACTGCATGTCAAAATCTCACAGACAGGAATATTCGAAAATGGGCTGAATAGGAGGTATCACAGGTAGCAAGAAAGAGCCATTGGTGGAGATAAACAGTGATTTATGCAAAGTCTAAGTACAACCATCATGAAAACACCTAATTCAGGTTCCACTACAGCAGGATTTTCCAACTGGAGAGGCAGGATGTAATTATAATGTTTAAATGAGCCTGTAATAATTAAGTTAAGACAATCATTAAATTTTAGCAGTGATGGGCTCAGGAAACCTGGCAGTTAACAGAGGATTCAGCAAATGAGTGCTTTTTCAGCATGGCTTGATGACCAGAAAGAGCAGGAGTGTGTCCCTTTAATTCATTATGCACATGTTCTGCCATTCTTCAGAACCCATTGAGAATAGTCCACCTTAACCAATTTGTTCCCATTAATTGTTAGTTCCCTTTCAATCTTACCACCACCCTACCCCTGTAATCTCTACCATCCTGCTCCCATTTTTTGAACTCCTTTCTCTCAATGCTCCAGACCATTCCACAAATAATACTTCAGTAACACATGTAGGTTTCTGTAAACAGCTTTCCTATTATTTAAACCACTACATTTCCCCTGATTATTCATGACACGGGCCCTGTCAATCATAGCCTTCTAACTTTCCTTTAATGGTCAGAGATTCTGATGGAGTTTGCCAAAGATTTCTAGCAGCAGCTGTGGGAGAAAGGAAATGATCCCTCATTATCTTTGGTGTGGGGGCTACTATCTAATTACTAAGATGGGTATTGTGTGTGTGTCATCTTATGGGATGTAACTCAGCTTTCTTAAGATACCCTTTAATGTTGGTATGAACAGGTTCTGGGTGATGAAAAACCAATCGTTAAATATTTTCACCATTCCCCTTTTGGTGCAGCTTTAAATAAAGGGATATTTTAAGACCAGAAAATAAGTGGGAGAGAGATTATGGCATCTCCTCAGCAGCAGATGATGCTCAATACAATGAGGGGAAGGTGCCCTGGAAGGTGGAAAATATGCTTTTGGCTGTTGTCTGTTAGCTCTCTGCTACCTTGGAAACCTCAGTGAAACCAGTGAATCTTTTCTGGCTTTAAATAGATTTTCTGGGGGGATTGAGGAGGGAGATGGAAGGGTGGTTCTTGGGAGTGAAGGATCTTTGTAGGGGATACTCACTGCCAAGATCACAGGCCTGTTCATCCTCTTGTGAACCTTCTTTCCTCAGGGGGATTTCAAAACTGGGGGGTGCCACTTCTGACACAGACTGAAGGTTTTCTGAAGTTGGTTGTGAGTCCCAAGCACAGAAACATAGAACCTCATATATTGCAGTGAGTCATAGAGAAACTGGCTGCTTTACCTCAGTCAATTGGTGCAGCAGCATTGGATTATTATCCTGGCCTCAACCAACAAAGTGGATTCGCTTTGGAGAACACTAATCACACTTGAAGGCTCACACAAATGGCTGGTGAAGCCACACTAAAGTGAAATCAGACTGTGTCTCTGCACTGGAACATTAGGTGCGGAGGTAAAGCACCAATCCCAACACAGAATAAAACCTGTCTTACTGTACGTTTGTACAATATAGGAATAAGGAAATGTTTGAGAAGCAAGCAGACATCAAACTAAACAGCTCAAAGTTAAATAACTAACAGAGCTATTAACATCCACCAGCACAGGACTCTTCTCAGGGTGAAGTGATTGAACTTATAAAGACGCAGAGTTATACAGCACAGAAATAGACTCTTTGGTCCAATGTGTCCATGCCGGCTAGATATCCTAATCTTATCAATCCCATTTGCCAGCACTTGGCTCATATCCTTTAAACCTTTCCTAGTCATATACCCATCTAGATGCTTTTTAAATGTTGTTATTGAGTCAGCCTCCAGCAGCGCATTCCATACGCACATCACCCTCTGTGTGAAAAACTATCTCCCTCGTCCCTTCTAAATCTTTCCCCTCTCACCCTAAACCTATGCCCTCTACTTTTGGATTCTCCCACTCTAGGAAAAAGACCTTGGCCATTCACTCTTTCCATGCCCCTCATGATTTTATAAACTGCTATAAGGTCACCCCTCAGCAAACGATGCTGCGGGGAACAGCCCCACCTATTCAGCCTCTCCCTACCGCTTCAACCCTCTAATCCTGGCAACGTCCCTGTAAACCTTTTCTCAACCTATTCACATTTCACAACATCTTTCCTATAGTAGGGAGACCTGAATTAAACGCAGGGTTCTGACCTCATCAATGTCCTAAGCAGCCACAACATGACCTCCCAAATGCTATACTCAACACCAAATGCCTTTTTCACCACCCTGTCAACCTATGACTCTACTTTCAAGGAGTTATACACCTGCATCCCTAGGTCTCTTTGTTCGACAAAACTCCCAGGATCTGACCATTAACTGTATAAGTGCTGCCCTGATTTGCCTTTCCAAAATGCAGAACCTCTCATTTATCTAAATTAAACTCCATTTGACACTCCTCAGTCCATTGGCTCATCCGATCAAGCTTCCATTGGAGTTCTGAGATAACTTTCTTCTCTGTCCACAATCGCATCAATTTTGGTGTCATTTACGTACTCACCGCATCAAGTAACACTGTGAAAGGGGGACGTGTGGGAAGGTGAGTGCGGCACCTCTCAAAGACATCCGGAAAACAACGTAATAATAGATCTGTGTTTCCCTGTAAAATGTCTACTGGATCAACCTTAGGACAATTAATCTGGCCATAAAATAATATTATGTGCAATATCTGTAAAATAAAAAAAACAAACATTTCAAAAGTAAGTTTTCTGTCACAGACAAAGATGTAAACATAGAATCTCACAATTGTTACGTACAGAAGGAGATGATTCTGCCCATCTTGTCTGTACTGGCTCTCCAAGTGAGCATCATGAATTAAAGACATTCCCCTGCTTTCTCCCCTTAATTCTGCAAATTGACCTGGATTTTATAACAGCCAGATAGCTATTTCTGCAACATAGATGAGAGCTCCTCATCAGGTTGAAAAGTTGAACCACTTCTATATTAATACCAGGAGGATGAGAAATAAGTTCATGCAAACAGAAAAATTTACTGAAATAAAAATGCAACCAACATGGAATAATGGGCCCCTGATTTAACCAGTATATCTCTCAATAGATTAAGCTACTAAGGGAAATTGCCCACAGTATGAACAGATGTGGCAAAGCAAATGAAGCAGCATTAAAATGAATGAGAGAAGATATTGCTTTTATAGAGATATATTTGTTTTCAGGGGGTCAGGATAGTGTGGAGGATTCTTTCTGCAGATGCATGACATTCTTCAACAGTTTCTTCTGCCAGTAGGGGCAGTGTTTCACATTAATGCATCCAACTCAAGCTCTGTAGCCCTACCATTTCCAGTCAACAATGGTGTTGAAGAATGAATGAAGTAACTGGATGAAGCTTTAGAGACCTGCTTATCCTCCAGCATCTGAGTTCCCATATGCAACAGAAAAGGCGAGGCTGAAACCTTTGCATCTGTCTTCAGCCAAAAGTGCTGAATGATAATCTGACTTCTCTCCCCAGGATTCCCACCATCATAGAAATCAGTGTCCAGCAATTGGTTCACACCATGTAATATAAAGAAGGTGTGGCAATGTAAAGACGAGGGGCTCTGAAAAGATCTTGACTGCAGCTTTTAACATGTATGCACCAGAGCTAGTAGCGCTCCTACCTAAGCTGTCTCATTATTTATCCTTTTACTAATATGATGACAACAGATCAGATGTTGTCATTTATCTCTTCACTGTTTATGGGTACATTTAGCTGCCACAATTTCCCACAATGCATCCATAACCACACTTTGAAAGTGCATTCTACCGTGAGACCCTTTAATGTACGTGAGGTTAACAAGTGCACTTTTAATTACAAGGTCTTTGTTTCCTTGCAGGAGACTGGAACCAACCCAACAATATGGAAGATTATCCCCTCATACCTAGCCGCAAAGGTCATGATAAATCTCACAAGTTAATTGGATCATTGGAATCTCTTTTGGGGTAGACGTGACCTGTACAAGAAGGATGGATTGCACCTAAATTAGAAGGGGAGCAATATACTGGCTGGGAAATTTGCGAGAGCTGCTCGGGAGGATTTAAACTAGTAAGGTGGGGGAGGGGAGTGGGACCCAGAGAGATAGTGAGGAAAGAGATCAATCTGAGACTGGTATAGTTGACAACAGAAGCGAGTCAAACAGTCAGGCTTTTTGGGGCCAGCGACCATAATTCTATTAGTTTTAAAATAGTGATGGAAAAGGATAGACCAGATCTAAAAGTTGAAGTTCTAAATTGGAGAAAGTCCAATTTTGACGGTATTAGGCAAGAACTTTCGAAAGCCGATTGGGGGCAGATGTTCGCAGGTAAAGGGACGGCTGGACAATGGAAAGCTTTCAGAAACGAGATAACGAGAGTCCAGAGAAAGTATATTCCTGTCAGGGTGAAGGGAAAGGCAGGTAGGTATAGGGAATGCTGGATGACTAAAGAAATTGAGGGTTTGGTTAAGAAAAAGAAGGAAGCACATGTAAGCTATAGACAGGATAGATCGAGTGAATCCTTAGAAGAGTATAAAGGAAGTAGTATACTTAAGAGGGAAATCAGGAGGGCAAAAAGGGGACATGAGATAGCTTTGGCAAATAGAATTAAGGAGAATCCAAAGGGTTTTTACAAATACATTAAGGACAAAAGGGTAACTAGGGAGAGCAGAGGACCCCTCAAAGATCATCAAGGCAGCCTTTGTGTGGAGCCACAGAAAATGGGGGAGATACTAAATGAGTATTTTGCATCAGTATTTACTGTGGAAAAGGATATGGAAGATATAGACTGTAGGGAAATAGATGGTGACATCTTGCAAAATGTCCAGATTACAGAAATGGAAGTGCTGGATGTCTTGAAACGGGTGAAGGTGGATAAATCCCAAGGACCTGATCAGGTGTACCCGAGAACTCTGTGGGAAGCTAGATAAGTGATTGCTGGACCTCTTGCTGAGATGTTTGTATCATTGATAGTCACAGGTGAGGTGCTGAAAGACTGGAGGTTGGCAAACGTGGTGCCACTGTTTAAGAAGGGCGGTAAGGACAAGCCAGGGAACTATAGACCACTGAGCATGACCTCGATGGTGGGAAAGTTGTTGGAGGGAATCCTGAGGGACAGGATGTACATGTATTTGGAAAGGCAAGGACTGATTAGGGATAAAAGAGGTAAAAACAATGACTGCAGATGCTGGAAACCAGATTCTGGATCAGTGGTGCTGGAAGAGCACAGCAGTTCAGGCAGCATCCAAAGTGCAGCGAAATTGACGTTTCGGGCAAAAGCCCTTCATCAAGAAGGGCCTGATGAAGGGCTTTTGCCCGAAACATCGATTTCGCTGCACTTTGGATGCTGCCTGAACTGCTGTGCTCTTCCAGCACCATTGATTCGAGATAGTCAACATGGCTTTGTGCGTGGGAAATCATGTCTCGCAAATCTGATTGAGTTTTTTGAAGAAGTAGCAAAGAGGATTGATGAGGGCAGAGCAGTAGATGTGATCTATATGGACTTCAGTAAGCCGTTCGACAAGGTTCCCCATGGGAAACTGATTAGCAAGGTTAGATCGCACGGAATACAGGGAGAACTAGCCATTTGGATACAGAACTGGCTCAAAGGTAGAAGACATAGGGTGGTGGTGGAGGGTTGTTTTTCAGACTGAAGGCCTGTGACCTGTGGAGTGCCACAAGAATCAGTGCTGGGCCCTCTACTTTTTGTCATTTATATAAATGATTTAGATGCGAGCATAAGAGGTACAGTTAGTAAATTTGCAGATGACACCAAAATTGGAGGTGTAGTGGACAGCGAAGAAGGTTCCCTCAGATTACAACAGGATATGGACCAGATGGGCCAATGGGCTGAGAAGTGGCAGA
>NC_057733.1:37611172-37628914 GCF_004010195.1 Chiloscyllium plagiosum | reverse complement strand
AATTGCAACATTTAAGAGGCATTTGGATGGGTATATGAATAGGAAGGGTTTAGAGGGATATGGGCCGGGTGCTGGCAGGTGGGACTAGATTGGGTTGGGATATCTGGTCGGCATGGATGGGTTGGACCGAAGGGTCTGTTTCCATGCTGTACATCTCTATGACTCTATGACTATGACTCTAATGAAAGGCCTATCAAGTACCTCACAAAAAAAGTTTGAAGAAAGTTTTCAAAGCTATTATTTGGAGACAGTTACCCAGTGCCCTGTTTCAACCATTAATTTAACTTAATGCTTCTGATCTTTCTCTTATTTATCCCCTTGCCATTACATTCAACTATTTTAAATATGTAATTTCATAGCTCCTCATATGACATGAATATACATAGAAAAGGAAGATACTCACTGGTGAATCACTTAACCTGTTTTCTTCTTTGATTTTCTCTGGTTACCTCCTACAGTTCACACTGTCACCCTCTGTCTCACTGATGCTTTTATTCCTATCATGCACTCACTTCCTCCCATTGGTCTCACAGTGACTCACTCTCTCTGATGTTCCTTTCATTTCCCACTGTGCTCTCGCCCTTCCCACTGATCTCACAGTGACTCTCTCAATCTCTCCACCACTCCTTTTATTCTCTTTGTTGTCTCACCTGTCCTGCTGGCCTCGCAGTGAATGACCAGGTATAGATCACATGGAAGATAAGGAAGAAAAGGTTGCTGACTGGAGGATGAAGTGATGTTATCCTTAACCCTGAGGATTCAACTTTCATGGGGCTTGCATTTATAACAAAAGACAGTTTGTTATATTGGGTGTTTTACATGGTGTAAAGTTCCATGGAGATCTCTCCCTGTTTATTAGTGCCACAAAGCTGGGTGGATGATGGCAGTCACTCCAGCAATATATCAATTCAAAATTATCATAAATAGTAAATGGCAGTTATCAATTAAACAGTGTATTTGTGAGAGGGAAAACTGTACCATGTACCATGCACTTTCCACATTTGATGATTCTTTAATGTATAAATTAAAAAGAATACCTCTTTGATGTAGGCGTTTGCTCTACGTGGTTCAAGATCGCCTCTATTTGCAGCAGATATGAAGATGTCCATAGCTTTGTGCACAAACTGATTTGCACTCATGATGAAGATTTGGAGCCACGGAGAATCATTTTCCATAAATTCCTGCATTCTCCTTCCAGCTCTGGAAGTAAGTTAAGTTGGTGATTTAACAAGTAGCAAAGGAATATGCCTATTTTTAAGCAATTTATTGGTTATAATTTCTGTCCCTTTTGCTACCTCTCTACATTCACCGTTAGTGTACAAATGATGGGAATAATACATTCAATCACTGCAATGTTGTCACCAACAGTTTACACCAAATCCATCTGCTCTGCCAGTCTGTAATGTAACCTACTCAGAATTCCCTCCTCTATATGTAATTGAGGAATGCAGGTGTGGCCAACATCTTTAATTAATTATCATGATTACTGCCCCAATCTGATCCCTGAAAACACTATTTCTAGCTTCTCCATGGGCAATACAGCATTATCACTGAGGTACCCATTGTGGTTGTGACATCTGAATCTCCAAATCAGCCTTGCCTCACCCTGATCCTTGAAATGAAAGAGGATAGTTTGCTGAAATTCACAGTGATGAATTACAAAAGGGGTTTGTTCTTACCAAATAGTTGGCCACAAGAAAATGCTGCTTTGAATTATCCTGACCAAACTAGACAGATAACTTCTCAACAGTATACAAATAAATTCATTATTGCTGTCAATAAAGCTGCAATAATGTTTAATATGCAGCATTAGTAAAAGAAAATGATCATTGACACAATAATAGGGAACTGAGGATCAATGAATATCCAGACTTGGTGGTCCCCAAAATTTGGTATTGAAGCTCAAAAGAAATTGCAGCATTAGGAAGTATCATTCATTGAAACCTTCATGTTCTTCTGACTTCAGACTTGTTCAACTAACTACAAAATTGCTCATGTGAATTTATGAATTACTCTTTGAGCAGGAGAAACCTGTATTTGGTTGAAAGATAGGGGACAGAAAGGAGACTGTGTGCTCAGATTGGGAGGGGGAAAAAAGTGGTGTCTCTCAGGAATCTGATCCCGCGCCTTAACTTTTCACAATATCCATTACTGACTTGGGTGAAGACATAGAGTTATGTGCCATCAAGTTTGGAGGTGGTACTAAGCTTGGAATGGTGTTTGTAGTCCATACAGGAAGCAGAAGCTCTCAAGGGAGAGGAAAAGAGAAAGTGAGTGGGTACAAATACAGCAAATGAAATTTAATATGGACAAGTGTGAGAACATCCACAATTGTCCTGAGAAAGATAATCTAACTTCTCCCTAAACAGTGAAAAATGAAAATTGCAGAGAAAGATTGAGGTAGAAGTCTAAGGCCCATTTGCCCATCACTCCTGTCCGCATTGAGCTGATATTGGCCAAGCTTTGATTTAGAAATTCACATTCATTTGTAATATTTCTTTATAACATCCCTAACTCTCTAACCTCCTGCAGTCCGATGAAGCCTCATGACCTCTATGCTCCTCCAACTCTGGCACTTTGCCATTCCTGATTTTCATTGCTCACACTCAGTGGACGTGCCTTCAGCAGCCCAGCCACAGACTCTGCAGTTAAACATCTCTGTCTTTCTATTTTTACCTTCTCCCTTTCTTACTTAGTGGTTTCTCTAAATCTGCTCTTTTGAATGTGTTTTTGGTTCAGATTTCTCCTTCTATAGTTCAGTGCCAAAACTTGATGATGTGCCCAAAAACGTGCCTTGGGATATTTTATTAAATTTAAGGGACAATGTGAATGCAAGTTGCTGTTGTTGTCTAAATATGTGAAATCTAGATAGAAAATACTGGGAATACTCAGCTCCCGGACAGCATCTGTAGTGAGAGAAACAGAGTTAACATTTCAGAACAAAGATCTCTTTTCAGAAATTCTGAACATTCTGAGCAAGGGGAAATGTTGGTATTCAAAGGAACTCTACTATCCACAATCTCAAATTACAGAAAAGTAGCATGCAGGTGCAGCGACCAATTAAGAAACAAATTCTATGTTAAACCATTTTACTGAGAGTTCTGAGGAAAAACAATATGCAGAGATTGTAAAGGATCTTAGGGAGACCAGTCCTGAAGTACTATGGTCTCTTTTAATCAGCTTATTCACAGAAGGACCTCACCAGCCTCTGCACTTGTCCTCATTTTTCACCAAACAAGTCTCTGCACTCAAAGGGTCTCCTACTTCCACCAGCTCCTGCAGGATGTCACAGCCAAACACATCTTTCCCTCCCCTTTCATGTCAGCATTACACAGGAACTGCTTTCTCTGTGAAACTCTGGTCCATCTCACTGTCACTCACAACACCTCCTTGCTCCCCTATATCATTTTTGCATACAATTGCAGAAGTAAAACTTACTCTTTCATCTCCTCATTGTCAGAATTTCCAAACACACCTTCTGGGTGATGCAGTGATTTACCTGTACTCCATTCCATCTTGTCTGTGATATTTGCCCCTCAAAATGCTGTCCCCTCTCCATTGGTGAGACCAAACATAGACAGGGTGACCAAGTTGCAGAACACCCCTGTTCCATCTGTAAGAATGGCCTGAACTTCTGACTGTTTGCCAACTCAAGAAACCCATTTTGCTCTTGTGCTCACATTTCTGCCCTCAGTTTGTCTTTCAGCAAACCCACAGAATCTGATAGAACAACACCTCACTTTCCAGGCTGGATTACACACTCAGTGCCTTGTTTGGGACATTTTGCACTGAGCAGAGCTGACCTATTTTCTGAAACTGACACTTACCAGCAGTACTTACTTTTCATCTATGTCTCTCTTTTACTCCCATTACAACCCACTTTGCCTTGTGCTGAGGTCAACATTACCACCTATTGCATGGGACCCTCTATCTTCTTCTTTAACACATCGAAAGCCTTGTCTTTCCCAGCTCCATCTGTTCTAAAGGAGTGTTCACACCAGACACCAAACATTAATTCTGTTTCTCTCTTCACAGATGCTGCCAGACCTTCTGAGTTTCTCCAGCACTAGCTACTTTTAGTTCAGATTCCACAGCATGCTGCTTTTACTGAAAAAGGACACACCAGCCTTAGAGAGAGTGTAACGTGTTCACTAGATTGATGTTCAGGTTGAAGGATTGTCCTACATGGTGAGATTGTGTTTATTAAGCCAATGTTATGTCAAATTTAGAAGTATAAAAGATGCTCTCATTGAGATATATAACATTCTTAAAAGGGTTAACTGGGCAGGTTGTGCAACAGTACTCCCCTGGCTACAGGGTATAGCACAAGGTGGTATGGTTAAGTGAAGAAAGGATCAACTAGTTAAGATTGAGATCAGAAGAAATGTCTTCACTCAGAGGATTGTGAATCTTTGGATTTGGAGAGGGATTAGGAATGATCAAATCTTCGACGATGTTAAATAGGGGAAGCAAGGGATATGGAACCAAAGTGGATAAATGTTGCTAAGACACAGAGACACTATATTATAATTGAAATATGGAACAGGTTTGAGGGACTGAATAGCATCCACCAGTCATACGATGCATTCATTATGTAGAAATCCATCACAGAGTTACAATTGTAGCTCTGGATGTAGAAAAGGATTAGAAATTCTTGTAGAGGGAAGCACCAGAGGCAATGTAGACAAGGGATGTGTAGCTGATCCCTGGTGTGAAAAAGCTATTTATTTGGCATCAACATGAGAAATTTAATAAAATTGTCTTGAATTCTCAGTGAAAATTACAGACAGAAATTAATATTCGAGCAATCAGTCAGCTTGGAATAAGTTTAACCTTGCTGGCAGGGAGACGTAAGAGTGGGTTCTCGGTACAGAATGGATCGTCTGTCCAGCTGAAAATCAGGTTTCATGCCTGATTATGCAGTAATGTCAGCATCTCTCAGAGCACCCGAGTATCAGCTCTTACCCCAGTCAGACAGAAGCAGCTTGGACTGAGTTCATGCCGAGGTGGGGAAACTAGATAATTAGCTGATGTAGGTAAAAATGAGAAAAGGGAACTTACTATTGACTTCCTCCTTGTTAGAATTGCTTCACCAACCACGCGGGATCAATGTGGATTTCACCAGTTTCCTCATTTCCCCTCCCCCCACATTATCCCATATTCAAACTTCCAACTTGGCAGAACCCTCATGACCTGTCCTACCTGTTCATCTTCTGGATCAGTGGGGCTGGAAGAGCACAGCAATTCAGGCAGCATCCGACGAGCAGCAAAATCGACGTTTCGGGCAAAAGCCCTTCATCAGGAATAAAGGCAGACAGCCTGAAGCGTGGAGAGATAAGCTAGAGGAGGGTGGGGGTGGGGAGAAAGTAGCATAGAGTACAATAGGTGAGTGGGGGAGGAGATGAAGGTGATAGGTCAGGGAGGAGAGGGTGGAGTAGATAGGTGGAAAAGGAGCTAGGCAGGTCGGACAAGTCCGGACAGGTCAAGGGGACAGTGCGGGCTGGAAGTTTGAAACTAGGATGAGGTGGGGAAGGGGAAATGAGGAAGCTGTTGAAGTCCACATTGATGCCCTGGGGTTGAAGTGTTCCGAGGCGGAAGATGAGGCGTTCTTCCTCCAGGTGTCTGGTGGTGAGGGAGCGGCGGTGAAGGAGGCCCAGGACCTCCATGTCAGCTCCTACTGCTATCTGCTTCACCCTCCTCTCTGACCTATCACTTTTACCCCCACCTTCATTTACCTTTCACACTCTCAGCCACCTTCCCCCAGACTAGCCCCCTCCCGTTTCTCTCTCCACCCCACCCTGGCTCACAAGCCTCATTCCTGATGAAGGGCTTTTGCCCAAAATGTCATTTGTCCTGCTTCTTGGATGCTGCCTGATCTGCTGTGCTTTTCTAGCACCACACTTTCGACTCCAATTGGTCAAAGCAGAGTTCTGGTATAGAAAGGAAAGCTCAATTTGATAACAACTGACTAAATCAAAGAAAAATGTTAGAAAGCATTTTCTCAACTGACCAGTGAAATGAACATTTTCAGTACAATGTTCTCCATGAAATCAAGCAAATAAGATTCATGTCCAATGAAATCAACAATGTATAAAGAATTCGGTTTATACAAAACCATGCAACTTAGATTATTTTTGTTAAGCAAGAATATAAAATTGAAATGTTATTGTTTGCTGCATCAAATTTCACTACTGTCCTTTTTTTAACATTTAAACAATCATTATCCTGAGATCATGCCTGGCCCATACAATATGAGGATGGGATCCACCAGATACATTAATTATTAACCACGTCCTAATCCATAAAATGTCAGCCATCTAATAAATGATGTGTAACATCATCATATTCAACAACTCCCTGTACCACAGATAGCTGTATCTGGGTTAGATCCCTATCACATCAAGCAACATTTCCTGCAAGTTGCCTGAATCCAACAGAATGATATATTGACCTGTACATTTGAAGATGATAAAATTCTATTCAATTATGAAAACAAATCCAATGCATACTACACCTCAGCATCACAACAATGGTATAGGATTCTCACTCTCTCAAATTCCTTTACATTGACAAACAATAAAAAGCAACACAAAATTATGTTGAAATTTTTCTAACATGATTTTCCTGATTGTGCTTACAATTTGCCTTCTTCTCAATGTCACTAAACACCTCTCCTTTTCTCTCTACACACAATCAGAGGCTCAACATCAGTCCAGTATTTTCATTGGACACTGCAGGATTCTGAGTGAAGAGCAGTGTGTCAGATATCAGTGTGCAGAGCACCATCAGACTGTGCTGAACGGGGCTGCAGGGGATGGGGCTGGTCACACTGGGGGGAGAGAATCCTTACCTTATTCTGAATCAATGTTCATGTCCCAATGTCAGACCCAGGGGAGCAGAGACAGCTTGCAATTGGGTGGCAATTATCCCACAGCCAAGACTGAAAAAACAAACTTAGTGCTGATTTCCTTCTTACTCAAATTGTGCATTTGATTGTTCAAAGCAAGGTTTTAGAAAGGTGGAAAACATTTGAAATAACCAGAATTCAGATATTGAATATTGAAAAACATTGAATATTTTTCTCTTCTCAGCATTGACAAACTATTTTGACATATTTAAACACAGTAAATGCAGACACAAAACAGAAACTTCACAATAAACGGATAGTAACCATGTAACTGACATTATCAGTTTAGTGGTAAAGTTCAGACCTGGCTTCGATGAGGATTAAGTGGGCCTCTTCACTGTCAGACTCTGCTGAAATCTAGCGCCCGTTCAGCAACAGGGAGTGACTGTTTTCCACCTGACCCTGTAAGAGTATCAGCAGAAAGCAGAGTCCCCAGGATCATGCCCCAATATATTGGGTAAGAGATAGTGCTGAGTTTCGGGGGTGTGAACCAGATTACTATTGGATGCAAAGCCTGATTGTGGACTTCCTCATTCTTCATGTGAAATCTTTAACTGATCAAAACAGGGATGGGAGGGTGGGTGGGGTGGGGTGCAGGGCGGCAGGTCCTTCTCAGTGAGATACAGGGTACCCGGTCCACCAAGGCTCAGAATCAGTGTCCCCACACAATCCTCCTCTCTGCACCTCATTAGCTATACAATGGGCTCTGAGGTAGTTTCCTCTAGGAAGCTGAGAGGTAGAAGGGCTGGATACTGCTGGGCTAGGTGCCTGGCAAATCTCTGGCGCTACACCATGGCAGAGTCCCTCAAGCAGCAGAAAACGGCAGAGAGCTGGGGATTTCGGAATGTTTAGAGAGTGCTGAAAAAGAACGTTGGTGGGGAGAACATAGGAAAACCCCCATTTTCTATAAAGAACCGGAGAATAACTATGGAAAGAGTAGGGCCCATGAGTGGCCATAGAGTGGACCTGGAAGGTGAGGTTTCAGTCCTCAAGGAGGACTAGGCATCCATCTTCACAACGTATACAAGTCAGGCTGGAGCTCTGTAAAACATGAGAGCAAGTTAATATATACTAATGAGTTTAACAGCCTTAAAAGGAGATAAATCTGTGGGCCTGTTTAATGTGCATGGCAGGGTGTTGAAGGAGGCAAAGGATGAAATATCAGAGGCGCTGGCAATAATTTTCAAATCCTGCTTAGCCACAGATGAGGTGCTAGGGGACTGAAGGCATTCTAATGCTGTCCTATCATTTAATAAAAAAGGAGGAAATGATAGACCTAGAAATTACAGAGCAATCAGTCTGATCCCAGTGGTAAGAATTTTATTAGAAAGTATTCTGAGGGGCAGAATATATCTGTACTTGGAAAGACTCAAATTAGTCAGAGATACTGGGCATAGATTTGGGAAGAGATGGTTGTGTTCGACAAATTTACAGAAATTGTTTAAGAATGTGACCAGAAGCGTCACTGAGGACACTGCATTTCAATGGTCTACACGGACTTTCAGAAGGCTTTCCATAAAGATGGTCAAGTAAGTAAGAGGCTAAGGGATCTAAGGAAGTGACAATGTCGGACTGACGGGAGAGGCAGGAACCAGAGGCGATAGGAGAGTTTGTGATGACAAGGCTGTTTTAAAATGGATTCTGCAGGGCTCAGTGCTGGGGCCCTTGTTGTTTGTGATATTCATGAATAATTTGGCCTTAAATGCAGAGGGTTATGTGCAAGACGTTTGCAGATAACAGGCAAATTGGGAGTGCAGTAAATGGTGAAGAGAATACCAGTAAACTACAGGAGGGCATTAACTGTCTGCTCTGGCAGGCTGATCTGTGGTAATTGGAATTCACAATCCAGAGAATTGTGAGGTAATGCACTTGGGGAGGGCTAGCAGGAGAAGGAATTGAATAATGAATTGATAGCCTTGGAATGAATTGAATATCAGAGGAACTATGGGGCATATATCCGTCAATCCATTAAGGTGGCAGGGCAGGTAGGTAAGTGGTTTAGAATGCATGAAGAATCCTTGCATTTGAGAAGAAAGACATAGAAGCAGGGAAGATACTCCCAGAACTGTATAAAATACTGTTTAGACCAGAACTGGAGTATAACATGCAGTCCCAATCACCACATTATGGGGTAAATAGGATTACACAATAGAGCGCAAAGGAAATCTACTGGGATGTTGTCTGAGCTGGAGGGTGGGAGCTATGAGGAAAGTGTGGAGCAACTGGGGTTTTTCCTTGGAGCAGTGAGAGGAGACCTGATGGTGGTGTATAAGATTATGAAGGGCATAGTTGGGGCTGTTAACAAGGCACATTCTTCAATTGTAGAAGGGCCAATAATCAGGGGCAATGCTTCAAGATAAGAAGTAGAAGACTGAATAAATACTTTCACCCTGGGATGGAGCTGGGAGTCTAAAACTCACTGCCTGAAAGAGTAATTGTGTCAGAAACACTCCTACCTTTAAGCGCATTCCAATATTCACCTGCATTGCCGTAGCCTCTAAGACTATATCCTAAGAGCTTGAAAATGAGATTAGTGTAGTGTTAGGTTTAGGGATCTTCTCTGATGTGATGGGGAATACCTTCTTTCTGTGATGTAAATGTCTTTAAGTCTATATTGAAATTCCGACTGCACTACCCTTCCAACTCCCCAAGCCAGAAGCCCACCCTCACACTGTGGTCCTTGACCATTATCACCAGCATATGGCCTGCAGGAAAGGAAATCTTGCTCCCCACATCATGACCAGGGACCTGGTGGATGGAGTGGTGGAGTGGGGGAGAGCATAGTCCTTTCTCAATCCAATCACCACAGGAGACCCATGCCCCCAGACACAGCCAGCCTGGACACACATCACAGCCCAGGTCAGTGCTGTGTCCTGGATGAAAGGAAGCTCCCAGCAGTGTAGAGGGAAGGTCAATGATCTTCTATGGTCTGCAAGGGTAATTGCCACCATCTTCTCTCTGTTACCCAACACCGAGAGAACCACCACTCACTCTGTTACTGCGCATGCATCTCAGCCTGTGCTGAGCTTGGGCAGATAAACCTCCAACAGGAGGCAGGAACCTGTTAATCCTGTGTCTGAATGCTCTCAAATGAGAATCTCATTGTTCAATGTTTGTTGGAAAATGGGATTTCCTGCTCTCAATGTACAGAATCTGCTTATTGCTGATGTCATGTGATTCTCCCAATGTTCTCAGCATTGCCCATGTTGTTCAGTGAATGGGCAGATACTGCCCCTTACTCCAATGGAAATACAGAACAGGATTGAGGACTGAACAGCCTACATTGTTTATAACATGTCTTTATGATGCATAAATCCATGACATGGAGTGACAATGGAAGCTGTGAATTGGAGAGGGAATAGATGATCATGTCGAGGGAAACACTGGAAGTATCGGAGAGAACAGGCACTTGGTTGGATCCCAAGAGTGACAAGGTGATTTATGTGGAAACACGATCGGCCGATTTTCTCGGTGAAGAAAACATTTTGAGTTTAGTATGAGAGCTTTCAGTGAGGTTGTAATAAATGTGACCGGATGGTGCAGGGAGACTGAGGAGTGGGTTCGATGTCAGACTGTACTGAAGGGAGGGTCTGTCCGGCTGCAGTGAGGGTTTCTCTTGCCTCATGGTGCAATAATGTTAGCAGAACTCAGAGTGTCCCAATATCAACCACGACCCCAAACAGAGGGAAACAACCTGTGCTGAGCTTGGGCAGATAAACCAGATGGTTATCATCATAAACAAAAAGAGGAAACAAACTCATCATTGATGTCAAAAACAAAATTTGTTCAATTTTGCAAAGAAAATTAAAATGTTAGGAATACAGGTGTTGGTGCCTTTGTGGAGAGACATAGCACCAGCCACTCACAGCTCACTTCCACCGACATTGGCATCGACATGTGCCCACCCCCTCCCACCCTCGATGAACCCTCACAGCTCATCATGGACCCACTTACAGGACCTTCTGTCCTTCAATGCTGCACTTTGGGCTGCACCAGCGACTATCATTGTAATACTGCAGCAAGGACACTGTGTGCTCAGGGACTTCACCCTGCTCAGAAACTGGGACAGGCTCTAACTCTGGGCTCTTCTGTTACTGTCATACCACACACTCCCCCTGAACCTACCTGTACACTCACAACATCCCTGCTTTACATTGTCTTGTCTTTTGATGTTTTACCCCCTCAGCAATGGGCACCAGGGCCATGTTGCTGCTGCCAGACCATTTAGCACAATCACAAATGCAGGGGTGGCCAATCAACTCAAAGGAGCATGGCCTTCACCCAGGGGTTCCCAGCACAGAGACTGAAAGGCAGCCTCCAATATCAGTCCATGTCCTGACTGAGCAGATTCAGAATCCCATTCTCATAAGAAGGGAGGACCCTTCTACCTTTGAGCCAGTTCTGTATCCAAATGGCTAGTTTTTTAGATTAGATTAGATTACAGTGTGGAAACAGGCCCTTCGGCCCAACAAGTCCACACCGCCCCGCCAAAGCGCAACCCACCCATACCCCTACCTTTACCCCTTTCCTAACACTACGGGCAATTTAGCATGGCCAATTCACCTGACCCGCTGTTACTTCTTCAAAAACCTCAATCAAGTTTGTGAGACATGATCTCCCACACACAAAGCAATGTTGACTATCCCTAATCAGTCCTTGCCTTTCCAAATACATGTACATCCTGTCTCTCAGGATTTCCTCCAACAATTTGCCCACCACCAAGGTCAGGCTCACCGATCTACAGTTCCCTGGCTTGTCCTTACCGCCCTTCTTAAACAGTGGCACCACGCTAGCCAACCTCCAGTCTTCCAGCACCTCACCTGTGACAATTGATGATAGAAATATCTCAGCAAGTGGTCCAGCAATCACTTCCGTAGCTTCCCACAGAGTTCTCGGGTGCACCTGATCAGGCCCTTGGAATTTATCCACCTTTATGCATTTCAAGTCATCCAGCACTTCCTCCTCTGTAATCTGGACATTTTTCAAGATGTCACCATCTATTTCCCTACACTCTATACCTCCCATGTCCTTCTCCACAGTAAACACTGATGCAAAATATTCATTTAGTATCTCCTCCATCTCCTGTGGCTCCACACAAAGGCCGCCTTACTGATCTTTGAAGGACCCTATTCTCTCTCTCTCGTTACTGTTTTGTCCTTAATGTATTTGTAAAAATCCTTTGGATTCTCCTTAACCCTATTTGCCAAAGCTATCTCATGTTCCCTTTTTGCCCTCCTGATTTGCCTCTTAAGTATACTCCTACTGCCTTTATACTCTTCTCAGGATTCATTCGAGTGAGCCTGTATCTACCTGACATATGCTTCCTTATTTTTCTTAAGCAAACCCTCAATTTCTTTAGTCATCCAGCATTCCCTTTACCTACCAGCCTTTCTGTGGACTCTCATTATCTCATTTTTGAAGGCTTTCCATTTTCCAGCTGTCCCTTTACCTGCGAACATCTGCCCCCAATCAGCTTTTGAAATACCATCAAAATTGACCTTCCTCCAATTTAGAACTTCAACTTTTCGATCTGGTCTATCCTTTTCCATTACTATTTTAAAACTAATAGAGTTATAGTCGCTGGCCCAAAAGTGCCCCCCCACTGACACCTCAGTCACCTGCCCTACTTTATTTCCCAAGAGTAGGTCAAGTTTTACACCTTCTCTAGTAGGTACATCCACATACTGAATCAGAAAATTTTCTTGTACACACTTAACAAATTCCTCTCCATCTAAACCCTTAACAGTATGGCAGTCCCAGTCTACGTTTGGCAATTAAAATTCCCGACCATAACTACCCTATTATTCTTACAGATAATTGAGATCCTCTTACAAATCTGTTTCTCAATTTCCCTCTGACTATTAGGGATCTTTAATACAATCCCAATAAGGTGATCATCCCTTTCTTATTTCTCAGTTCCACCCAAATAACATCCCTAGATGTATTTCCGGAATATCCTCCCTCAGTACAGCTGTAATGCTAGCCCTTATCAAAAAACCACTCCCCCTCCTCTCTTGCCTCCCTTTCTATACTTCCTGTAGCATTTGCATCCTGGAGCATTAAGCTGCCAGTCCTGTCCATCTTTGAGCCATGTTTCTGTAATTGTTACGATATCCCAGTCCCATGTTTCTAACCATGCCCTGAGTTCATCTGCCTTCCCTGTTAGGCCACTTGCATTGAAATAAATGCAGTTTAATTTATCAATCCTACATTGTTCTCGCTTCTGTTCTCAACTGTACCAATCTCAGATTGATCTCTTTCCTCACTATCTCCCTGGGTCCCATTCTGGAGTAATCTAGATATTGCTACTCTCAAAGACCTCCTTTTTAATTCCTGTCTCTCTATATTCTCCCTTCAGAATTTCATCCTATCCCCTTCCTATGTTGTTAGTTCCAATGTGTATAATGACCTCCTGCTGGGCACTCTCCTACTTGTGAACATTCTGCACCCTCTCTGAGACATCCTTGATCCTAGAATCAGGGAGGTAACACACCATTCTGATTTTTTGTTGCTGGCCACAGAAGCGTCTGTCTGTACCTCAGACTAGAGAGTCCTGTAACCCAATCGATCTCTTAGAACCCTAAATTAGAGCCAATCTCAATACCAGAAACTTGGCTGTTCGTGCTACATTCCCCTGAAAGTCCATCACCCCCTACATTTTCCAAAACAGCATGCATGTTTCAAATGGGGATAACCAAAGAAGACTCCTGCACTACCTGCCTACCTCTGTTACCTTTCCTGGAGTTAACCCATCTATGTGACCGTGTCTGCGGCTTTTCTCCCTTCCTACAACTGCTATCCATCACATCCCCTTGCTCTTGTAATTTCCTCATTGCCTCTAACAGTCTCTCCAACTGATTCATTCGATCTGATAGGATTTGCAACCAATGGCATTTATGACACATATAATCCTCAGTAACACGTAAACACTCCCTAAACTCCCACATCTGATAAGAAGAGCATATCACTCTACTAAAGGCCATTTTTGCTCTTTCACAATCTACAGACCCAGAAAATAGCACCGCCTTATTCCTCTACAAAACACTGCTCCAGGTTAAATCAATTGTTATGGCTTATATTTTAAGTTTGATCAAGAGACATATCTCAATAAAACAATAATCAAGAAAGAACCCCAATCTACTCGCTACTGCAGACTTGCTATAAGGCCATGCTTAAATATTCACTTCTGTTTCTGTGCTATGACCTCTCCCAAATGGGTTCCTTCAAAATTAAAAATCGCACAACACCAGGTTATAGTCCAACAGGTTTAATTGGAAGCACACTAGCTTTTGGAGCATCGCTCCTTCATCAGGCGATCGTGGAGGGCTCAATCCTAACACATAGAATTTATAGCAAAAATATACAGTGTGACGTAACTGAAATTATACATTGAAAAATTGATTGTCTGTTACATCTTTCATCTGTTTGAATACCATCATAGTTTCACTTCTTTCATGTGTAAATCACAAAACAAGCAGAGGCTGATAGCTAAAAAGTGGCCAAGCAGAGGCTGATAGCTAAGTTCGGTACCCATAGGGAAGGCCTCAAATGGGACCTTGGGTTCATGTCACATTACAGGTGACCACCATTGCATTATATACACACACAGATACTCCTACACACACACACTCTCTCTCTCTCACACACACAGGCACTCCGATACACACATACACACGGACACACATATACACAGACGCGCACACAGACACCCATACACACACTTACAGACACACACACTCCCACACTCACACATGCACTCCCTCACAGACTTAAGACACTCTACACTCACTAAACACACACATATACTTTCTCACACTCACGACCCCCAACCCAGACAGACACACACACACACATACAGACAAAGACTCACATGCACACATATATTTTGTGGGGTGAAATTGTACTTGCAGGGTTACATTGTACTTTGCTCAAAAACTGCATGCATTCATGTAGAACTCTGAGCTCAAAAACTGCATGAATTCATGTAAAACTCCGTTATCTCACTTTTTAGATTAGAATCAATCTAAACATCATGGCATTGACAGAAAAAACACGGGGCTAACACCTTCAATATATTGTCTAGCTATCACCATTGTTGACAGGTAACCTGAGAATGCAACTTCTTAAAAAAGGTTTTGTGATTTACATTGTGGATGGCACAGTGGCACAGTGGTCAGCACTGTTGCCTCACAGCACCAGAGACCTGGGTTCAATTCCTGCCTCAGGCAACTGTCTGTGTGGGTTTGCTCAGCTTTCCTCCCACAGTCCAAGAATGTGCAGGTTAGGTGAATTGGCCATGCTAAATTGCCTGTAATGTTAGGTGAAGGTGGAAATGTAGGGGAATGGGTCTGGGTGGGTTGCGCTTTGGTGGGTCGGTGTGGACTTGTTGGGCCAAAGGTCCCTGTTTGCATACTGTAAGTAATCTAAAACATTAATTTTTAACTTTGTACACCCCAGTCCAACACCAGCATCTCCAAATTAAGGTTCCTTCAAGATTACTTATAAATTTCACTGTTAATTTTCCCAGACACATTCCAATGTCCAGTGATACATGAATTCAAACAGTAAAGGCAGTAACTGTGCAGGTTCATTGTTCTGTCAGTTTCTTTCTTTCTTTCTCTCTCTCTCTCTCTCTCTCTCTCTTTCCTGCATGGACCTCACCATGTTATGCCTTTATCTGTTTCTCTCCCTTTTAAAAGTGCTGTTGTTTTGACCTTTTTTTTCTCCAAAAGTTCCAAAACAATGCAACAGCGTATAAAACAGTAATTGCTGCTCCTGGAATTCGAGGAAATCTTCTCCAACACCTGACGTACCTCAAAAAAAGGACGCAGCTGTTACAGCCAGACGTTTTTCCCGTCCTCCATCTTCGATTATCCAGGGTCAATCGGCATTGATTGTTTACATGAAGAACATGTCTGACCAACAATGGCATTTTGAGAGGAACTTTCACAAAAATCAGTGACAATATTTGATGTAGTCTGTATGCACCAAATTTAAAGTACAGCATGGCACATTGTCCTTTCCATTGATTAAGTAAAAGTGGCAACAAAAACTCAAATTGCTGTAAAGCTACAGTAGGAAGGCCTCAGACAGTGGTCCTTCCCCACTGCGCCTCGGCAGCAGCTGCCCCAACTTTAGTGCATCCCTCAGCACGTAGTCCAGGACCTTGGAATGTGCCAGTCTGCAACACTCGGCCAGGGCCAACTGCTTGCTCTGGAAAACCAAAAAGTTTCAAGCAGACCAAAGAGCGGCTTTCACCGAATTGAAGCTTTTCCAGGCACACTCGATGTTTGTCTCAGTGTGTCCCAGGGGAAAGCCCGTAGAACACAGAATCCTGTGCCATGGAACTGCTCGGTATGAGCCTTGGTAAAAACTCTCTCCAGACTTCCTTTGCAAAGGCACATTCCAGAAGGAAATGTGTGACAGTCTCAACATTCCTGCAGCTGCTTCAAGGACAGTGTGCAGTGGCACAGACTGAGCATACATCATCCCACAAGTAGGCCCCTTTTCATCACCAGCCAAGAGATGTCTTGGTGCTTGTTGCAAAGTTCTGGTGATGAAGCAGTTTGCCAAATGACTTTGACAGTGTGCTCAAGGAGCCATGCAACAGGATCCACCCTCTCCTTTTCTCTCAGGGTCTCAAGGATGCTACCTACTGACCACTTCCTGGTGAACTTCTGGTCAAAGGTGCTTGTTTTTGCACATTTCTCCACTAAGATCAGGTGGTACAGAACAGTACAACTACTTGGAGCGTTCCGCGGCAGTAAAGCCAGTCCCGTCCTTTGCAGCAGCAGGGACACGGAGAACATCAGTACATAGTGACACTTGGTGTTTGTGTACCAAAGGTCTACACACAGGAGAAAGTAAGGACTGCAGATACAGGAGATCAGAGTTGAAACATGTGGCACTAGAAAAGCACAACAGGCCAGGCAGAATCCGAGGAACAAGAGAATCGATGTTTCGGGCATAAGCCCTTCATCAGGAATAGAGAGTCTAGATATAGCTTGATACAGCCACATACAAAGGTGGCCATCAAGATGAGGGCAATGTTCGGTACGTTCCTCCCCCTCTAATCCAGAGTTTTGTACACTGAGTCCCTGCAGATATGGTCTATCTTCTAACTCCAGATGAAGTGGAAGATGGCTCAGGAGATTACAACAGCACAGTTTTTGACAATGGGCCAGACCTGCACCATGTACAACAATAGAGAGGGTGCCTCACACCTGATGACCAGGTTTTTACCCACAATGCAGAGGGAGTAGTGCTCCCAAAGGATCAGTTTTTGCTTCACTTCAGCAATGTGCTCCTCCCAAGATTTTTTGCATGCCCTGCCCCCTCCAAACAAGCAGAAAATGTTGAAGTCATCCAGGTAGAGGGTGGCTTTGACCTGGAATAGTAACCCCTCTCAGGCTCACATCCTTTTTGATGAATTCAGTACACAACACACAAACAAGGCAATAGACAATAGACAATAGACAATAGGTGCAGGAATAGGCCCTTCTGCCCTTTGAGCCTGCACCACCATTCAATATGATCATGGCTGATCATCCTTAATCAGTATCCTGTTCCTGCCTTATCTCCATAACCCTTGATTCCACTATCCTTGAGAGCTCTATCCAACTCTTTCTTAAATGAATCCAGAGACTGGGCCTCCACTGCCCTCTGGGGAAGAGCATTCCACACAGCCACCACTCTCTGGGTGAACAAGTTTCTCCTCATCTCTGTCCTAAATGGCCTACCCCGTATTTCTAAGCTGTGTCCTCTGCTTCGGGACTCACCCATCAGCGGAAACATGTTTCCTGCCTCCAGAATGTCCAATCCTTTAATAATCTTAT
>NC_057733.1:37600737-37609360 GCF_004010195.1 Chiloscyllium plagiosum | reverse complement strand
TTCCTTCTTAGTAATCCTCTGTTGTTCTTTAAACGCTTCCCAGTCCTCCGTTTTCTCACTTATTTTTGCTATGTTATACTTTTTCTCTTTTAACTTTATATGTTTCTTAACTTCCCTCGTCAGCCACGGCCACCCATGCCTCCTCCTAGGATCTTTCTTCTTTTTTGGAATGAACTGATCCTGCATCTTCTGCATTATACACAGAAATATCCGCCATTGTTCCTCCACTGTCACCCCTGCTAGGGTACTGCACCATTGAACTTTGGCCAGCTCCTCCCTCATAGCTCCATAGTTCCCTTTATTCAACTGAAATATTGTCACTTCCGATTGTACCCTCTCCCTCTCAAATTGCAGATTGAAGCTTATTGTATTATGGTCCCAATGGCTCCTTCGCTTCGAGGTCCCTGATCAATTCTGGTTCATTGCACAATACCAGATCCAGAATTGCCTTCTCCCTGGTAGGCCTCAGCATCAGCTGTTCTAAGAATCCATCTCAGAGGCATTCCACAAAGTCTCTTTCTTGAGGTCCAATACCATCCTGATTCTCCCAGTCTACCTGCATGTTGAAATCCCCCATAACAACTGTAGTAACATCTTTGCGACAGGCCAATTTCAACTCCTGAATTTCAGCTCGCAGGAGCAAGTGGGGAGCCCGGTCTGACTCCGGGCTTGATCGGGAAGCTTTCTGATTCCCACCCATTGATTGAGACTGCACAAATGATGTTGGTGTAGAGCAGTCAGATCCAGTTGTGGATTCCCTCCCCATAGCCCATTTTGAAGATAATGTCCTACATGCATATGTGATATCTTGTTAAAGACTTTCTCCTGGTCCAGGCTGATGAGGCAGGCACCACCCCCTTCCCCCCAACCCCTGTCCTGCAAGTAGGTGATCGTATCCCCGAGGAGCATGAGGTTCTCAAAGATCATTCTGTCCAGTACAGCACAGGCTTGGTAAGGGTGTATCACCGATCCCAAAGCAGACCTGACTCAGTTGACGATGACCTTTGACAGGATTTTGTAATCTACATTCAACAGTGAGATTTTTTGCCAATTTATAATTTACCCCCTCACCCCATTCCGCTTGTAGATGAGGGTGATGATACCTTTCCTCATGGATTCGTGCACACTACCTGACAGAAGCATATTGTCGTCCACCTCCAGCAGGCCCTGGCCAATCGAGTCCCACATAGCCGAAAACAACCTTGAAAGTTAGCCATCGCTTCTGGGAGTTTTATTCTTTTCTAGGGACTCGAGGGCCTTGGTCAGTTCATCCATAGAGCGCAGCTGGTCCAGTTTCTCCCACATGCTGTCATTTAAGACTTCCGTGATAGAGGACAGGAACGACCTGGAAGCCACACTGTCTATGGGCTTCATGTCATACAGACTGGCTCCTCAGTATGTCAGACTGAGAATGACATTACTGAGCCATTTCCTTACCATAGAATCCTTACAATGTGGAAACAAGCCATTTGGCCCAACAAGTCAACACCGAATCTCCTAAGAGTATCTCACCCAGACCCATTCCCCCTATACTATTGTGCTACAATTTCCATGACTATTGCACCTAATTTATACATCCCTGAACACTATGGGCAATTTAGTATGGTCAGTATATCGAACCAGCGCATCTTTGGACTGTGGGAGGAAACTGGAGCAGCCAGAGGAAACCCAATCAGACACGGGGAGAATGTAAAAACTCCACATAGACAGTTGCTTGAGGATGGAATTGAACCTAGACATTTGAGGTATTACTGTGGGCTATCAGCAGAATGGCTGAGAATTCCACACATTCACTACTAGCTGGGTAAAGAAATCTCAGTCCTAAATGGCTTACCCTACACACACTAACGATGACTGATAGTAATCACTTGGATTTTACTTGTTCTGTTTTCCTGGAGAACATTCCACAATGGTGGGTGGTGACAGTAAACAACACTTTCACTGTACTTGTACGAATGTCAATAAATCTAAATCTAATCTCAAATAAAACCAAAGGCTGTTTGATACCCCTGTTGTATTTGTACCAGTGCAGAGTGACTCATGGCGTCACTCGCTCTTCAATACTACAGCTGGGATACAGTAAGGGCCTAAGCTTTTGCAGCATGCATTGTCTTCAGCCATTCCTTGAAATCACACAATGACCCAACTGTGTCAAGTTTGGTATCTCAAATGTGGGGATCACAGGAGAAAGCCAAGATAGATGTTGTGGTTTAAATCTAGACATTTGAGGTATTACTGTGGGCTATCAGAAGACTGGCTGAGGATTCCACACATTCACTAGTAGCTGGGTAAAGAAATCTCAGCACGGTGGCACAGTGATTAGCACTGCTGCCTTCCAGCGCCAGAGATCTGGGTTCAATGCCTGCCTCAGGCAACTGTCTGTGTGGAGTTTGCACATTCTCCCTGTGTTGTGTGGGTTCCCTCTAGGGTGCTCTGGTTTCCGCCCACAGTCCAAAAATATGCAGTTTAGGTGAATTGGCCAGGCTAAATTGCCCATAGTGTTAGGTGTAGGTGGGTGGGTTGGTATGGACTTGTTGGGCCGAAGGGCCTGTTTCCACACTGTAAGTAATCTAATAGATCATCCACTTAGCCCTTTTACTTAAAGACAATTTCAAGTGCTTCAGCCTTATAACTTATTAAGACACATTGGGCTATACCTTCATTGAGAATAGGAACGTGTTTTGAGCTTCCTCCTCCAGTTAGTTGTTTAAATATTCACTACTTACAACTGTATGTGATGGGCTAGCCAAACTGCTGGTCATGAAATATTTTAGCACTGCCTATGACATTGCTGCTGCTGTGCTCTAGCTCCATCAAGATTATACCTAATTTTCAGTATGCTTTCAGGTACACATTGAACCGGAATTGTCCTCTGGATTTATAATTATACAGTGGGTGAACATAATTTAGCTCCTGCTGATAGCCCACAGTAGTACCTCAAATGTCTACATTTAAACTGCAACATCTGTTCTGATCTTAGCCCACGCTGTACAGTAGCACCCAGACGTTATTATGTCCTCAGAGTGAAGATGGGATTTTGGTATGCCAGGACTGGGTGATGAAACAAATGAGTGTACTGGTAGAAATAATCTGGTTGACACACTCAACCGTTTCCACAGGCACAATCTGGGATTACCCCCTTCAGCATACTGCCAGCTCGGATAGTACTCATGTTATAAAACTGCACTGAAAACCCCCATTCAGGATGATATGCTCTACCCTTACCACTTAACCAAGCAATGGTCAAATTCACCAGCTGAGAATGGTCAGTAGTATTAAGAAGCAAGTTTCACCTAATGCCTTGAAACTTCATGAGACTACAGGTCAATGTTGAAGACTTGATGCCCACTTCAACTGCATTACACTGTTACAAACCCATGTTCAGTCTGTCACCTCTAAGATTGGGAGAGGTCATAGAGTCATAGAGATGTACAGACCCTTCAGTCCAACCCGTCCATGTCAACCAGATATGCCAACCCAATCTAGTCCCACCTGCCATCGCCTGGCCCATATTCCTTCAAACACTTCCTATTCATATATCCATCCAACTGCCTTTTAAATGTTGTAATTGTACCAACCTCCACCACTTTCTCTGGCAGCTCATTCAGAGAACATAGAACATAGAACAATACAGCACAGAACAGACCCTTCGGCCCTCAGTGTTGCGCCGACCTGTGAACTATTCTCAGCTCGTCTCCCTACACTATCCCAAAATCATCCATGTGCTTATCTAAGGATTGTTTAAATCTCCCTAATGTGGCTGAGTTGACTACATTGGCAGGTAGGGCATTCCACGCCCTTACCACTCTCTGCGTAAAGAACCTGCCTCTGACATCTGTCTTAAATCTATCACCCCTCAATTTGTAGTTATGCCCTCTCGTACAAGCTGACATCATCATCCTAGGAAAAAATCTTTCACTGTCTACCCTATCTAATCCTCTGGTCATCTTGTATGTCTCTATCAAATCCCCCCTTAGCCTTCTTCTTTCCAATGAGAACAGATCCAAGTCTCTCAGCCTTTCCTCATAAGACCTTCCCTCCAGACCAGGCAACATCCTGGTAAATCTCTTCTGCACCTCTTCCACATCCCTCCTGTAATGGGGCGACCAGAACTGTACACAATATTCCAAGTGTGGTCGCATCAGCGTTTTGTATAGTTGCGGCATGATATCGCGCTTCCAGAACTCAATCCCTCTACCAATGAAACCTAAGACACTGTATGCCTTCTTAATAGCACTATCCACCTGGGTGGCAACTTTCAGAGATCTATGCACATGGACTCCAAGAACCCCCTGCACATCCACACTACCAAGAATCTTTCCATTGACCCAGTACTCCATTGACCCAATTTTCTCCATTAGCCCTCCTGTTATTCTTCCCAAAGTGCATCACCTCACATTTAGCTGCATTGAACTCCATTTGTCACCTCTCAGCCCAATTCTGCAGTTTATCCAAGTCCCCCTGCAACCTGCAACATTCTTCCAAACTGTCTACTTCTCCACCGACTTTAGTGTCGTCTACAAATTTACTAATCCATCCACCTATGCCTGCGTCTAAGTCATTTATAAAAATGACAAACAGCAGTGGTCCCAAAACAGATCCTTGTGGCACACCACTAACAACTGGACTCCAGACTGACTTTACAGAAAGCCAGTTTCTAATCTAAACTGCAAAATCACCCTCAATTCCATGCCTCTGCATGCTGTGCTCTTCCAGCACCACTAATCCAATTTTCTCCATTAGCCTACTGTGCGGAACCTTATCAAAGGCTTTACTGAAGTCCATGTACACCATTTCAACTGCCCTACCCTCATCTACATGCTTGGTCACCTTCTCAAAAAGCTCAATGAGGTTTGTGAGACACGACCTGCCCTTGACGAAACCATGTTGACTATCTGAAATCAAATTGTTGCTTGCTAGATAATTATAAATATTATCTCTTATAAACCTTTCCAAAACCTTTCCTACAACAGAAGTAAGGCTCACTGGTCTATAATTACCTGGGTCATCTCTGCTGCCCTTCTTGAACAAGGGCACATTTGCAATCCTCCAGCCCTCAGGTACTAAACCTGTAGATAATGATGACTCAAATATCAAAGCCAAAGGCTCTTCTATCTCCTCCCTAGCTTCCAGAGAATCCTCGGATAAATTCCATCTGGCCCTGGGGATTTGTCTACTTTCATTCCTTCTAGAATTTATAACACCTGTTCAGAACTAACCTCAATCCTTTCTATTCTAATATCGTGTACCTCATTCCTCTCCTCTACAATATTCTCCTTTTCCTGAGTGAACACAGATGAGAAATGTCCGATCTCTACAGGGTCCACACTCAATTTCCCACGTCTGTCTTTGACTGGCCCTATGCCTCCCCTAATCATCCTTTTATTCCTCACATACCTATAGAAAGCTTTGGGGTTCTCCTTTATTCTATTTGCTAAAGACTACTCGTGTTCTCTCTTTGCTCTTCTTAACTCTCTCTTTAAATCCTTCCTAACTGATCTGTAGTTCTCCATTGCCTCATCTGTACCATTTTGCCTCATTAACACATAAGCCTCCTTCTTCTGCTTAACAAGAGATGCTATTTCTGTTGTAAACCACGGTTCCCTTACCTTATCACTTCCTCCCTGCCTGACAGGGACATACCTATCAATGACACACAATATTTGTTCCTTAAACCAGCTCCACATTTTGATTGTCTGCATCCCCTGCATTTTGCTACCCCATTCTATGCATCCTAATTCTTGCCTAATCGCATTATAATTGCCCTTGCCCCATCGATAACTCTTGACCTGTGGCATGTACCTATCCCTTTCCATCGCTAAACTAAATGTAACTGAATTATGGTCACTCTCTCCAAAGTGCTCACCTACAACTAAATCAAACACCTGGCCTGGTTCATTACCAAGCACCAGATCCAGTGTGGCCTCCTCTCTTGTCGACCCTTCAACACACTGTGTCAGGAAACCCTCCTGTACACATTGGACAAAAGCTGATCCATCCGACATACTAGAGCTATAACATTTCCAGTCAATGTTGGGGAAGTTAAAGTGCCCCATAATGACCACCCTATTCCTTTTACGCCTACTCAGAATAATTTTACTAATCCTTTCTTCCACTTCCCTGGAACTCTGCGGAGGCCTGTAAAAAACTCCAAGCAGTGTGACCTCTCCTGACCTGTTTCTAACCTCAGCCCACACTACCTCAGTAGACGGGTCCTCATCAAAACTTCTCTCGGCCCGGTTATACTATCTTTGACTAACAAGGCCATGCCTCCCCCTCTTTTACTGCCTTGCCTGTTTTTTATGAAAGATCTAAATCCTGGAACCTGCAACATCCATTCCTCACCCTGCTCTATCCATGTCTCCAAAATAGCCACAACATCAAACTCCCAGGTACCTATTCATGCTGCAAGCTCACCTACCTTATTTCAGATACTTCTGGCATTGAAGTAGACACCTTCAAACTAGTTTGCTGTCTGCCAGCACATTTCTGTGACCCTGAAATCCTGTCCCTGTCCTTCCTCCTCTCATCCTCCTGTGCACTGCAACTACACCTCCAGTTCCCATCCCCCTGCTGAGCTAGTTTAAACCCACCCGAATACCACCAGCAAATTTGCCACTCAGGATATTAGTACCCCTTTGGTTCAAGTGAAGACCATCCCTGTCTGTATATGTCCCACCTTCCCCAGAAGCCCCAATTATCCAAAATTGAAACCCTCCCTCCTGCACCATCCTTGCAGCTACGTGTTCAGCTGATATCTCTCCCTATTCCTTGCCTCACTATCATGTGGCACGGATAACAATCCAGAGATAACAACTCTGTTTGTTCTAGCTCTCAGCTTCCACCCTAGCTCCCTGAAATCCTGCCTTACATCCCTATTCCTCTTTCTACCTATGTCGTTGGTACCGACATGGACAACAACTTGAGGCTGGTCTCCCTTCAGGACCCCAAAGATACGATCCAAGACATCACGGACCCTGGCACCTGGGAGGAAACACACCAACCACTCTCTGCATGAAAAGGTTGTCCCGTAGGTCTCTTTTATATTTTTCCCCTCTCACCCTAAACCTACGCACTCTTCTGCATGCCCCTCATGATTTTATAAACCTCTATAAAGTCACCCCTCAGCCTCTATGCTCTTCTTCTTCAGGCTTATGCCCGAAACGTCGATTCTCCTGTTCCCTGGATGCTGCCTGACCTGCTGCACTTTTCCAGCAACACATTTTCAGCTCTGATCTCCAGCATCTGCAGACCTCACTTTCTCCTCCAGGGAAAACAGCCCTAGCCTATTCAACCTCTCCCTATAGCTCAAATCCTCTGACCCTGGCAACGTCCTTGTAAATCATTTCTAATCCCTTTCACGTTTCACAGCATCTTTCCGATAGGAAGGAGACCAGAACTGCACGCAATATTCCAACAGTGGCTTAACTAATGTCCTGTACAGCAGCAACATGACCTCCCATCTCCTGTACTCAATATGTTAGAAATGTGAGCTACGATCCATTGCGTGTGACTTCAAACTGTTGCTTAAGAGGTCTATGTGTCACTGCCAGATGTCTGCAAGGTCTTAGACTGTGAACGGTAAGTTGCGCTGTCATTTCCAGGAGCTAGGTCAAGAGTAAATAGTTAATACTGTTTTTATTTAATATTTTTACTATCAAAATGACCTGGAAAAGTTATTTATCAGTATCGACAGGAAAAATCAAAGGCATAGCAGAAAGGGCAGATTTTGTTTTCCACTTCAGTACATTATTCAGCCAAATTAAAACGAAGATGCTGGAAATATTTAAGTGAGGACATAGTGGAGGAAAGAAGTGGTTAACAACTAAGCAAATACAGAGGGGACTGGAGTTTAATTATAACAGAATGAAAGGCCTGAAAGGGGAGAAGGGGATAAAAGATTAAATTGCAAATGCTTTCACAATAAAAATCCTAAGAGTGGGAACAGACATAATAAAGGAGCAAAAGCCATGCCTTGAGGCATGAATGATAACATTCCGACAATTGGATACAGCGGAATAAAACGATAATGAAATCATCAAGTTGAAAAGGGGATTGGTAGGTTGAACTCACGTGATGTCCAGAGGCAGTAAAATGGAGCTAAAGGATGAGATGCCATCTCTTAGCTTGCTTTGAATTCAGTCTTTCAACTCGTTCAGATCATGACCACTATTCTCAATTTCCCTTTCCTGGTTCGGCTGCGACTCACTTTTTTCCTTCATATTGTACCTATCCTTGGTTTTTAGATCATGAAATGTTGGCTGTTTAGACTCATCATGCTAATCAAATTGTTTCCCTATTATACATCTTCCTCGCTCTCACCACAATTCACTGGCTGAAAGGCTATTTGTTATTTCTCATTGTGAAAGGTCAATGGCCAGAAACATTATCATAGAATCTCTACAGTGTGGATGTAGGCCAGTTGGTCCATCAAGTCTACACTGACCCTCCAAAGAGCATCGCATCGAGACTGACCCTTTACTCTATCCCTGTAACCCTGCACTCTCCATGGCTAATCCATCTAATCCACACATCCTTGGATAGTATGGGCAATTTATCATGGCCAAACCACCTGACCTGCACATCTTTGGAGTGTGGGAGAAACTCAGAACATTTTTGAGGT
>NC_057733.1:37579821-37600237 GCF_004010195.1 Chiloscyllium plagiosum | reverse complement strand
GCCCCCCCCCTCATTATCTTTGTCACCTCTTCAAAAACCAAAAAAAAAGCACCAATCAGGTTGGTGAGACATTACCTTCCCTATACAAAAACATGCTACTTGTTACTAACTAGCCCATTTTCCTTCAAATGTCCGTACATCTTGTCCCTTGTCCATCTGCAGTCCTCACTTTCTCCTGACTTGAAGGATACAAAACTGGCTTGGTCATAAGGTAGTGGTGGAAGGGTGTTTTTCAAAATGGAGACCAGTAACTAGTGGTATTCCACAGGGATCAGTTTTGGGTCCTCTGTTTGTAGTATGTATGAATGGCCTGGAGGAAAATGAGTGGTTTGATTAGTAAGTTTGCAGCCAAGAGCCTCACCCCCCAGTCATCAAGCAACTAAAACTTTGCATTGTGCTCAAGTAACAAGTCCAGTTGCTGACCAATTAGCACACTCTTGTGCAGTAGAAATTGCTCCTCTAGAAATTTGGTATTCATGTGATTGTGCCCTTGATGCAAGGGGAAAAGTCCACATTAATTTTAGCAAAGCTCTTACCTTTGGTCTGAAATCTTTTCCATATTCATACATTTTAGTTCCAGGAAACACTGGACCTTCGCAAAACAGCTTTTCCAAATTGGTGGCAACTTCGTGCAACATTTCTTCTTCATAGGCAAATACTGGACCATCATTTCCAGCGAGAATGACAAGCTGAAGCCCTGGTGCCAGGCACGGGTAACTTTCAATCACACCCAGGACCACCATATCCATTCTTTGGGGCAAGTAGAACTCTTGCCAGCTTTTAAGCAGGTCATGCCTTCCCCAATAAATTGTATAATCCAGGCCCCCAATTGTCATTAGGACATTCTTTTGCAATTTCACAGTTTTTCCCTTGTGAAGTTGCACTTTCTCTGTTACCAGTTTTAAATAGTTTCCACCTAAAATGAGAAGTTTAATATTTGTGAAATCTAATACCTTCCTAGTGCAACTATTCAGACTATGATAAAGGCATGCAATTTAGAAATATTTCACATTATGCATTGAGTTCTCCAAAATTAGATAGAGCAGCCATTGAATAACTACAGCTGGTTGGAGGTGAGGAAAAGACCACAGACAGCAGGCCTCACCTGACACTACGTAAAAATGAAGGATGTAAAAGTCCTGAATGAACTACAAAGCCATCATTTTACAAAAAAAAACTGTTGAGACCCCCCAGTAGATTTAAACAGGCAGCAAAACATTAAAGGATCAAGAAAGGACATGAAAGAGCTGCACTATGAATAATGAAGTTCATTCACTGGTTGTAAGAGAGAAACATGACTGAGAAAACCAGCCAAGTATGTTAACTTAAACTAAAGCCCCATTAAAAACAGGGACGTAATCTAAATCATTACTGATGACTCAGATTGCACTGAAACATGAACAAGGGAAAAAAAGAACATGATATGAAAGGATTATTAAAATCTTTAAATTATGTACTTTCACAATTTTCTACTGTTTCAGGGTTAAAATTGCATTAACAATATAGCTTCCTCAAAATACAGTGCCTAAGACTGAGCTCAGCTTTAAAAATACACCAAGGTATCCTCATGACTGGCTCATCTTGTGGTGCTTGAATTTATAACCTACCAAAGGTAATAGTGTAAATCTTTTTCTACACTATTTCCCACCGCTATCAGCATCGTGAGTGAGCTTCTGCAAGCTGTTGAACATGAAAGATCTATGCGGGTCCTGCAAACTTTCAGTGGGTGGCACGGTGGCTCAGTGGTTAGCACTGCGATCTCACAGCACCAAAGACCTGGGTTCAATTCCTGCCTCAGGCAACCGTCTGTGTGGAGTTTGCACATTCTCCCCGCATCTGCGTGGGTTTCCTCCGGGTGCTCCGGTTAACTCCCACAGTCCAAAAACGTGCAGGTTAGGTGAATTGGCCATGCTAAATTGCCCAAAGAGTTAGGTGAAGGGGTAATGTAGAGGAATGGGTCTGGGTGGGTTGCTCTTCGGAGGGTCGGTGTGGACTTGTTGGGCTGAAGGGCCTGTTTCCACACTAAGTAACCTAATCTAAAAACTTTTAAGACAACCCTACTTTACGTGCACAATCATATAACAGAAGTATTTTACCTGGTTTCAGTCTGCAGAAATCATTACAACATTCGTTATCCACTTCCAGCTCTGTGTCACTTTCAATGTCGTCCACCCTAATAAAGAAAATGCAACTTGATTGAGTTTTGTGAAGAGGTGACAAAAATGACTGAACAACAGAGCAGCAGATATTGTCTATATGGAGCTTAAAAATGTGTTGCTGGAAAAGCGCAGCAGGTCAGGCAGCATCAAAGGAGAAGGAGAATCGACATTTCGGGTATAAGCCCTTCTTCAGGACTGTCTATATGGACTTCAGCAAGCCATTCAATAGGCTTCTGCATGGTGGGCTGGCTACGAAAGTTAGATCACTTGGGATCCAGGTAAAGCTAGCCAATTGGATACCAAATTGGCTTCAAAGGTAGGAGACAGAGTCTGGTTGTAGAGGGTTTTAACTCACACTAGACACCTCTGACCAGCAATGTGCTACAAGGATTAGTGCTGGGTCCAGTGTTTTTGTCATTTATACAAATATTTGTATGTGAATAGAGGTGGTATGATTAGTAAGTTTGCAGAGGACAAAGTAGTTGATTATCTCCAAGTAAAACTGGATCTTGATCAAACAGGTCAGGGAGCCAAAAAGTGGCAGATGGAGTTTAATCTGGATAAATGCATGGTGTTGCATTTTGGTAAGGCAAACCAGGGTAGATCTTGTACACTTAGTGGCAGGGCTCTGAGGAGTGTTTCTGAACAAACAGATATGGGGGTCCAGGTGCAGAGTCTCTTGAAAGTGAAGTTGCAGGTAGACTAGGTGGTAGTTGGCACATGCTCCTTCATTGGTCAGTGCACTGAGTATGAGGTTGAGATGTCACCTTACAGCTCTACAGGGTATTGGTAAGGCCTGGAATACTGTATTCAATTCTGATCTCCCTCCTTGAGGGAAGATGTTAAGCTGGAAAGGGTGCAGAAATTATTTACAAGGACTGTTGCCAGGATCGGAAAGTTTGAGCTATAGGGAGAGGCTGAATAGATTGGGCATTCAACCCTGGAGCAGAGGCCGACGTGTGACCTTATAGAGATCAAGATCTGAGGGTCATGGATCAGGTGAACAGCCAAGGTCTTTTTCCCTAAGGTAGGAGGCCAAAACTATAGGGAATGGGTTTAAGGTGAGAGGGGCAAGATTTGAAAATGGAATCTGAGGGGCAACTTTTTCCACAAAGGGTGGTGTATGGAATGAGTTCCAGAGGTTGAGGAGACAGGTACAATTACAGCATTTAAAAGAAATATGAATGGATACATGAATAGGAAAGGTTTGGAGGGGCTACAGGCCAAATGCTGATAAAAGGGACTAAATCAGTTTTGTACATCTGGTCGACAAGGACAAGTTGGACCAAGGGATGTATTGTCATGCTGTATGACTGACCTACTGCTATATACCCTGGGATTGAGTGGGATCAGAAAGTTAGACAACTAAAGAAAAACAACCACAACCAAACATGGAATGAGCTGCCAGAGAAAGTGGTTGAGGTTGGTACAACTGCAATATTTAAAAGGTATCTGGATGGGTACATGAATAGGAAGGGTTGTGGGGGATATGGGCCAAGTGCTGGCAAATGGGACTAGATTAGGTTGGGATATCCAGTCGGCATGGACGACTTGGACCGAAGGGTCTATTTTTGTGCTTTACGTCTCTATGACTTGATGATGCTCTGTCACCTTGCCAGATACATGCCAGGGTTCAGCTGCAAGAACATAAATCATCCACTCACTGAAAGATTGCAACACAAGTGTTTTTAACAGATAGCCCAGTGGACAAAACATTCCTTTGAGTATTGTTGCACTACATGCCATTTCATTTGAAATTGAAAAAAAAGAGAACATTTACCATTTTGTTGTTTCACACAAATTTACATCAACTGGCCTCACAGCAGTAGCAGTACTCATTTTCAAAGTCACACGAGCTAAGGAAAGTTGCAAGAAAATTCAGAGCAGAGATGTTTACTCAACCCTGCATAGAAAAGAACAGATGAGAATTCACAAGTTTAGTATGGTTCCACATGCAAGGGCATCAAGTACAATTAAGCCAAAAATTAATTTTCCTGATTTTAAGGAAATTAATTGAAACACCAAAAAAAAGAAACAATCCAAAGCAAAGAATGATTACAAGACTGGGATCTTAAAGATGAAGATAAAAGTTCTAAACAAATTGATAATTGGGGCAATTATAATTTAACAAATTGTTTGTTAAGTTTGCATGAACTAATTAAACTACTTCACACTATTTCTGCAAATTTTAACCTGGATTTATCAAACTTCACTTGGAATGCTCCATAACAGGCTAATAGGGTCAAATAACTTGACCTTTGATTTCGGTTTGACCCCAATTATGGTACTTGCATGCACTTAGCGCAATCGTTATGCTGGACAATATTCAAGTTACTTCATGACCACATCAGCACAGGTGGTGGTTATTTGGCTCCTCTCAACGCTGTTCCACCAATCAATGGGATCATTGCTGCTCCGACATGCTGTATATGCATTCACTTTCCAATTCCACCACTGATCAAGAATCTCAGCCTTAAACATAGACAAGGACTTAGTCCCCACAACCTTTTGTGGCAAAGAGCTCCAACCCCAAAGAAATTCCTCTGCATCTCAGTCTTAATTTGGCATGCCTTGACTCAGACTACGCTTTCATGGTTTTGAAATTCTAAGTAGCTGATATTTTGGATTTAGAAAAGGTAATCTGAAACAGCAAACTGTTTTTCCGTTTCCCTGTTCTGGCAACTCACTTGCAAAAAAATATTAAGTACAAAACAGAAATCTGTGATATCAAAAGATTGGTCAAATTCATCTTACCGAAGGTCTGCATCACTGCTTACATTAAGGAAATTTTGAAAGCAAACTAACTTTCATAAAAACTGATATGTTTTCTAGGCAATTGCTTGTTTCAAGGTCACACCTAAAAGACCACTTATCCTCTTCCCTCGAGAAGGATAAATTGCTCAGAGGAGAGGCTGGAAATGAAAAGACAAAAATAAAGTGTTCCAGCAAAAAAATTCACCTGCCTCATGACCATCCTCAGCCCTGGTCAATGACAGAGTTCCAAAAGCAAACCTCAGAGCAATCCTCAAAAAGAATCCTTTTGATACAGTGATTTCTTTAAAAATCACAAAAACACTTGAATTTATAATTTTATTCATTCTCCTGTTCTTAACTTCTCACTAGTAGTTATTCACAGGCGACCCTATCATGATATTGTTAAAATTGATTTCAGAATTCTTAGTTTCAACAACACTTGAAATGAAAGACACTTTTATGTAGTCTGAGTCATACATTGCTACAAGTGGGGACAATACAGCACCTGGTATTCCTAAACCATCAAATGGTGGTCAACATGACAAGAAAACTAGACAAATTGGAAAATTTAGATTCACTGAGGTATCATTAGTATCAAAACAAAATGCTACAAGTCAAAAAAAAATCCCATCCCAATAGACATATCTGCTCACACGAATGACAGTTGGAAAAATTTCCTATTTGTCATTCCCATACTTTGCAATCAGATGTTTTCAGTTTCATACTTATTCAAGTAGTCTTCTTCATGAATAGATTGTAACCCCTCAGCATTTAAGAACTCCAGCAATTTCTGATTTAAATTTATCTCATTTGCTACGCTTCTGATTTGAACCCTAAAACTGCAATCACAAGCATCTTAACACATGAAAGAGGTTCACAGAATGATAATAAAATCCTTGAGGTACCTGAGCAAAAGGCCCAGGTTCAATGCCTACATACTCAGGGTGCGTTTAAAAAAGAAAGATCTGATCAGATCCGTTCAAAAATGTAAATCCTTTTACAGAGCACAAGCTCAGCAAATACATCCCAGAATGAGCACAGTTAAATTTGAAACAAATGTAGAAAACAGACCTTGGAATATACAGTTAAGACTGCAACGTAAGTGACAGAAGGAATGGTCAACATAATCCCTTCCATTTCTAATGCCCAAGAATCAATGACAAGTGGTTAATGCTATTTGCCCAAGAAGACAATTCAGTAGGTTAAGGAAAGTTAGTGCAAAATGCTGGGCTTATACTTCAAATTAAAATGTAAAATATTGCAACCATCACCTCAACTAGCTATTAAAAGGGAACAAACATTACCACATCAGCTGACAGTCATCAAGAACATTTTGTGTCACAAATTGCTCTCTTGTAGGGGCTGGAAGGGGAAATCAAACCCAGTCATGTGTTGTTCAACAGTGCTTCCTCATTTTATTAGTTACTACAGCCCAAATGAAGTTAAAATTACTCAAATCAATTCACAATTTGTGGTACCAATCCTGAAACAAATGGAGCTTGCACAAAATTTTATTTAACCAACTAATTGTACATTCCATTTTGCAAAAGATGGAAAGTAAATAAAGGTGAAGACCAACTGAATAAAGTCAGCTTCCAGGATCCAATAATCAGACAAGTCTTCCTTTAGTTTGAGATTAGACTGGTGCTGGAAAAGCACGGCAGTTCAGGCAGCATCCGAGGAGTAGTAAAATCGACGTTTCATTAGGCTTTTGCCCGAAACGTCGATTTTCCGGCTCCTTGGATGCTGCCTGACCTGCTGCGCTTTTCCAGCAACACATTTTCAGCTCTGATCTCCAGCATCTGCAGACCTCACTTTCTCCTCCAGGTCAGGCAGCATCCAGGGAACAGGAGAATCGACGTTTCGGGCATAAGCCCTTCTTCAGGAAGCGCTTTTCCAGCACCACTCTAATCTAGACTCTGGTTTCCAACATCTGCAGTCCTTGTTTTTACCTTCCTTTAGATTGTATCACCTGTCAAACTGGATCAGTTACATTCTGTAAACTCAGTAAGCTATTGCCCAAGGGCAGTATCTAGACCCACATCTTGCACTCAGAGTGGATCACTCCCCAGGGGGTGGGGAGCAGCGCCATCCCGACCCACACTGTGTGACTCTGAGCAGCTTCTGGGCTGCTGTTTGTCTCCTCGGTTTGAGACCTCACGCTCACGTCTTCCTACTCCGCACACAAAACGAACAAGTGTTTTAAAACAAAATCACCAAAGTGAGAAGTGAAAACGAAATACACTCGAGAAGTACTCCGCAGCAACTAAAAGTTGTTTCGAACGTACACGATTGTCCCAGAAATTAAGAGAAAATGTTTAAAAGATTTTTTTTTAAAATGAATCATACGACCTGAAAGGTATAGTACACAAATACCACGAGATTCAGGTGGAGTTCCCTTGTTTCCCTCAGACACACTCTGTGTGCTTAGCGAATAAACAGCGACTTCCCTCAAATACCAGAACTACCGGAAACAGCCCCCCACATCATGGGGCTGCCCTAACTCTCTCACTGTAACAACATCTTATATACACCATCTCACACTCCAAATCCTCACATTGTAACACTACCTCATACTCAACACTGCAAATCTACACATTGTATAGCCTTACACATTAACTCATTGCAAATCCTCACAGTGTAACAATCCACATATAGAAACTCACACACTGCAAATCCGCAGTGTAACACCAATTCACACTGCAATTCCTCACATTATACCATCCTATATACACCGACTGACTCCAAATCCTCACATTGTAACACCCCATATTCACACTGCGAATCCTCACAAGGTAATGCACCTTGAACACTGCCAGTCTTCGTTCCACCAGCTCACATTCAACCCCCTCACATTACAATCCAACTTACAACCTCGATATTTTCAACTTGTTTGTTATGACGCTGATGCGTGTTTTATTTTCACTTTAAGTTCTGAACTCTGTAAACGAACCGTGGAACTAATTTGCTTAAAATAAAGCAAAGAAGTGCGGATGCTGGAGTTGTGTAGCAAACATTAACAGAAACAACGAAAAACAGAGTTCTGAAGGAGGGTCACTGAACTCGAAACGGTATCTGCTTTCTCCCCACAGGTGCTGCCAAACCAGCTGAGTTTCTCCATCAATTTCTGTTTGTTGAAGGAATGCGCGGATTTTAATGATCGATTATAGGAGGCGCCGACTCTGCGATCACATCAAGAGTGATCTTGTTCACACACATGGGACACATGAAAAGTAGTAACATTAATATGAACTGAGAATGTTGATAACTTTCAGGCAGGCCCAGAGGGAAACGGGGAGAAAACTTTAACCTTTTCCATAAAGTTTCAGTCCAGAGCTGCTGAACTTTCTGAAGGGGTCGCGCAGTTTCGGTTTTGTTACTCCAAGACGATTGAAAGTGGAGCCAACAATGGCACGAGTATTTAATCATTAAATAATAGTGAAGAACAATAATTATGAATATACATACATATGAAATGAATAAAGTGAATGACTGATCTGCATGCGATTCATTATGTGAATATGTCACTGAATATGCGCCCGGTTCAGTTTAACAAGTATGAACTCGATGTGCTGAAAGGTCTCACTACGAATCTATCACGGTCACAATTCTGAATTGCAAACCTTTTATTTTCAGATCGAGTGAATTTTCCGAGTCGGTGTTTATTGCTGTCCCAGCAGTTAACAAGAACACGGGCGAGGTGAAGCCAGTCCCCTCCCATTGTCTCTGTTATTAAATAAAGCCGCCGACACGGCCTTGACTGACTCGCTCAGGCCAGTGCAGAGCTGATGCACAAACTTAACTCGGGCTCTAGGCAAACCTCAAACCGTTCAGGGTTCCAGAGTCGAGTTACCCTTTGGAAGTGCTAATATCAATTTTCAAATAAAATATCTAAAATTTAACGCTTGTCTCTAAACACCCGAAAGGGGAACCGTATTGTCATGTGGTGCCGCCACTCATTTGGGAAGTTACAAACTTCCCAGTGATGTCCTGGTGTCTCCAGAAATTAACTTTTAATCTTCCAGCAGGACTAGAAACAAGATAAAATGGTTTCTTCATTCCCTTGCTCTGTTCCTTTTTAACTTTCTGACGCTATTGGGAACGGGGACAGTCGAGAATCAAGTACTTAACAATTAGTTGTTGATTTCCACTTTGGGTGGGGGAGTAAAGTTGTGCCAGGATAGTTACTGTGGATCCCCAAAGGTTCGAGTGTGGAATGGCATAGATGTGAGGCAATGTGACAAAAGCTAAAACTTATCTAGCCAGAAAATCTTGCTGGTAAAGTGTGGTTCAAAGTCTACTCCAACATTTGAGCAAATGTTTATATTTACTTATTCATTTTGTGGGATATGGGCGTTGCTGGCTGGCCAGCACTTATTGTCCATCCATAGTTGCCCGAGGGAAGGTGGTGGTGGTGAGCTGCCTTCTTGAACTCTGCAATTGTGCACACAGTTTTGTTCTCCTTGCCCTGGTCAGTGCAGGAACAATGCTGACTCACTTTTGATAGATTCCTGGGATGCATTGTCATAGTGGGATTGACCAGGCCTATATTCTTGAAGAAGAGCCACATTAATGCTGTTTCTCTGTCCACAGAAGCTGCCAGAGCTGCTGAGTTTTTCCAACATTTTCTATTTATACTTCAGATTTCCAATATCTGCAATATTTTGCTTTCACAGTATTCCTGAGAGTTTAGCAGAATGGGAGGTGGTCTAATTAAACATGTAAAAGGAGCTTGGGAGGAAAGTTAGAACTAAACACAGCCTCAGAACAGAATGTCCAGCCTCTTAGGACTAAGATGACAAGAAGATCTCTCCTGAGAGGCAAGAAAATCTTTTGGAATCTCTATTCCTGGAGAACTACAGATGTTCAGTTTTTGGGTATACTCAAAAAGAGTTTGATAAATATTTGTATTTTAAAGGTTTCATGGGATTGTAAAGGGTAGTGCAGGAACATGAAGATGAGATAGGGCAGCTATGACTTTATTCAATAGTTGCACAGACTCACATAGCTAAATGGCCAACCACAGCTCCTGTTTGTTGGTAATTATGACCACGTTTAGAGTACTCTGCATAGTTCTGGTTTCCATTTTCTTGTCATGGCCAGAGGGCATGAGGACAAATCCCAAAGAAAACTGTAATCTCATCTATAATTTCCTGTTTAACTTATGCTCTTTTCAAACATGACCAAACTTGCTGGACTCAATAATCACATGATTATATTTCCAGAAGCTTCTGTATCACTTACCTCTTATCCGTCCTCCGTAATTTCCTGAGGATTTGTTTGTGTGGAAGCAGCAGCAGCAAAGTAATTTCTCCATGTTTTGACCCTAACTTTGTTTTCATCTTAAAGTTTATCTTAAAAGGAAAATTGGAATTCAAAAACCAAGGAATGAGGAACACGCTTCACCCAGTAATGGGCAGGAGGTAAAGCAGAAAGGGATAAATCAAACAATACCTTGCTGCTTTGGGCTTAAGAGGGAAAATCTCTGAAATAAATCCCTTACTCTCTCATTTCCTCTTTTGTCCATAACAATATAAAGACACTCAAAATGATACAAAAACGATTTACCAAAAAATTAACAGAACTAAAATACTTTCCTTATCGGGAAAGATGGACAGAATGTAGAGAGGCGATCACTAAGGAATAACTTGATGACAAATCTTCAAACTTATGAAAGGATTTGACAGACGTAGAGAAGTTGGTTCGACTTGTGTGAGGAACCAATGTAAGATAGTTGGTAGTCTAATCAATTATTCAGGCAATTCAGGAGAAATGTGTTTCACTAGAGAGTGATAAGGAAGGGCATTTACTATCAGAAGTAGATGAGACAAATGGTATAAATGTATTCAAGGAGAAACTAAATAGACAACAGGAAGAAAAGAATGGGATGGGGTTAAATTAGGAAAGTCAAGTCAAGTATCAATGTTTTCATTGGACAATTGGGCTGAATGGCCTGTTTCAGTCCTCTGCATTCTATGTAGTTCTCTGTAATTATTCGAGTCCCCAAACTGCTTGCAGGCTCAGGCCAGTACTGCTGTGGCCAACCTGCAAAATCCTGACTAACAGGAACAAGCTGTTACATATCTGATCTGTCACATGTCAATTCATTGTGGTTCAAAAATATATTGGCCTGCACTGAAAAGATTACTGAGAAAACAACCCATGTGGCACAATCTCATCCTAATCAACACCATCAGAAAATTTCCCCAACTGCTCATGAAGAGTTTTTGTCATTTAACTTTCTTCCCCATTCTCTGCTTTTGCTCCTTTCCACAGAATATACAAGATGTAGGAAGTTAGGTGATTCTGTTGCTTGGCCTCTGCTGATATTATATAAAGACACTAATTTGGAACATGTGCAGGCCACACAGCCCCTCATTTCAAAAGATCATGACTGATCTGATTACTCCACATTACTGCCTTTCCCCAATAACTCTTCACCTTACCTATCAGGAGTCTATCGACCTCTCCCTGAAATATATTCAAAGACTTTGCTTCCACCAACTTGAGGGTGAGAATTCCAAAAACTCTTGACTTTTGGAAAAAAACACATTCCTCCTCATCTCCATCTTAAAGGGGCAATGCCTTGTTTTGAAAGAGTTCTGCATTCTTCCAAAAAAGGAAGTATCCTTTCAGCATGCAGTCTGTCACGATTCCTCAGGACAGTCTATGTCTCAATCACTGCTCTTATAAACTCCAGCTACTCAGGTTTACCTTATCCAATCTTTCCTTATAAGACAAATGTTGAATAATTAGTTTCTACACAGTATTCTGTGTAAATATTTCTTTTGTTTTACCTGTCTACTTAAATATGATCGACTGATTAAAAAATGCAACTCCAGTCAGCTGAAATTCTGCACTGAGTCCATTTTACTTCTTCTGTGCAACAGTCCACAACTTTTGTACACAGAGTTTTGCAATTTGAAACTCTTTGAATGTGAGAATATGCTGCATTCTTCCTCAGAAAAGCATTAATCATACCTAATGGTATCTCAGTAGCTACTGGAAGGTCTTTGGATAAAAGTTAAGCTTTTCCAGGAACTGAGTTTCTGAGGAAGAGTCATACCAGACTGGACCAGAGTTCGGGGAACACACTTCAGCTTACCCCAGTAAGGGGCAGGAATAAAAAGAGAAAGGAGTGCTGTCAGACCTGTTGAGTTTCCCCAGCATTCTCTGTGTTTGTTTGGGCCAGTCAGCTGCTTGACATGTACAGAAACCTATCAGCCTGCCTTCTTCTCAATCACCCACAAAACATCAGCTCCTTCCCAAACCTGTCCTTCTACATCTTTTCACCACACTATCCAAGGCATCAAACACTTCTTTAAAGTGAAGCATTTCCATGTATTTCTTTCTATTTGGTATCATGTAAGCACTGCTCACAATTGATTCTTGACGAGGGGGGAGATCAAATACATTTTAGATGACTACTTTATGCAACATGAGTCTGGTCCACAATATGACCCTGTGTTTCTGGTGTCCTGCCATTTGAAATCTCCACCTTGTTCTCATGCTAGACCAATCTCTAATTGAAATACTCACAAACTTGATTGAATTTTTTGAAGAAGTAACAAAGAGGGTTGATGAGGGAAGAGCAGTAGACGTGAATCTGTATGGACTTCAGTAAGGCATTCGACAAGGTTCCAATGGGAGACTGATTAGCAAGGTTAGATCTCATGGAATACAGGGAGAACTAGCCATTTGGATACAGAACTGGCTCAAAGGTAGAAGACAGAGGGTGGTGGTGGAGGGTTATTTTTCAGACTGGAGGCTTGTGACCAGTGGAGTGCCACAAGGATCAGTGTTGGGCCCTCTACGTTTTGGCATTTATATAAATGATTTGGATGTGTGCATAAGAGGGTTAGTAAGTTTACAGATGACACCAAAATTGGAGGTGTGATGGACAGTGAAGAAGATTACCTCAGATTACAACAGGATCTTGATCAGATGGGCCAATAGGCTGGGAACTGGCAGATGGAGTTTAATTCAGATAAATGCAAGGTGCTGCAGTTTGGGAAAGCAAATCTTAGCAGGACTTATACACTTAATGGTAAGGTCCTAGGGTGTGTTGCTGAACAAAGAGACCTTGGAGTGCAGGTTCATAGCTTCTTGAAAGTGGAGTCGCAGGTAGATGGGATAGTGAAGAAGGCGTTTGGTATGCTTTCCTTTATTGGTCAAAGTATTGAGTACAGGAGTTGGGAGGTCATGTTGTGGTTGTACAGGTCATTGGTTAGGCCACTGTTGGAATATTGCATGCAATTCTGGTCTCCTTCCAATCGGAATGTTGTTGTGAAACTTGAAAGGGTTCAGAAAAGATTTACAAGGATGTTGCCAGGGTTGGAGAATTTGAGCTATAGGGAGAGACTGAACAGGCTGGTGCTGTTTTCCCTGGAGCGTCGGAGGCTGAGGGGTGACCTTACAGAGGTTTACAAAATTATGAGGGGCATTGGATAGGATAAATAGACAAAGTCTTTTCCCTTTGGTCAGGGAGTCCAGAACTAGAGGGCATAGGTTTAGGGTGAGAGGGGAAAGATGTAAAAGAGACCTAAGGGGCAACCTTTTCACGCAGAGGGTTGTATGGGTATGGAATGAGCTGCCAGAGGAAGTGGTGGAGGCTGGTACAATTGCAACATTTAAAAGGCATCTGGATGGGTATATGAATAGGAAGGGTTTGGAGGGATATGGGCCGGGTGCTGGCAGGTGGGACTAGATTAGGTTGGGTATCTGATCGGCATGGACGGGTTGGACCGAAGGGTCTGTTTCCATGCTATACATCTCTATGATTCTATGACTGAATGCTCTATAACATTTATATAATATTTTTATTGTATGGAAGTCCATGACATGGAGTTACAATCGCAGCTGTGATTTGGACAGGGAATAGACTTAATATTGCACTTCAAACTTTACTTCTTCACCATTTGTAACATGATATTAAAAACCTTTTTTATTTTTGAACCTTTTTCAGGACAATCCAATAACAAGTGATTATTGGTCAGCATGTTTTCATGTGTTTGTAATTCGAGGAAACAGGAATAGTCCAAATATATTTTCTGTGACAAATGAACAATGATTTCTGAATCATTTCACTTGACCATAGGCTAAAGAGTTCCTTGGAATTTAATACAGGAACTTACTGTCTGTCTTCAGAGGGGGCAGAAGCTACTCCAGGGTCTCTGGGATATGAGACTGAAAGCACACATCAAACTCTTTATTTATTATAGCAATAATTCAAATTGGAAAGAATGAGATTCCTCACATATAAAACTTAGCCTTCAATGATACCGCAGTATGTGTGATCTACCATCATAACAAAATTTTCTTCTACTGGTTTGAACAAGACCTAAGTATTTCTGACCATTTGACTGGGTATGTATCACATGAGTAAAGCAAACCTTATCGTATTCCATATATTTCAATGCTCATCTCACTGGGAAGTAACTTCACAGTAAATTTCTGGAGGAACAGGGAAATGTCCTAATTACCACATTTAGTTCGACTTGCGCAGATTATGGAAGTTGCTACATAATTTATACACTTGAATAATCATGAGCACCAACAACCTCACTATGATTCTGCACCAAAACGAACTCAATAGAATAATTAAACATGTCCTTTGTTTTACAAAGTCATGAAAATTGTTCTTGACTGTTCTCTCAATAGTGAGCCAGTTTGGATTCCACCAGAGCCACTCATCTATAATCTTCATTAAAGCCTTAGTCCAAACATGGAAGGAAATGATCAATTCCAGAGGCAAGGGGAGAGTGACTATCCCTGTCATCAAGGCAGCAGTTGACTGAATGTAGCATCAAGGTGCCCCATCAAAATTGAATTCAATGGAATCAAAGGGAAACTCCACTTAGAGGCGTAGTAGGGGAAGTCTGACCATTTCAGCTCCAGTACCACACTGCAGGGGTTCCCCAGGGTAATACCCCAGGCCCCAGTCATTTTCAGCTGCTTTACCAATGACCTATCCCTGAAAACAAGTTCAGAAGTGGGATATTGGCTGACATATGAACAATGTTGAGTCTCAATCACTCAGCTATTAGAGGAAGCCTGTGACCACATGCAACAAGACCTGATCAATGGTCAGGGTTGGACTGATAAACAGCAAGTAAAAGGAATTCCAAAAGTGCCAGACATTGACCTTCTCTGAAAAAAAAACACATTATCAAACCATTATATACTGTTACATTATAACCTTGTTACATTACATGCTCCCCAATTCCCCTCAGACAGTGGTACTAGTCACTGCTGGGACCTCCTGGGTCCCTGATTTCGGCTCCATCTTTAAAGGCCAGCTGTGCTCCTGTGAAACACTGGCAGCTCACAGCTCCCATGCGCAGATGCAGACACGGAGATTGACACCATGCCATAGCCGACAGGGACCTGGGGGTCCTTGTGGAGGGGGTATATGGATCTTAAACTCCTTATTGCTGATGTCATGTGAATCTTTCCAGCATTGTCCACATTATTCAGTGACTGGGCAGATACTGGGCCTTACTCTAATTGATATACAGAACAGTATTGAGGGACTGAGTGGCCCATAGCATTTATAACATGTTTTTATGCTGTGAAAATCCATGACACAGAGTGACAATAGCAGCTGTCGATTTGGAGAGGGAAACACTGGAGGTAATGCAGAGAACAGGCACTGGCTGATCCCAAGTGTGAAAAGGCGATTTATGTGGAAACACAATCGGCCAATTTTGTTATAATCAAATTCATATCAAAGTGAAGAGAGCAATTTGAATTTAGTATGAGAGCCTTCAGTGAGGTTGTAATGAACATGACCGGGTGGTGCAGGGAGACTGAGGAGTGGGTTCGATGTCAGACTGTACTGAAGGGAGGGTCTGTCCGGCTGCAGTGAGGGTTTCTCTTGCCTCATGGTGCAGTAATGTTAGCAGAACTCAGAGTGTCCCAATATCAACCCCGACCCCAATCAGAGGGAAACAGCCTGTGCTGAGCTTGGACAGATAAATCAGATGGTTATCATCATAAACAAAAAGAGGAAACAAACTCTTCGTTGATGTGAAAAATAAAATGCCACAATTTGTACAATTCTGCGGAAAAATACAAATGTTAGGAGTAGAGGTGTTGGTGTCATTTGTGGAGGGACATAAGCACCGGCTACACACAGCCCACTTCCACCGACATTGGCATCGACATGTGCTCCTCTCGATGAACCCTCACAACTCATCACGGACCCACTTACAGGACCTTCTGTCCTTCAATGCTGCACTTTGGGCTGCACCAGCAACTATCATTGTAATACTGCAGCAAGGACACTGTGTGCTCAGGGACTTCACCCTGCTCAGAAACTGGGACAGGCTCTAACTCCGGGCTCTTCGGTTACTGCCATAACACACCCTCTCCCTGAACCTACCTGTACACTCACAGCATCCCTGCTTTATATTGTCTTGTCTTTTGGTGCTTTACCCCCTCAGCAATGGGCACCAGGGCCATGCTGCTGCTGCCAGGCCATTTAGCACAATCACAAATGCAGGGGTGCACAATCAAATCAAGAGCCATTGCCTTCACCCAGGGGTTCCCAGCACAGACAGTGATGCCTTCACCCAGGGGTTCCCAGCACAGACAGTGATGGGCAGCCTCCAATACCAGTCCATGCCCTGGTTGGGCAGATTCAGAATCCCATCCTCATAAGAAGGGAGGAGCCAAATGACTGGCTGGACATTGTCCATCCTGACTCTTTCTGCCCAATTGTGGGCTGCTTCCTCAGTGAATGAGAAGGGGAGGGGTAGTATGGGACATGGCACTGCTGGCACTGTTGATGCAGATGGTAAGGTGCCCTGAGAGAATGAGTAGGAAGAGCAGAGGGCATGCAGGGTTGGTGAGGTTGGGGGTTAGCTTGACTGAGAGGGTGTGAGGAAGATGTTGCAGGCAATAGTGAGAGTGATAGAGCAGGAGCCTTGGTGGGAGGCGGGTAATGTAATAGTGATAGAGTGGGTGCACAGTATCGGAAAGAAGACAATGGGCCTTCCTCTGGAAACTGGAGAAGGTTATTGACCTTCTTCCTTCACCTCTGGGCATTCTCACCAACTGGCAGAGACTGCGACAATACACATGGGAACCCCGGGTCAGGCTGGCACAGTCTGGTGTTGTGGTTTCCACTGTTGCTTCTGGAAGAGGAGGTCTCTGCATCATCCCGATACGGTAACTGCAGATCCCTGCCAGCTGAGTGCTGCATCGATTTCCTGCTTTCTACAATGTCTGGGACAAACCCTGTCAGGATCTGGGAAGGGCAGCTCCAGACTGACAGTGCTTGTCTGGGTACACAACGGGTTTTAAAAGGTGGTGCGGTTACAAAGGATTCCGGTGAATTCCGGAATATCCGCTGAATGGTAAGTTGTTCTAGGAACAGTGTGTGGTTTATAGGTCAATGTCAGACTGGACAAATCCCATATGGAATGCTGGGTAATTATTGTGGCGGTTTAGTAAGATACAGCGAGAGAACTCACTGGGCCTTGTGGAAACTAACCCTGCAACAAACGGGCAGATTCAACCGAATGTATCAAAGCAATCTCCTGCCTTCAGAATGTCGATTTTCTTCCTGCTCAAATGGTGTTTCAATTGCTCACTTCAGTTTGCTATATTTGATAACCAGTACAAAAAAATGAAACGAAATTATTAGACCCAATTTTACTGGCTTTGGAACACTGCTATTCCACAAGCTGTATTTATGAGCTCACTCAGAAACAGTAACAATTTCTGCTCATTTACAGCTAGTTTGTGTTCTTGCTTCAATCCCTATAAGAACTGGGGAAAGAGTGTCCAAATACAATTCAGTGAAAGAAGATTTAATGGCCCACTCAAACCCAATCTCTCAAGGTAAAACTGTGTTATCGCCACTCAAACTTTACCTCGTCATCATTTGTATTATTACATTAATAACTTAGACATGTATGAATCCTTTGCAGGACAATCCAATGAATAAAAAATCTTTAGGTAGTGTGTTTTCATGCATCTGTAATTAGAGGAGACAATAATTGTCCAAATTTGGATTGACTGGCAATTGAACAATGATTGCTGAATCATTATCCTTGACCATTGGCTAAAGAGTTTCTTAGAACTTAACACAGGAACTTACTGTTAATTCAGCAACCTCGATAGGGTACCTGTGATATGAGACAGAAAGCACACATCAAATTGTTATTCGCAATAATTCATATTGGAAGGAATGAGAATCTGCCCATATAAAACTTTGGTGCCACTACAGAATGTGAGATCATGTAACAATAAAACTTTTTTTGACTAGAATGAACACGATCTACATTCTTCTCAGCAGTTGATGAGGTCTGTAACACATGAGTAAAGTAACCTTACTGTATGGCATATATTTCAATGCTCGGCTCACCAGAAGATAACACACAGGCTGCTCCTTTATTCAGGTATTTTAGGTGTTGGAGGTGATTTCCTCAAATTCCAGGAGCAACAATTACTGTTTTATATGCTGTTCCATTGTTTTGGAATTTTGGGGGGACAAAAAAGAGTCAAAACAAAAGGGAGAGGGACAGACAAAGGCAACACATGGTCAGTGCAGGAGAGAGAGAGAAAGAAACCCACACTGCTAACTGACACAACAGTGAACCTGCGCAGTTACTGCCTTTGCTGTTGAATTCCTGCATCGCTGGACATTGGAGTGCGGCCGGGAAAATTAACAAACAGTGACATTCACAACTAACTTTAGAGGAAACTGTTGGAAAAGGTCACAGCACAGAAACAGATAAGTGGACAGTTTTAAGTATAGCCTTGCTGTAAATCTACAATAGTGAGTAAAGTGGGTTCTTTATTGATTATATGTTTTATTGAGATATGGCTCTTGATTAAACTTAAAAATATAAGCCGGAAATACGAAGTTACCCCGGACCAGTGTTTTGTAGAGAATAAGATGGTGCTATGTTCTGGGTCTATAGATTGGAAGAAGCAAAGATGGCCTTTAGTAGAGTGATATGCTCTTCTTATCATTTGTGGTAGTTTAGGGAGTGTTTACGTGTTACTGAGGATCATATTTGCAATAAATGATGTTGGTTACGAATCCTATCAGATCAAATGGATCTGTTGGAGCACCAGTTAGAGGCAATGAGAAATTTAGAAGACAAAAGGGGTGTGATGGAAGGCAGTTATAGGAAGGGAGAAAAGTCACAGATACAGTCACATAGTTGGGTTAACTCCAGGAAAAGTAAGAAAGGTAGGCAGGTCGTGCAGGAGTCTTCTGTGGCTATCCCCATTTCAAACAAGTATGCTGTTTTAGAAAATGTAGGGGGTGATGGATTCTTAGGGGAATGTAGCAAGAACAGCCAAGTTTCTGGTATTGCAAGTGGCTCTAATGCAATGAGGGGTACATCAGGTTCCAAGAGATCGATTGTGTTAGGGGACACTCTAGACTGAGGCGCAGACAGACGTTTCTGTGGCCAGCTGCGAAAAATCAGAATGGCGTGTTACCTCCCTGATGCCAGGATAAAGGATGTCTTAGGGAGGATGCAGAATGTTCTCAAGGGGGAGAGGGCCCAGTAGGAGGTCATTGTACACATTGGAACTAATGACACAGGAAGGGAAAAGGATAAGATTCTGAAGGGAGAATATAGGCAGGAATTTAAAAAGGAGGTCCAAGGGCAGTAATATCTAGATTATTCCAGGGGCTACGAGCTAGTGAGGGTAGGAATAGGAGGCTAGAGCAGATGAATGCATGGCTGAGGAGCTGGTGTACGGTAGAAGGATTCACATTTTTGGATCATTGGAATCTCTTCCAATGAAGGATGCATTGCACCTGAATTGGTAGGGGACTAATATACGGCAGGGAAATTTGCTAGAGCTGCTCGGGAGGATTTAAACTAGTAAGATGGGGTGTGGGACCCAGGGAGATAGTAAGGAAAGAGATCAATCTGAGACTGGGACAGTTGAGAACAGAAGCAAATCATACAGTAAGGGCAAGCAGGGACAAAGCAGAGAATAAAGTAGGATTGATAAATTAAACTGCATTTATTTCAATGCATGAAGCCTAACAGGGAAGGCAGGTAAAAACAATGACTGCAGATGCTGGAAACCAGGTTCGGGATTAGAGGTGCTGGAAAAGCACAGCAGTTCAGGCAGCATCCGAGGAGCAGTAAAAGCCCTTCATCAGGAATACAGGAAGAGTGCCTGAAGGGTGGAGAATTATATCCCTGGTGGTGGGATCCGTTTGGAGGAAGCAGAAATGCCGTCAGATGATTTGGTTTATGCAAAGGTTGGTAGGGTGGAAGGTGAGCACCAGGGGCGTTCTGTCCTTGTTACGGTTGGAGGGGTGGTGTCTGAGGGCAAGGGGTAGCCATCGGCACCCGTATGGGCCCCAGCTATACCTGTCTATTTGTTGGCGACGTGGAACAGTCGATCATCCGTAATTACACTGGCACCACTCCCCATCTCTTCCTCCGCTATATTGATGACTGCATTAGCGCCACCTCGTGCTCCCGCGAGGAGGTTGAGCAACTCATCAACTTCACCAACAC
>NC_057733.1:37569097-37579093 GCF_004010195.1 Chiloscyllium plagiosum | reverse complement strand
TCCCCCCGCCCCCGACCTATCACCTTCATCCCCCTCCCCCACTCACCTATTGTACTCTATGCTACTTTCTTCCCACCCCCACTCTCCTCTCATTTATCTCTCCACCCTTCAGGCACTCTGCCTGTATTCCTGATGAAGGGCTTTTACTGCTCCTCGGATGCTGCCTGAACTGCTGTGCTTTTCCAGCACCTCTAATCCAAAAGATGAACCCAGGGCATGGCTCGGAACATGGGACTGGGATATCATAGCAATTATAGAAACATGGCTCAAGGATGGACAGGACTGGCAGCTTAATGTTCCAGGATACAAATGCTACGGGAGGGACAGAAAGAGAGGCAAAAGAGGAGGGGGAGTGGTTTTTTGATAAGGGGTAGCATTTCAGTTGTATTGAGGGAGGATATTCCTGGAAATACATCCAGGGACGTTATTTGGGTGGAACTGAGAAATAAGAAAGGGATGATCACCTTACTGGGATTGTATTATGGACCGCTAATATTCAGTGGGAAATTTAAAAACAAATTTGTCAGGAGAACTCAGTTATCTGTAAGAACAATAGGGTGGTTATGGTAGGGGATTTTAACTTTCCAAACAGACTGGGACTGCCATAGTGTCAAGAGTTTAGATGGAGAGGGATTTGTTAAGTGTGTACAGGAAAATGTTCTGATTCAGTACCTGAAAGTACCCACTAGAGAAGGTGCAAAACCTGACCTACTCTTGGAAAATAAGGCAGGGCAGGTGACTGAGGTGTCAGCGGGGGAGGACTTTGAGGCCAGCAACCATAATTCTATTTGTTTTAAAATAGTGATGGAAAAGGATAGACCAGATCTAAAAGTTGAAGTTCTAAATTGGAGGAAGGTCAATTTTGACAGTATTAGGCAAGAACTTTCGAAAGCTGATTGGGGGCACATGTTCATAGGTAAAGGGATGGCTGGAAAATGGGAAGCCTTCAGAAATGAGATAACATGAGTTCCAGAGACAGTGTATTCTGGTTAGGGTGAAGGAAAAGGCTGGTAGCTGTAGGGAATGCTGGATGACTAAAGAAATTGAGGGTTTGGTTAAGAAAAAGAAGGAAGCATATGTCAGGGATAGACAGGATAGATCGAGTGAATTCTTAAAAGAGTATAAAGGTAGTTGGAGTATACTTAGTTTAGATTAGATTCCCTACATTGTGAAAAGAGGCCCTTCAGCCCACATCAACCCTCCGAAGAATAACCGACCACCCAGCTCCACTCACTAATGCACCTATCGCTATGGGCAATTTAGTATGGCCAATTCACCTGACCTGCACATATTTGGATTGTGGGAGGACACCCAAGCAGACACGGGGAGAATGTGCAAACTCCACACAGTCAGTTGCCCGAGGCTAGAATCGAACCTGGGACTCTGGTGCTGTGAGGCAGCAGTGTTAACTGCTGTGTCACTGTGCTATCCAGGGACTTAAGAGGGAAATCAGGAGGGCAGAAAGGGGACATGAGATAGCTTTGGCAAATAGAGTTAAGGAGAATCCAAAGCATTTTTACAAATATATTAAACTATATATTAGGACAAAAGGGTAACTAGGGAGAGAATAGGCACCCTCAGAGATCAGCAAGGCAACCTTTCTGTGGAGCGCAGGAGATGGGGAAGATACTAAACGAGTAATTTGCATCAGTGTTTACTGTGGAAAAGGATATGGAAGATGTAGAATGTAGAGAAATAGATAGTGACATCTTGAAAAATGTCCATATTATAGGAGGAGGTGCTGGATGTCTTGAAATGTATAGAAGTGGATAAATCCTCAGGACCTGATCAGGTGGACCCTAGAACTCTGTGGAAAGCTAGATAAGTGATTGCTGGGCCTCTTACTGAAATATTTGTATCTTGATAGTCACAGGTGAGGTGCCAGAAGACTGGAGGTTGGCTAATGAGGGGCCATTATTTAAGAAAGGTGGTAAGGACAAGCCAGGGAACTATAGACCAGTAAGCCTGATGTTGGTGGTGGGCAGGTTGTTGGAGGGAATACTGAGGGACAGGATGTACATGTATTTGGAAAAGCAAGGACTGATTAGGGATAGTCAACATGGCTTTGTGCGTGGGAAATCATATCTCACAAAATTGAGTTTTTTGAAGAAGTAACAAAGAGGACTTCAGTAAGGCGTTTGACAATGTTCCCTATGGGAGACTGGTGAGCAAGGTTAGATCTCATGAAATACGGGGAGAACTCACCATTTGGATACAGAACTGGCTCAAAGGTAGAAGACAGAGGGTAGTAGTGCAGTGTTGTTTTTCCGACTGGAGGCCTGTGACCAGTGGAGTGCCACAAGGATTGGTGCTGGGTCCACTAATTTTCATTGTTAATATTAATGATTTGGATGTGAACATAGGAGGTATAGTTGACAAGTTTGCAGATGACACCAAAATTGGAGGTGTAGTGGACAGCAAAGAAGGTTACCTCAGCTTATAATGGGATCTTGATCAGATGGGCCAATGGGTTGAGGAGAGGCAGATGGTGTTTAATTTAGATAAATGCAAAGTGCTGCATTTTGGGAAAGCAAATCCTTGCAGAACTTACACAGTTAATGGTAAGGTGTAGGGAGTGTTGCTGAACAAAAAGACCTTGGAGTGCAGGTTCACAGCTCTTTGAAAGTGGAGTCGCAGGTAGATAAGGTAGTGAAGAAGGCGTTTGTTAAGATTTCCTTAATTGGTCAGAGTACTGAGTTCAGGAGTTGGGAGGTCATGTTGCGGCTGTACAGGACAATAGTTCGGCTACTTTTGTAATATTGTGTGCAGTTCTGGTCTCCTTCCTATCGGAAGGATGTTGTAAAACTTGAAAGGATTCAGAAAAGATTTACAAGGATGTTGCCAGGGTTGGAGGATTTGAGCTATAAGGAGTGGTTGAATAGGCTGGGGCTGTTTTCCCTGGAGCATTGGAGGCTGAGGGGTGACCTTATAGAGGTTTATAAAATCATGAGGGGCATGGATAGGATAAATAAACAAAATATTTTCTCTGGGGTGGGGAGTCCAGAAATGGAGGGCATAGGTTGAGGGTGAGATGGGATAGATATGCTGAGGGAAACACTGGAGGTAATGTAGAGAACAGGCACTGGCTGATCCCGAGTGTCAAAAGGTGACTTATGTGGAAACAAGAGGAGGCAATTTTGTGCTTGACAGCTTCACATCACATGCAGAAAACTGTTCAATTTTAGTATGAGAGCCTTCAATGGGGTTGTAATAAACGTAACCAGGTGTGCAGGGAGACTGAGGAGTGGGTTCGATGTCAGACTGTACTGAAGGGAGGGTCTGTCCGGCTGCAGTGAGGGTTTCTCTTGCCTCATGGTGCAGTAATGTTAGCAGAACTCAGAGTGTCCCAATATCAACCCCAACCCCAATCAGAGGAAAACAGCCTGTGCTGAGGTTGGGCAGATAAATCAGATGATTATCATCATAAACAAAAAGAGGAAACAAACTCATCATCGATGTCAAAAACAAAATGCTGCAATTTGTACAATTCTGCAGAAAAAATAAAAATGCTTGGAATATAGGTGTTGGTGTCTTTGGGGAGAGACATAAGCACCAGCCACACACAACGCACTTCCACCAACATTGGCATCGACATGTGCCCCCCCTCCTCCCCCAGATGAACCCTCACAGCTCATCACGGACCCACTTACAGGACCTTCTGTCCTTCAATGCTGCACTTTGGGCTGCACCAGTGACTATCATTGCAATACTGCAGCAAGGACACTGTGTGCTCAGGGACTTCACCCTGCTCAGAAACTGGGACAGGCTCTAACTCCGGGCTCTTTGGTTACTGCCATACCACCCCCTCTCCCTGAACCTACCTGTACACTCACAGCATCCCTGCTTTATATTGTCTTGTCTTTTGGTGTTTTACCCCCTCAGCAGTGGGCACCAGGGCCATGCTGCTGCTGCCAGGCCATTTAGCACAATCATAAATGCAGGGGTGCACAATCAAGTCAAGAGCCATAGCCTTCACCCAGGGGTTCCCAGCACAGACAGTGATGGGCAGCCTCCAATACCAGTCCACGCCCTGATTGGGCAGATTCAGCATCCCGTCCTCATAAGAAGGGAGGAGCCAAATGACTGGCAGGACATTGTCCATCCTGACTCTTTCTGCCCAATTGTGGGCTGCTTCTTCAGTGAATGAGAAGGGGATGGGTAGTATGGGACATGGCACTGCTGGCACTGTTGGTGCAGATGGTAAGGTGTCCTGAGAGAATGAGTAGGCAGAGCAGAGGGCATGCAGGGCTGGTGAGGTTGGGGGTTAGCTTGACTGAGAGGGAGTGCGGAAGATGTTGCAGGCAATAGTGAGAGTGATAGAGCAGGAGCCTTGGTGGGAGACGGGTTCAGTAATAGGGATAAAGTGGGTGCATAGTATCAGAGAGAAGACGATGGGCCTTACCCTGGCAGACTGGAGAGGGTATTGACCTTCTTCCTTCACCTCTGGGCATTCTCACCAACTGGCAGAAACGGCTACAATACATATGGGAACCCTGGAGCAGGCTGGTACAGCCTGATGTTGTGGTTTCCACTGTTGGTCCTGGGAGAGGAGGCCTCTGCATCATCCCCCTACAGTAACTGCAGATCCCTGCCAGCAGCGCACAGCATCAATTTCCTGCTGTCTACCATGTCTGGGACAAACCCTGTCAGGTTCTTCTTCTTCTTCTTCATATACCCATCCTGATGCCTTTTAAATGTTGCAATTGTACCAGCCTCCACCATTTTCTCATTACTTCCGCACACCATCCTCCTCATGACAAATTTGCCCCATAGGTCACTTTGAAATCTTATCCCTCTGATTTTACACCTATGCTCTGTGGAGTTGGACACCCTCACCCTGGGGGAAAGACCTTGTTTAATCACCCTATCCGTGCCCCTTATGATTTTACAAACTCCTGTTAGGTCACCCCTCAGCCTTCAATGCTCCTGGAAAAATAACCCCAGCCTATTCATCCTCTCCCCATAGCTCAAACACTCCAACCCTGGCAACAGCCTTATAAATTTTTTCTGAAGCCCTTCAATGTTCACAACATCTTTCCTATAGCAGTGTGACCAGAATTGTACATAATACTCCAAGAGTGACCTAACTGATGTTCTGTGCAGTGGCAACATCATCTCCCAACTCCTGTACTCAATGCGCTGTCCAATAAAGGTCTGCATACCAAACCACTTCTTCATAATCCTGACTAACTGGGACTCAACTTTCAAGTAACTATGAATTTGCACTCCATGATCTTTGCTTAGCAACACTGCCCAGGACCTTACTGTTAAGTGTATACGTCCTGCCCTAGTTTGTCTTTCCAAAATGCAGCACTTCACATTTATCTAAATTAAACTCCTTCTGCCACTTGTTAGCCCATTGCCCCATCTGATCAAGATCCCATTATACTCTGAGTAAATGTCTTCGCTGTCCTTTACACCTCCAATTTTGGTGTCATCTGCAAACTTACTAACCATACCTCTTATGTTCACATTCAAATTGATTATATAAATGATAAAAGACAGTGCACCCAAACACCTCTCCTTGTAGCACTCCACTTATCACAGGCCTCCAGTCTGAAAATCAACATTCCACTACCACCCTCTGTCTTCTACCTTGGAGCCAGTTTAGTATCAAAATGGCTAGTTTTCCCTGTATTCCAGGTGATCTAACCTTGTCAACCAGTTTACCATGAGGAATCTTGTTGAACGCCTTACTGAAGTCCATTTAGATTACATACACCACTCTGCCTTCATCAATCCTCTTTGTTACTTCTTCAAAAAACTCAATCAAGTTCGTGAGACATGATGTCCTACATTCAAAGCCACGTTGACGACCCCAAATTAGTCCTTGCCTTTCCAAATACATGTAAAACCCTTCCCTCAGTATTCTCTTCAACAACATTCCCACCACCGATGTCTGGCTTACCGGTTTATAGTTCTATGGCTTTTCCTTATCACCTTTCTTAAACAGTGGCACCATGTTAGCCAACCTCTAGTCTTCCAGCACCTCACCTGTGACTATCAATGATACAATTATCTCAGCAAGGAGCCCAACAATCACCTCCATAGCTTCCCACAGCGTTTTAGGGGACACCTGATCAGGACCCGGGGATTTATCCATCTTTATCTGTCTTATGATGTCCAGCATCTCCTCCTCTGTAATATGGACATTTTTTCAAAATGGCGCTCTTGATCTCTCAACATTTTCTATCTTCCATCTACTTCTCCCCAGTAAATGCTGATGGACAATACTCGTTTAGTATCTCCCACATTGCAGCGGTTCCTCATGTACATGGCCTTGCTGATCTTTATGAGCCCCTACTCTCTCCCTTGTTACAATTGAAATTAAAATATTGGAAACCACATTTCAATATTTTGAAACACTACTATCACACAAGCTATATTTATGAGCTCATTCAGAAACAGTGCCCATCTCTGCTAAATTACTGTTTGTTTGTGTTCTTCCTTCAACCCCTTGAGCAACTGGGTAAAGAATGTCCAAATTCAATTCAGAGAGAGAAAATGTAACAGCCCACTCAGACCCAATCGCTGAAGTTCAAACTGTGGTATCACACTTCCATCTTTATCTCTTCATCTTTTGTAATATTCCATTAACATCTGTATTATTTTTGAAACTTTTGCAGGACAATCCAATGATGAGTGATCATTGGGCAGCACGTTTTCATGCATCTCTAATTAAAGGAGACAATAATTATCCAAATTTGGATTCAGTGGCAAATGAACAATGATTGCTGAATCATTATATTTGACCAGTGGTGAAAGAGTTTCTTAGAATTTATCACAGGAATGCACTGTGAATTCAGAGGGTGCAGCACCCTCTATAGGCTATCTGGAACATGAGACAGAAAGTACACACAAAATTGTTATTTGCAATAATTCAAATTGGAAGGAATGAGAATTCTCACGTATAAAATATAGCCTTCAGTGTCACTGTAGTATGTGTAATACACCGTAATAATAAAAATTTTTATTACTGGAATAAACAATATCTCAGTTTTTATGGCCATCTGATGAGGTCAATATCACATGAGGAAAGTAACCTTATTGTGCGGCATATATGTCATTGCTCAGCTCACTGGGAAGTAACTTTACAGCAAATTTCTGGAGGAACAGGGCAATCTCCTGATGCCCACATTTAATTCAGCCTGTGCAGATGCTAGAAGGTGCTACCTAATTTACACACTTGAATAATAGTTAGCACCTATAACTTCACTTTGATTTTCCACCAAAACACATCAAAAGAATAATTAAAAGTGTCCTTTGTTTTCCAAAGACATGAAAATTGGTCTTTTCCATGAGACCATGTGAAAATGACTCAGTTTGGGTTCCACCAGAGCCACTCGTCAACAATCCTCATTAAAGCCTTGGTCCAAAGATGGAGGAAGACGCTCAATTCCAGAGGCAAGGGGAGAGTGACTATCCATGTCATCAAGGCAGCAGGTGACTGAATGCAGCATCAAGGACCCCCATCAAAACTGAATTCAACAGAATCAGAGGAAAGCTCTCCACTCCTTGTGAGTCACACCTCACAAAAAGGAAGGTGGTAGTGGTTGGGGAAGTCCAATCATCTCAGCTCCATGACTACACTGCGGGGTTCCCCAGGATAATGTCCCAAGCTCCAACCATCTTCAGCCATTTCATCAATGCCTTGTTCCTGAAAACAAGCTCAGAAGTGACTGGTGTGTGATCAATGCTGTGTCTCACTCAAAGGGAACCGCTCTGACTTTCATGTTGGGAATTGCTGCTGCCTGGTTTTTATCCAATGATTGGCAGAATGGGAACCTGCAGAACAATGAGACAAATAGCCTCTCGCTGCTCATGAATGAGAATCTCATTGTTCAATTTTTACTGGAAAATAGGACTTTCTGCTCTGCATGTTCAGAATCTGCTAATTGAGAATGTCATCTGAATCTCCCAACTTTCCCAGCATTGCTCACATTGTTCAGTGACTGGGCAGATACTGGTCCTAACTCTCTTTGAAATATGGTACAGGATCCGGGGATTGAGTGGCCTACAGTGTCTATATCATGTTTGCATGATGTGGAAATCCATGAATTGGAGTGACAATGGCAGCTGTGAATTTGGAGAGGGAATAGATGAGCATGGTGAGGGAAACACTGGAGATAATGGAGAGAACAGGCACTGGCTGATCCTGAGTGGCAAAAGGTGATTTATGTGGAAACACGATCTGCCGATTTTGTTATAATCAAATTCATATCACAGTGAAGGAAACAGTTTGAGTTTAGTATGAGAGCCTTCAGTGAGGTTGTAATAAACGTAACCAGGTGTGCAGGCAGACTGAGGAGTGGGTTCGATGTCAGACTGTACTGAAGGGAGGGTCTGTCCGGCTGCAGTGAGGGTTTCTCTTGCCTCATGGTGCAATAATGTTAGCAGAACTCAGAGTGTCCCAATATCAACCCCGACCCCAATCAGAGGGAAACAGCCTGTGCTGAGCTTGGAGGCTGCACCAGCAACTATCATTGTAATACTGCAGCAAGGACACTGTGTGCTCAGGGACTTCACCCTGCTCAGAAACTGGGACAGGCTCTAACTCCGGGCTCTTCGGTTACTGCCATAACACACCCTCTCCCTGAACCTACCTGTACACTCACAGCATTCCTGCTTTACATTGTCTTGTCTTTTGGTGCTTTACCCCCTCAGCAATGGGCACCAGGGCCATGCTGCTGCTGCCAGGCCATTTAGCACAATCATAAATCCAGGGGTGCACAATCAAGTCAAGAGCCATAGCCTTCACCCAGGGGTTCCCAGCACAGACAGTGATGGGCAGCCTCCAATACCAGTCCATGCCCTGATTGGGCAAATTCAGAATCCCGTCCTCATAAGAAGGGAGGAGACAAATGATTGGCAGGATATCGTACATCTCGATCCTTTCTGCCCGATTGTGTGCTGTTTCCCTCAGTGAATGAGAGGGGGAGGGGTAGTATGGGTCATGAAATTGGGTGGCACTGCTGGTACTGTTGGTGCAGATGATGAGGTTTGCTGAGAGAATGAGTAGGCAGAGCAGAGGGCATGCAAGGTTGGTGAGGTTGGGGGTTAGCTTGGCTGAGAGGGAGTGAGGAAGACGTTGCAGGTGATAGTGAGAGTGATAGAGCAGGAGCCTTGGTGGGAGTTGGGTACAGTAACAGGGAAAGAGTGAGTGTACAGTCTTGGAGAGAAGACGATGGGCCTTACCCTGACCTTCTTCCTTCACCTCTGGGCATTCTCACCAGATGGCACAGACTGCGACAATACACATGGGAACCCCAGGTCAGGCTGGCACAGTCTGGTGTTGTGGTTTCCACTGTTGGACCTGGTTGAGGAGGCCTCTGCATCACCCTGATAAAGTAACTGCAGATCCCTGCCAGAAGAGCGCAGCATTGATTTCCTGCTGTCTAGCCTGTCCAGGACAAACCCTGTCAGGATCTGTGCAAGGCAGCTCTAGACTGACAGTGCTTGTCTGGGTACACAAAGGGTTTTAACAACTTGCTGAATGGCGAGTCATTCCAGGAATGTTTTGTGGCAATGGATCAATATCAGAGTTACTGAACAATAAGAGAGAGCAACAGAAGCCACCGGGCCTCATTGCAACTAACCCTGTAACAAATGGTCAGATTCAACCAAACGTATCAAAGCAATCTCCTGCCTTCAGAATGTTGATTTTCTTTCTGCTCAAATGGTGCTTCAATTGGTCACGTCAGTTTGCTGTTCGTAAAATGACTGCTCAATTTCATAAGCACTACAATAGACAATAGACAATAGGTGCAGGTGTAGGCCATTCTGCCCTTCCAGCCTGCACCACCATTCAATATGATCATGGTTGATCATCCTTAATCAGTATCCTGTTCCTGCCTTATCTCCATAACCCTTGATTCCACTATCCTTGAGAGCTCTATCCAACTCTTTCTTAAATGAATCCAGAGACTGGCCCTCCACTGCCCTCTGGGGCAGAGCATCCCACACAGCCACCACTCTCTGGGTGAAGAACTTTCTCCT
>NC_057733.1:37565288-37566669 GCF_004010195.1 Chiloscyllium plagiosum | reverse complement strand
AATTGCCTTCTCCCTGGTTGGCTCCAGCACCAGCTGCTCTAAGAATCCATTTCTGAGGCACTCCACAAAGTCTCTTCTTGAGGTCCAATACCATCCTGATTCTCCCAGTCTACCTGCATGTGGAAATCCCCCATAACAACTGTAGTAACATCTTTGCGACAGGCCAATTTCAGCTCCTGATTCAACTTACATCCGACATCCAGACTACTGTTTGGGGGCCTGTAGACAGCTCCTTCGAATTTCTCAGCTCTATCTATACTGACTCTACATCCCCTGATTCTAGGTCACCCCGCGCAAGGGACTGAATATCATCCCTCACCAACATGGCCCCTCTGCCCATCAGACTGTCCTTACGATAGCACGTGTAGCCTTGAATAATCATTTCCCAGGCCCTGTCCACTTGAAGCCACATCTCAGTTATCCCCACAATATCGTATCTGCCAATTTCCAAAAGAGCCTCAAGCTCATTCATCTTATTTCTAATGCTTCGTGCATTCATATATAGTATTTTTAATTTGTTACTGCCCTCACCCTTCCCATCAACTCCTATTTCAAAATAGAGGCACTGGAAATATTTGACCATTTTTACTGGCTTTGGAGCACTACCTTCATAGAAGCTATATTTTTGGGCTCACTCAGAAACACTGCCAATTTCTGCTTATTTACAGCTAGTTTGTGTTCTTGCTTATACGACTTTAGAGCCTGTGTAAAGAGTATCCAAATAGAATTCAGAGAGACAATTTAATGTCCCCCTAATTCAAATTTTACCTCTTCAGCATTTGTAATATTCCACTAACAACTTGGTTATTTTTGAACATTTTACAGCACAATCCAATAAGTAAATTATTAGATTAGATTAGATTACTTTCAGCAAGGCGCTCGATAAGGTTCCCCACTGTAGGCTATTATACAAATTGCGGAGGAATGGGATTGTGGGAGACATAGCAGTTTGGATCAGTAATTGGCTTGCTGAAAGAAAACAGAGGGTTGTAGTTGATGGAACATATTCATCTTGGTGTCCAGTTACTAGCGGCATACCGCAAGGGTCGGTGTTGGGTTCACTGCTGTTCAGCATTTTTATAAATGACCTGGATGAGGGCTTAGAAGGGTGGGTTAGTAAATTTGCGGATGACACTAAGGTCGGTGGTGTTGTGGATAGTGATGATGGATGTAGTAGGTTGCAGAGAGACATAGATAGGATGCAGAGCTGGGCCGAGAGGTGGCAAATGGAGTTTAATGTGGACAAGTGTGAGGTGATACACTTTGGACGAAGTAATCGGAATGCAAAGTACTGGGCTAATGGTAAGATTCTTGGGAGTGCAGATGAGCAGAGAGATCTTGGTGTCCATGTACACAGATCCCTGCAAGTTGCCACCCAGAT
>NC_057733.1:37557055-37565211 GCF_004010195.1 Chiloscyllium plagiosum | reverse complement strand
CCTTGAGGCTGTTCTCGTTAGAGAGGAGGAGGTTGAGAGGTGACTTAATAGAGACATACAAGATAATCAGAGGGTTAGATAGGGTGGACAGGGAGAGCCTTTTTCCAAGTATGGGAATGGCAAACACGAGGGGACACAACTTTAAATTGAGGGGTGACAGATATAGGATAGATGTCAGAGGTAGCTTCTTTACTCAGAGAGTAGTAAGGGTATGGAATGCTTTGCCTGCAATGGTAGTAGATTCGCCAAGTTTAAGTGCATTTAAGTCGTCATTGGACAAGTATATGGACGTACATGGGATAGTGTAGGTGGGATCGGCTTCAGAACCGGATGGGCTTCAGAACTGACAACCGGAAGCGGCAGATTCAAACCACTATAAATGCCGGAGAAAAGATCACAGAAGCGCTTCACAGGAGGCTCCCAAGCACTGAGGATGTCACCTAGGCAGGGGACAAAACATCTGCAACACAAATTTCCAGCTCGGCGAACAGAACAACAACAACGAGCACCCGAGCTACAAATCTTCTCACAAACTGTAGAGTTTGGTTTAAGACCACAATCTTCTGACTCATTGTTAACACCAAGTCAAATCTGCCTTAAGGTTCTAGAAAATTGCTTTGATTTTGATACTTCTCTTGTATATTTTGCATCTCTATTTCCCTTTTCTGTCACTTAATGATTAATTTGGAGTCCATTCATATACATTGTAGAAAAGGTCAATTAAGTGTGACAGGAGTCATACTGAGGGTGAATCCTGGGAGCTTAGCTACGCCTTTCATGTAATTTCTCATGGCACAAATGAAACAATATTTGTAATCTAGAAATGACAATACTTAAGAATTCAACCACTTTATCCTTGTTAACTTTATACATGTTTCCTGGCTAGTTCCCTGAAATTAGGTTTTTACAAACAGCTGAAACTTGCTAAACAAACAGTTTGGCTGATAAGTTAAAACAAGCACCAAGAAGGCCTCAACTGTACACTGTCTCCAAAAACTGCGTATTTGTTTGTGTTTCATGCAGTTGTCCTGCAAAGTTGCTCTGTAACTCATGATCTTCAATTATAACATCGGCACCTCGTGCCTCTATTCTGGAGAAAACTGAAAACCAACGGAATGACTTAACTGATGGCTCTTCTACTATTTTCTTCCCTTTACAGCACAGTACATCATCATCTTCAGAAACAACTTTTAATATCAAGTAGTCGGCATGATCCAGTAAAAGTTACTCTTCCTTGTTGCTATTATAAAGAAACTTCAATTATATGTATTAAAGGCCAATTTAGACAGAGCCACAATGACGATGTAAAAGATAACATCTTTAACACTTCTGGTGAGTTTAACATGGAAGGCATACAGCAAGTGTAAATGTAAAACATGAAAATAAATTAAGAACCATTTCAATTGCTTCATAGTTCTTTTTAGCTATTTTTCGAAAGGCACTTGCCTTTTTCCTCAGTAGGGAACATATTTTAAGGTCTACAGATTTTCTCAGTTTTTTTATGTCTCTACCTATCTGGACAATTAAAAATTCCTGGAGTAATCCTGCCCCATACGATGTAAAATAGGGTATCTGAAGTGGTTATCAAACGCTCCAATATGTATTGGGATTTCATTTCACATACTTTGAATATTTTATAAGTTATTGAACTCTGGGGAATCTTTGCCAAATTCATTCCCATGTATAATTTCCAATCTGGCGACTCGGCAAGATGGCAGCGATTCTGTAGAACTGCTGTGGACAGCTCTGCCTAACAGCCAAGGCACATTGGTGTTTTTTGCCATCTCTGGCCAACTTATGTGGTGGAATTATTAGTGTAAAACCTTACAGAACACATATTTGTTAACAATTTCCAATCTTCAGAACCAGATGGTGCGCACCCCATGCACTGTTTAGTGAACTATATATTATTAAAGCTTGAGTGGCTAACCCAGATGAGGTAATCTGCACCTCACTGCAAATCAAAAGCAGGAACTGGTGGAATTACTCAGAAGTTCAGGCAGCATCTGTGAACCACCTGCAATGTTTATGTCCTCAGTGGATTTGTATTACACAATTTTGATCAGCATGAGAGATTGCAGACAATTTTCCAAGGGAGCTTTTTCCTTACATTCTGACTCCATTTCAATGCCATCCTCCAGAACTTCTGCCACACAGTGCGTAGACCTGAACCAAAAATAGAAAGTCCTGGAGAAACAAACCAGTTTGGGCGTTATATGTGAAGAGGCAAAAAAAAACTTAATACAGTTTTGAGTCCAGTGACCCTTCATCAGAACTGAGGAAATGACACTAGACATGAAATATTCACTCTGTTTGCTTTGCTTCACAGATGCTGCCAAACATGGTGAATTTCTCCAGCACTGTACTTTTGTTTTCTTTCACAAAACTTTGCTCAATTGCTCTGATTGCTTGATTTTTTTTTCTCAATGCTCACCTACATCTTCTTTAATAATTGATTCTAACATTTTCCCCAAGACAGATGTCAGGCTAATTGGTCTGAAGTTTCCCATTAGCCTTTTCTTTTAGGATCCTTGGATGAAGTCCATCAAAACCCTGGGATTTTTCCATCCCACAGCTCTATTGGTTTACTCAGTACCGCTTCCCTTGTGTAACTTTTGTAAAATTTAGTGTTCACTGTCTGTAATGTTAGCTTTATTCTTTGTCTCATCCCATAATTTTCAACTTAATTTGCTTTATTATTAACTTGCTGTCCAATTTCGACCCTACCCCTTGATTTTTTACATTTACTCAAGCTTGACCTCTCATCACCTTTGTTTTGTTTAAAAGCCGTCTCTACCTGTCTAGTTATATGGCTCATTAGAGCACCAATTTCAGCAAGCTTCAGGTGTATACTGTACCTAGAGACACATAAAATAGGAGCCAGAGTAGGCCATTTGACCCTTTGACCCTGCTCCACCATTCAATATCATCATGGCTGATCATCCAACTTAGTACCCTGTTCCCACTTTCTCCCTTTGGTCCCATTAGCCTTGTGAACTGTTTATAACCTTTTGAAAACATTCAATACTTGGGACTCAACTGCTTTCTGTGGCAGAGCCTTCCACAGGCTTACTTCTTTGGGAGAAGAAATTCTCCTAAATTGTCCTAAATGGTTATTATACTTAGTCTAGACACCCTGATCATTGGGAATATCCATACCATCCCAACAATTACAGATTCCACCTTCCTAGCACTAGAGCCATAACTCCCACTCATAATATACTGGATATACACTCAAACAATATACAGTATTAAAACAGTATCAGCGGATATCTACTGATATAGAGATATGTACGGGATTATAGAGTATGGGGAGCATGGACATCACATAAACAAACAAAGAAAGGTTGAATTTACACAAGTCTAGTTAGTTTACATTTGGAATATGGTGCACTATTGAGCACCCAAATGCAAAATAATTTGGCAAAGTTTCATCAGAATGATACTGAAAACTATACTTCGTTAAAAAAAAAATCAGAAATGGATTTCAGTGAAGTTAAAATAAAAGTTTCCAACATTATCAATAAAGTTGATTTATCAATAAGAGGACAACATAATGTTGGTTTGTTTGCTGGAAAATAGGTAGCAGGTAAAGGATATGGACTAAAGTAAATTAAAAAGGGGAAGAAGGAGAATGTTTTTTCATAGAGGAGGTGTTAGGGAACAGAATACTTTACCATAAACAGCCATTAAGGCAGAAACCATAATGTTATTAAGAAGAGTCAGACAGTTTAAAAATAATACATATAGATGGAATTAAAATAGACATTTTCAGTTGAAGAGCTGGCACGTGTGCTGTGTACCAACTTGGTTGTGAATTTATTTGATCCAATTAAATGATTGCAGATACACCATCCAAAAAGGATTGACACAATCAGATTAGTTTCACAATCTTGCATACATAATGAACTGTTTTTGGACACAGTTCCATAGCCTCTAATGTGCAATCTTCAAATCCAACCCACAAAATCCTCTAGTTTTTGTAAAAACAAGGAGTTATAGTAGTACGGATTGTCCCTTGAATTGGAGGGAAGTTACAAATCAAAGTTATTTTTGTCTCACTTTAAAATAAAACGTTTTTTTTAAATGGAGGCTGTATGCAGCAGTAACCACTCTGCACTACTGTGGGGAATGAAAAGAAGCTTTTCGATCAGCGACCTAGAAAGGAAAGGGGCTGGTCATCTTACTGTCAACTCATTGCATTCTAAACCTGTGGATAATGTCAGCTAATTATCAGACACATTCTAAACTATCAGCCCCTCTTAGGAACACCTGAAATACGAAGTACTAAAGAGAAGAAAACTACATATTAAATATACTTTCCCTCATCAGCAGCTCACCTCCCGCTTTGAGAAAATATATAAAACAATACAAACAGACTTTTTCTGTAGCAGGTTGAAGTATTAGCATTTCTGTTTCCTTTGTGACTCCCCAGTTTACAATCACTTATATTTGTTACAACACAAGAGTGAAATATCTCGGATTACAACTTGAACAGTTCTCATTGACTGAAGTTAAATGTATCTTTATATCTTTGGAGATGATACTTACAAAAATCAGAGTTTGTTCAGCAGCACTTCAAATCCTTGTAATTTTGTCTCCCTGATCTTCAGCTGGAGAGATGAGCACAATTGCAAAGCTATGGAAGATACCATCGATCACTATGCTGTCTGAGGGACGCAATGTGAAAGGTGACAATCTTGCTGCTCCATTCAAACTATTCAACTTATTTTATTCGGCTTATTGATAGCAGAATCATAATGTCTGTTGTTAACTTCTTTATTTGTTTAATTTTGAATAATTAATAATCATGGTAACTTGCATAAACAAGTCAAATCCAAGTTAAGTACTCTTTCTTCATGGTCAACTGTAACTTCTTTAATGACTATATTTATATGAAAATCCTTTAATTTAAATGACACCATGTTATGCTTTGCCTTCCTCTCAGATAAGCAAAGCCAACCTCTCCTCCTCTTAAGTCACCTGTCAAACGAACACATGCCAGAAATCAACCAGGGATTTTGTGTCACTTCAGTGCTCAACAGTGGTTTAATGATTTAATTATTTGCTTGCTTGAGTAGTTTGACACTCAGCACAGCATCTGCAGGTTCATGCAAATAGAATATTTTAGTTTTTATTTTGGGCATTTGGAAAGGTGTGACTAGATAATTTATAATAGCAATTGAATTTCTCACAGAAAAATATAATTACTTTTATTTGCACACTGCAACATTAAAGAATTGTCAGCCTAGAGCATAAATCAGTGCTAAAAATGTACAATTTATATTTATGAGTTAATTCAAATGTTATGATATTTCAAAGATTTCCACTTTATTATGCTTTTTCAAATATTGCTTCAAATTGATTCATATCATTTGGTAATTCAAATTAGTTTTGGTGCTCCAAAAGTCAAATGTAAAACATTAAAAGTAGAACTTCATGAAGAAAAGTGCTATTTGGCTTAACTTTCAAAAAACCAGCATAATTCAATACTTGATTGCTGAAAATTGTCTTTTTTATAAATAGGATTTTTAAAACCTTATTATTATCCATGTCTACTAAAATAAGCATTTAATGTGTTAACTTTAATTCAGATTTCTTCTCAATGAGCATCTGGCCTCCAGGTGGCAGAGTTGGCTTTGCCATTGTCCAGGTTCCTCAGCACTATTGACAACAAACAAATCGGGAGGATGAGTGTTTTTTTGGTAGTAGTCATGATTAAAACAAAGTCATTTATTTTATGAATATTAAGTAACTTTATGTATGAATATTGCTTTACTTTTGTCAATATAATTTTTTTGAAAGGGAATGTGAGCTTTCTATGTTATTTTCTGAACATGAATTAAATCCTATAAGAATCACTTTAAAATCTGCCTCAACTCACTAAGTTACTCTGAATAAGCTGGGCTACAGCAGAATGGGTTTTATGCTTTTAGTCTAGGATTGATGTGAGTGTTAAATGCAACAAGGTCTCTGAATTTGTAAAGGAGGAACTCAAATCAGGTGATTGACCATAGACTAATATTAAACCTTCACAAACCTTGCATTAAAAGGTTAACTGAGTTTTTTAAAATTCGATCTGTAATGAAACGTATAATTAATTAATGATTTGTCATTCATGGCTTACCTGATCTACTTTAGTGTTGTAATAAAACTGTATTATTTATATGTAGAAAAATCAAATAAGCTACTTTCATAAGTAAACAAGAACAGTTTAGCAAGAAAATGCCCTTGACTATTTCAATCAAGTGAAACTAGAATGTGTAAAGGCAGATTCTGGTTAAATGCATTACACAAACACCACCCCTTTACAACATTCAGTTTACACAAAATAAACCTTTTCCATAAACCTGATGTCCATCTTTCTAAGCAAATGTTACAATTGTTTCAAATGCCAATGTTTTATCCCAGAATCCCTACAATTTAATCACAACCAAGAGACAAGGGATTTTCATCCTTTAACTGTAAATATTTATTCCAAACTTCATCTAGATAGACAATGAAAAAATATTACTACTATAAAGAAAATGTAAATAATAATTCATTCACAGCTATTAATCCAATTACATTGCTTCCATTTCAGTTATACAAATTGACACAGTGCGGTACAGGCTTCATTGTGTTCAAGTCCATTTTGTATACTTTAAATTCTTTTCCAAATTTTCTTTGCAGTAATTTCTCCATTGCTCATAGTCTAAAAGAAATGAGACAAAGAACAGAAGTGAATCTTTTCAAATGCAAGTCTTATATTCACCTTAAGAAAGTATCCTAATTTAGGCTAATCAAGGGAAAAAGACAATCAGCTGGCTTTGTCATTAGTTTGCAACATCCAAAAAGAGGAAAAACTAGATGAGTATTTCAGTGTATGCTCTTCAGCAGGTTTACTTATTGAACTATAAAAATGAATGCGAGAGAAAATGAGAACAGTTTCAAACCAAACAGTGAGGTTCTGTAATATCTAAGAATAAAAGAATCCAGTGACTTGTTTCTATTGATATGTAGAAGTTATTGAGGCTTCATAATCACATTGCATAGTCAATGCCCTTTGGCCAATTTCCATCCATGTTATTTTCATTGACATTATTTCACCTTCTGCAATATGTAAAGTTATTGTGAGGTTAATGCAAAAAGGATTTGTACAGAAATGCTTAAAATAAAACTTTTAAATAAAGAAAAGTATATGCCTTTCATTAGGTAGCATTTTGACTTTGCTGTTAATTCAGTTCGTGAGGACAAATTGAAAGGGAGCATTTTATTACGATTAAAGAATCTCAGAAGACACGCGATAAGTCATGACATTGCATGAGCCCATTTACACTATACACTACCTGGTTAAAATTATAAATCCTGTAATATTTAATAGTTCCTCTGAAGCAATATTAAAACTGTTATAAATGTGAGTAATATTGAAGACTAAGAGTTATGGGAAATAGCAACAGCTTGTATTTATACAGCATAGTTAATCTAGCAAAACCTCCTAGAGAATGCAAGATGAGCTGAAGATTCGACATTGAGGGATGTAAAGGGATTTTAAAATTGGCGGAAAAAGGTTTTAGTGGAGCTGATTATTTCAAGGAATGTGGTAAAAGAGAGTGAAAAGGTAGAATGGAGTAGTTTCAGGATCGAAATGTAAATGATATATAAAATTTAAATATTTTAAAAATGCATTCATTTTTGTGGGGTGTGGGCATCACTGGCTGAGCAGTATTTATTCCTGTCTCTAGTTTCCCTTGAGAAGGTAGTAGTGAGCTGGAACTAATGGGGAAAAAAAACAAAGACGCACTACAGCGATCCATTTTTGTTTGGAAAGGATTTTGGTTGCTGACAGGTAGAATTCATGGGAGGTTGGTTCGTTTTAAGGACTGGACCTTGACAGCATTGGACTAAAAGGATGTTTCCAGAAACTAAACTCTCCCCAGGCAGCCTGTCAGCTGATGCCCGCTACAAAATCAAATTGTCTGGCCAAACACTGGATTGGAAATAACGTTCCAAGGACACCCTAACCTCTGGAGTATGTGGTGGGGGGAGGGAAGAGATAATGTGGTGCAAGGTTTGTGAAGGTTTGTAGCTCAGGTTGAGGTTTAGGGTGTAGGTTTGCTCGCTGAGCTGTAGGTTTGACATCCCGACGTTTCATTACCTGGCTAGGTAACATCATC
>NC_057733.1:37510511-37556555 GCF_004010195.1 Chiloscyllium plagiosum | reverse complement strand
TTTGATGTATGGTAAGGTGGTTAGGGTTTCTGGTGACGGTGACTCCACTTCCAGCTTTCCTAGACTGACAAAGTTAAAATCAAACTTTCTTTTCATCTCTCCAGCTAATACCAGACAGAGTGATGCATCAAGATTAGAGTGGAAAAGCACAGCAGGTCAGGCAGCATCCAAGGAGCAGGAAAATCAACGTTTCGGACAAAGGCCTTTCATTAGGGCTTTTGCCCAAAATATCGATTATCCTGCTCCTCGGACGCTGCCTGATCTGTTGTGCTTTTCCAGCACCACTCTAATCTTGACTCTAAGCACCAGAATCTGCAGTACATACTTCCATTGCTGGCAAGACCAGCAATTTTTGTCCATGCTTAATTATCCTTGAACTGATTGGCTTGCTTAAACATTTTGGAAGAAAGTTAACAATCAACCAGATTACTGTGGACATAGAGTTACATGGGGACCAAACAGGTAAGGATGTCAGATTTCTTTCCTTAAGAGACAATAGTGAACCAGATGGTTTTTATGACATTTGATGATAATTTAATTGTAATTCCTGATTTTTATTAGGTGAATTTAAGTTTCATTAACTGTGATGATGGGATTAACTGGAGCTTCTGGCTTACTAAACAATCTACTCCTATTGTTTTACTTTCCCTGCACTGGAGGCATGAAGACTCAACCCAATTCAAGACAGTTTTGTGTATATAGCTTTGGAATAGATATTGCAGAACAACAGCATGTAGTTGCTCTTTCATGGCCAACAAAACGAGAAAGGGTACAAGACCAGTATTGAACTGGATCTTGTCAGTTTTCAAAGAGACAAGACAGATTACAACTGCCCCATTAAATCGGAAGAACTTCCCTACATATGGCATCTTCTCTAATATTTATACATCAACTAAAGTGAAGGCAGAAGCTCTTTCACTAATTAGGCATCAGTTTGTGTACAGCTATCCTTTTAATAGGCTGCTCATATTTCTGTAACCTTTAATTTAGAAGTAAGTATATTGTAGCTTAGCCAGTTAGGGAATTCAAACATGCTAACATCAAGGTTTACAACCTTGGATCCTACACTAATGTATTGCCTTATTTGAACTAACTTGAGCCATTCATCGTGATGTTTTGCTGATTTGAGTAGCCTTTATATAATTTGTGTTCTGGTTCAGTAACTAGAATAACAGCATCTCCTATTTAGTCTAAAATCGCTGAGTGAGCTCAACTGGTATTTTATTCTATTTTGGTTTTTAAGACACATGGATTGATTATATGCACAAGTACTCACTTAAAACATCAATATAGGAAATAACTAAATTAAACTTAAGAACTGAATATTTGAGTCTGTGATTTTGAAAGAGGTTTCCAGAAAGCTAATGTCATCAGATTTCCTGGCACTCATAGAATTGTGCCATTGATAAGTCTTTGAGCAATCCCAAAAAGCGGCTTCAATGGCAGTGCCAATAACAACAGTAACTTACTTCAATTATTTTGTCTCCACTCAAGTCCATGGTTGCAGTCAGTCCATCCATAGTGATAACAAGCTTATTCTCACCTTCCAGTTTTGCCAAAGCCTAAAAACAAACAGCAGGATAATATCTGGTTTCTTCAAAAGATTAGGTTTTTAAAAAAGTGTTCGAAGTTGTCAATCGTCTACAAGGAATTACTAAACTAATCACTAGTGCTGATAATCCTCTGGCAAACTCAGGCAGATGGATTTCTGTGCAGGCAAATGTGAGTTGATGCACTTTGGATCTAAAAAGGATAGAACAGGGTATGATCTAAATGGTGAAAAGCTAAACAACAGGGGTCCAAACAGCCTTCAAAGTCAATGTACATATATCAGTATGTATATAGATAAATACACAAAATAATCCAAAATATTAATGGAAGAGTAGCTTTTAAATTGAGAGGATCAGACTACTAGAAGGTTGAAGTTGTGCTACAGTTATACAATGTCATGGTTCCACTGGAGCACTCTGCTCTGTGCAATTCCAGGCACAACACAATCAGAAGGATGTATCAGTTTTGGGAGGAGATTTACCAAAATGATACCTGAACACCAAAACTTAAATCATGTGCAGAGAAACTAGTTTTTTTTTGGAAGCTAGGAGGTTAAGGCATGATTTGATCAAGCTTTTCAAGGTAACCAAGGGAACTCTTGGAGTAATTATTGCAATTAGTTGGCAAGTCTAAGGCTAGGAGCTACAGCTTAAAAATCAGATCCAGGTCTCAGCAGTTAAGAAACCTTTGTGCATGCCAAGAGCAGCCAACATATAGAACTCTCTTTCACAAACAGAAATTGATGGCAGGTCAATAATTAATTTTAACGCAGAGATTGATAGATTATTGTTAACCAAGGGTGGCTAAGGAATATTATGCAGAGGCTGAATTGGAAGGTCAAGGATGATAGATCAGCCATGATCTCAAAGAGTTCAAAACAATCTCAAGAGGCTGAGTGAACTTCTGCTGTTCCTATGTTCCTCCCCATGAGGGCAGTATTGCCTGATGCTGCTGAGTATACTTTTAAACTCAAACTTGATGGCACATGTTAACCTTTGCATTTAGGATGCAGCTCGACTTGGTTTGATGCCTGAATCATAGGTGCACAGCATTTGCTCTGGTCTAAGACTGATTCCGAAGATTTCAGATTAAAGACTAAAATGTTTTCCAGACCTGGTAATTTTCCAGTATGTTGCAGCATTCTGAGACTTTTCTGAATATGCAGCCCCTACAACAATGTTGATTTTTTTTTAAAAAAGGAAAATGCTTCATTTCACAACCAGTGACGTGACAATCTGTTGCTCTAGCAAAGATTTTTAAAATATCTGGACAGTGAAGGGGGTCAGGTTACAGACTCTGCTCAGTAGCTGAGGATACGAAAAAGTGAAATGAGAGGAGATGAAAAAAATTTTGTCTTTTATAATGTCTATCCATTAGGGATTTTAATTCAGCAAGATGAGTCATGTTGCTATTCTGCCTTTCAGATCTAACTATATTTAATGCTGTCTACTCAACGAGAGGCTGTCTGGATATGTCTATTGAGGAACATAGGCTGATATGACCACTGGTCAATACATTGGGAGTGTGGGGGAGGGAGATATTTTCTGGTCTATAAGTGTGCGTGGATGTTTGGAAAATGTAACACACAGTGTTCGCTACATTCAATTTCAATATTTCCTTCAGATTTATGGTCAGTTTCAGTACATTAGAACATAGAACAGTACAGCACAGGAAAAGGTCCTTTCGCCCACCATGTCTGTGTTGACCATGATGTAATTCTAAACTAATCCCATCAGCCTGCACATGGTCTGTATCTCTCTATTTCCTGCTTGTTCACGCGCTTGTCTCAATGCCTCTTAAATTTTATTAATGTATCTGCTTCTACCACCTCCCCGGCAGCATCTTCCAGGAACCTACCACCCTCTGTGTAAAACATGTGCCTAGCACATCTCCTTTAAACTTTCTCCCTCTCACCTTAAATCAATGGCCCTTAATGGTTGAAATTTCCACCTTGGCAGAAAGACTCCAATTATCCACCCTATCTATATCCTTCAACTTTACATTCTTCTATCAGGTCGCTCCCTAGCCTCTGACACTCACAAAAACAATCCAAGTTTGTCCAACTTCTTGTTAAAGCTAATTTATTCCAATCAAGGCAACATCCTGGTAAACCTCTTCTCCAGCCTCTGTAAAGTCTCCACAGCCTTCCTATAGTGTGGTGACCAGAACTCCACTTAATACTTCAAATGTGGCCAAACTAAACGTAACTTGCCAACCTTTATAATTAATGCCCAATCAATTAAGTCAAACATATTGTAAGCCTTCTTTACCATCTTATCCACCCATCTTGCCATTTTCACTTATGGCCTTGCATCCCAAGACCCCTCTGTATATCAATGTTCCTAAGGGTCCTGCTATTAACTGTATACTTTCCTCTTGCATTTAACCTTTCAAAATGTATCACTTCACACTTATCTGGATTAGACTCCATCTGCCAGTTCTCACTCAGCTTACCAACTGATTTATATCCTGCTGCATCCTTTGATACTCATTCTCAATGTCCACAACTCCACCAATTTTCATGTTGTCTCTAACCAGACCAGCTATATTTTCATTTATATATACTGCAAACAACAGATGTCCCAACACTGATCCTTGTGGAACACAGATCTCCAGTTAGAAAAACAGCATTGCACATCTACCCTCTGTCTTCTATGACCAAATCAATTTTGTATTCAATTTACCAACTTACCATGGATCCCATGTGAATTAATCTACTGGACCAGCCTATCACGAGGGACCTTGTCAAATGCTTTAGTAAAATCCATTTAGATGACATCAGCTGCCCTATCCTCATCAATCATCCTCGTCACTCCCTAAAAAATGCTTGAGAGACAAGACCTCCACCGCACAAGCCATGCTGATTATCTGTTAAAAGTCCAATTTTTTTTACCAAATGCAGTAAAGCCTGTCCCTAAACTCCTGTTCAATAATTTCCCTGGTACTTGTGTCAAGTTCACCAGCCTATAATTTCCTGGATTATCCCTGTCGCGCTTAGAATCATAGAGTCATAGAGATGTACAGCATGGAAACAGACCCTTCGGTCCAACCCGTCCATGCCGACCAGATATCCCAACCCAATCTAGTCCCAGCTGCTGGCACCTGGCCCATATCCCTCCAAACCCTTCCTATTCATATACCCATCCAAATGCCTTTTAAATGTTACAATTGTACCAGCCTCCACCACTTCCTCTGGCAGCTCATTCCATACACATACCACCCTCTGTGTGAAAACATTGTCTCTTAGGTCCCTTTTATATCTTTCCCCTCTCACCTTAAACCTATGCCCTCTAGTTCTGGACTCCCTCACCCCAGGGAGAAGACTTTGTCTATTTACCCTATCCATGCCCCTCATGATTTTATAAACCTCTATAAAGTCACCCCTAAACCTCCAATGCTCCAGGAAAAACAGCTCTCGCCGGTACAGCCTCTCCCTATAGCTCAAATTCTCCAATCCTGGCAACATCCCTGTAAATATTTTCTGAACCCTTTCAAGTTTCACAATATCTTTCCGATAGGAAGGAGACCAGAATTGCACGCAATATTCAAACAGTGGCCTAACCAATGTCCTGTACAGTCGCAACATGACCTCCCAATTCCTGTGCTCAATACTCTGATCAATAAAAGAAAGCATACCAAACGCTTTCTTCACTATCCTATCTACCTGTGACTCCACTTTCAAAGAAACAACTTTGGCTATTCTCCAGTCTTCTGGGAACTCATCTGCGGTTAAAGAGGATACAAAGATCTCTGTCAAGGCCCCAGGGATCTCCTCTCTTGCTTCTCTCAGATCCTGGGTTAGATCCTATTAGGCCCTGGGAACTTATCCATCTTAATGATTTTCAAGACAGTAAATACCTCCTCCCTACATCTGACAAAGAATTGCCTGTTAAATTATTTGAATAAATCCTTATGGTAAATATGGTCAAAAGCCTCATTCTCTGGTAAAGTTATTTTTCAAATATTTGTATGGTAAATCAGAGAATCTACAAGTATAATTTTCCTTTCAGAAAGGGGCACTTTAGTACTATAGAGGATGCAGTTTGAGGCTGTCACATTATATTTATGATTTGGAGGCGCCAGTGTTGGACTGGGGTGGACAAAGTTAAAAATCACACAACATCAGGTTATAGTCCAACAGGTTTATTTGGAATCACTAGTTTTCAAAGCGCTGTCTTTGAAGACCTGATGAAGAAGGAGCACTTAAAAAGCTAGTGATTCCAAATAAATCTGTTGGACTATAACTTGGTGTTGTGTGATTAATAACATCACATTTGATGCTCCTTGATTGTAATCAGTTGATCACATCACATTTAAACACACACATTGTCTCACAAAAGTATTTCCACCTTAAGTGTGGAAATATGCATAAAAAACAGGAGAGTCTTCCTCTCTTACGTGAGTCAGGTTTTTTTCCATGTGATTATGTTCTTCTCAGCTCATTTCACTTTCAACGCATAGGTATAACATTAAATTATATGCAGGAAGCTCTAGAGCCTGATGGGATCTTCCAGAGCTCAACATACAGACACCAAATTTAAAGGGCACCTCACTTTTTGCAACCCCTGCCCCATCACTCAATTTCTGCTCATCCCCTGATCTGTCACTGGAGATGTCAGACACCAGGCAAAAAGCAGCACTCTGCTTTAACAATGTTTTCCTCCAGGCTTTCCATAACAAGCTCCTTTCCCTACAGATGGCAGCAGAGTCCACCCTGATTAACAATGGTAAAAATCACACAACACCATGTTATAGTCCAACAGGTTTATTTGGAAGCACTAGCTTTTGGAGCGCTGCTCCTTCATCAGGTAGATGTGGAGCAGGACCACAAGACACAGAATTTAGCACGAAGAGTTACAGTGTCATGTGGCTGAAATATATTAAACAAACTTAGATTAACTTTTTCATCTGTTAGAATGGTTTTGCTAGTTTTAGTTCGTTAATATGTAAGTCAGCATTCTCAAGATAACTTCAGGTTTTCTAACAAAATATGTCATCGCAGCTCAGTCAATGCATTAAAGATGTGAGGTTAAAGTTTGTCTGAGTCCCAGTCCTGAGTCAGACTGGTTCTATTTCTAAAGTGGGATTTACATGGACTGACTGTAGGTTATGCATTTTTTGAGCAAACTAAAATATAATTCTGCAAATACATATTCACCCCATGAATTTGCATGTGTGTGCGTGCAGGAGAGAAGAGTGAGTGTATGTATGTGAGTGTGTGCGTGCAGGTGTGAGAGCGTGTGTGTAAGCTTGGTGAAGTATGTCTGTGGGTGTGATGGGGTATAAGCTTGTGAGAGGGTGCACGCGTGGGTGTGTGTGGGAGGTGTATGTGTATGCATATTAGAGAGAGCTTGTGTCTGAGAGAGGGTGTGTGTGTCTGTGCTTGTCTGTGTCTTTGCGTGTGCATGGTTGTGTGTGTTTTAGTGTGTAGTGCAGTGGAGTCACCTGTAGTGTGGCATGAATCCAAGTCCCAGTTGAGGCCATCCTGACTGACAAAGACAGACTGGATGGAGCTGGCTGCAGAGGGCAGTGTCCTTGTGTGGCTCAAGAGAACTTAGAATCAAATCCATGCAGTGTGGAAACAGGCCATTCAGACCAACAAGTTCACACTGACCCTCTCATCCCACTCAGACCCATTCCCCTACCCTATCCCTTTAACCCCGCATTTCCCACGACTAATGCCCCTAAACTACACATCCCTGAGCACTATGGACAACTTATGGCCAATCTATCTAATGTGCACATCTTTAAACCTGGGTCCAGTGCCACTGTCTACTGATGCCCGAGTGAGTTAGCTTTGTAAGGTACCCACTGCAGAGAACTTCCACCCAAGAAGCTGGGTCTCCATCAGGCAACTTGTGTTCAGTCAATGTCTGTCACTTCAAAATCGCGCTACTGGCTCACAGTGGTACAGTACTCCCTCTCAAAATCTGCCAGTGCAGCACATTGGGAGAGCTACATGACAACAGCGACTTTAATAAGTGCTTTATCAGCTGTGAAAAGCTTCGAGACAACAAGCAAAACTAATGTCATTTACAAAATACTGTGCAAAAACTGTAACAAATAGTACATTGGACAAACAGGCAGAAAAGTAGCCACCAGGATAAATGAACATCAACTAGCCACAAAACGACATGACCCTCTCCTCACTAGTATCCCTACATACAGATAAGGAAGGACACCACTTCGACTGGGACAACACATCCACCCTTGGACAAGCCAAACAGAGACACGCACGAGAATTCCTAGAAGCATGGAATTCCAACCGGAACTCTATCAACAAACACATCGAGTTAGACCCCATCTACCACCCCCTGACATCACCGCCGGAAATGACATCACCACCAGAAATGACATCACCAACCTAAAGAAACACAAACATATAAATAGAAAGCAGAGATCATCAGCAGTGCTTCACCCAGAGGCCCAATGAAGATGTTACCTAGTAAGGTGACGAAACATCTGGAAATGAACCTTCCAGTTCAACAAGCAAACCTATATCCAGAACCTCAACCTGAGCTATAAATCTTCTCAAAACCTTTGAGACTGTTTATCATTGGTTTGTCTGTTCGGATAAGCTCATGCCAGACCATAAGTGTATTTCATCAAACAGTATTTATTGATATTATATACATTATGATCATAATCTCTGCTTTAAGCTAATCCCTGTCACTGCTGCAGATGTCATCTTTCTGATGAGAATTTAACCAAACCCAACACCCAGTTGCATCCTGTAAATCAATCTAATTTATCCTATTTTGAGGATTATCAAGAAAGTTTTTCCCAGGGTCTTGGCCAACATTTCTCTCTTAACCAACATCGCTTAAAAACAATTATCTGGTCATTACTACATTGATGTTTGTGGAAATGTACTGTGTGTAAATTGGCTCCTGCACTTCCTACAATAAATCAGGGGTTACACATCATTAGCTGTGCTGTTCATAAATCATGAAAATGGCACATAACCCCAAATTTTTCCTCACTAATTTTAAACATTGTGGATCATTGTGAAAGTTTGTCAAATTACAAAGTAGCATCATCCTCAAAAAGGTTATGGTTCCTTTACTTATATTTAATGTAAATTTTAAGCAGAAGCTTTTCAAATAAAATTGAATGAATTTCATAATACATTTTCAGGTCTTCTAATTGTACCAAAAATTGCAGAGGAGAAGTTATATACCAAAGGACTGCTGTGTATGATAGAGAGAGATCACACAAAAATAAATAGAAATGCTTACTCAATAACAAGTGAAATTCATAGTTTCAGAAGTGGATGATCAAATGCAATTCAGAATTCTTGCTCCAGATTTGTTTGGATCATTGGACTATCATTCATGAAATTCAGCTGAACAGTGTGAAATAACGTTACACCACATTTCACTCAATTATTAAAGAGGTTAGTGGAAACAAAGTCAACATGCATTTTTAGAAATGTTGTCAGTGGTTTTGGACCTTTTTGAGAGTCTCACATGGAAATTTGCACCTGGTTCATTGAAAGGGGAACACTAAAAGCTCATTTTAAAAATTCTTACACTTCTACAAAAACTGAGCAATCTTACCTTGACTCTGTGCCCTGTGAATGACAAAAACTCACTTTCTTGTCCAATGGTGAAATCATTGGTAATTGCTTTGCTGCCATAATTGTAAGTAGCTTGAAATGAATTCCCATTTTGTGTAAGTTCAATAACATTGCTGAGGTCTTTATATTTCTGAATTATATTATCTGAGAGTCCTAGCAAATAAAAACAAATGCACAAAAAAAATCAGTTTTTATCCGAGGTAAAAGGAAAGCCTTTTCAGATCTCCTAATTATTGTACTCAGGTAAAGGTCTAAACAGAATTTGCAACATGAAACAAATATGAATATTTAGCTCTATGATTTACCATCGGATAATTTTCTATTTTTTTGTTAAATCACAGGAGATATACATTTGAAAACATGGAGGCACAGTCTCACTCGACAATGCTCCAGCACAGCTGAACATAAGAAATAGGAGTAGAAGTAGGCCGTTCAGCCCCTTAAGTCTGTTCAACATGATCATGGGTGATCTGCCCCAAGCCTAAACTATTCTTTCTTGACAGCTCAGCATAGTTGTCAATTCCCTGATATTTCAAACATCTATCTTCTCGTTAAATGCTTTCAGAGATTTGGCCTCCACAACTCTCTGTCTAAAGAATTCCAAACATGCACAACCCTCTGGGAGAATTCCTATCTGTCTCAATTTTAAATGTATGTTCCATTATCCTAAACCATGACCCCTGGTTCAAGATTCCCCCAGAAGTGGAAACATCCTTCCACTGTCAACCTCCCTCAGACTATTGTATATAAAGCATATGAACTTTTGAAAAAAATCACCTCTCATTCATCTAAATCTTGATGAACAAAGGCCTAACCTGTTTAACTTGATATGTCAACTCCTTCATCTCAGGAATTGGCCTAACAAATCCATTTGAACTGTCTCCAATGCCATAAAATCCTATCATAACTATGGAGTCAAAAACTGAACACAATACTCCAGGGCAGCCTAGAGTTGAAACAGCACTTCTCTAATGTTGAACTCCATACTCATTGCAATAAAGACCAAAATTCCATTTGTTTCTTAATTAGTTGCTACACCTGGATACCAACATTTGTACTTCATGTACAAGAACACACAGGCCCCTCTGCATCGCAATTTATTGGAGTATTTCTTTATTTAAATAATAGTCTGGTTTGTGATTCTTCCCACCAAAGTTTATGACTTCACATTCTGCTGTTAAACTCCATCTGCCAAATTCTTGTACACTCGCTCAACCCATTTATTTCCCCTTGTAGATTCTTTATGTCCTGATCACAACATACCCTCCCACCTATTTTACCAATAAATTTCAATGGATTACATTCTGTCCCTCCTCCCATTCAATAATATAGTTAGTAAATAATTAAGGCCTTTGTGGCATCCCACTAGTTACACCATTCCAACCTGAAAAAAATCCATTAATCCTGACTCAGTCTTCTGTTTGTTAACCAATTCTCAATCCATGCTAATACATTACCATCAATACTTTGAGCAATAACCTTTTTATGTGGAACCTTATTGAATGCCTTTTGAAAATTTAAATATACTATAATCTATCAGTTCCCCTTTATCAATTCTGGTTGCAATATTCTCAAAGAACTCAAGCAAATTTGTCAAAATGATTTTCTTTCACAAACCAGTTTAACTCTGTTTGATCGTGTTAAGTTTTTCTCAACGTTCTGCTATTTGTTTCTTTATAATGGACTCTAGCATTTTCCCAATGGCATATGACAGGCTCAATGCCTATAGTTTTTTTGCTTTCTGTCTCCATCCCTTCTGCTATTTGTTTCTTTATAATGGACTCTAGCATTTTCCCTGGCATATGACAGGCTAAATGTCTATAGTTTTTTTGCTTTCTGCCTCCATCCCTTCTTGAATGCAGTTCCAATCTGCAGGAATGTTCACAAAATCCAATGAATTCTGGCATATCTTGACCAACACTACCAATACCTCTGCAATTACTTCCTTTAAATGCCTGGATTCAGGCCTTTAGGTCCTGGCAATATGTCTGCCCTTGGTCCAATTAGTTTGTCAAATACTTTGACCTTCATAGTAAAGACTGTGGCAAGATCTTTCCTCTAATTAGCACCTTGCTTATCTGTCAACATTGGGGTGTATTATTACTAAATGATCCTCCTCCATGAAGACAAATGCAAAATATTAGATTACTTATCATTTTCTGCTTCCTATTACTAATTCCTCAACTGCATCTTCTATGCTTTAGCTACTCACATTTAATGCACCCATACAAGCTCTTGCTGTTGTTTTATGTTTTGTTTGTCAATTTACTTTCATGATCATTCAAATTTCTTTCTCTCTTAGCTTTTCAGTCACCTGCTGCTGATTGCTTAATAAAACCCCAACCCTGTGGCCTGCAACTAGTTTTCTCTGCTTTTTATGCCTTAGTTCCTGACAGAATATTCTTCTTGGAGAAAGTGAGGTCTGCAGATGCTGGAGATCAGAGCTGAAAATGTGTTGCTGGAAAAGCGGAGCAGGTCAGGCAGCATCAAAGGAACAGGAGAATCGACGTTTCGGGCATAAGCCCGAAGAGCTTATGCCTAAAACGTCGATTCTCCTATTCCTTGGATGCTGCCTGACCTGCTGCGCTTTTCCAGCAACACATTTTCAGAATATTCTTCTTGTCCACATGTGTTAACCGCAGGTGGTTGATCATTCCCCATTGAGTCCTTTTTAACCAGAGAAATTTTTCTTTTGCCAAACATTATGAAATATCTGCTTAAATGTCTGTCACTGGTCTTCCACAAGCATTCCCCATAATCCATTTTCCCAGCGCTCGTTAGACAACTCTTTCTTCATATATCTGCAATTGTCTTTCTATAGGTTTAAGACCCAAGTTGTTCTCCCTCAAACTGAATTTGAAATACTACCATGTTGTGATTGCTAGAGTATTCTTAACCATGAGATCTCTTATTAATGTTACCCCATTACATAGTATTCAATTTTATGCCTCTTCCTGGGGAGATTCTGCAACATACTGCAATAAATAAACTTTGGAAATCCATCTTCCATGTTACCCTTGTCAATCTAACTTATCCAGTCAAAATACAAATGTGCACCAATGTGCATGTGGCTCAGCTAGTAGTACAGAGATTATTACTTTTTTAGTTCGGCCTTTTGCTTAGCGCTAGTACGTTTGTAATCTCTCAGCAGAACATCTTTCCTAGTCCCATCTGTGTTGATAGTACCTGGCTGGACTGCACCAACTGGATCCTTCCCCTCCCATTCCAAGTTCCTCTTCAGCCCAGGAAAGATGTCTTGAATCCTGGCAGCATACAGACACTGTGTATTGTATTGAAATGATTATAGATCATGTGCCTGGTGATGTGAAACTACCAATTTGTTTTACAAGTGCCAAATAGATTAATGTGGGTCACTTATTAAAAACAAACACAGCTGCAAACATTTAAATAGGTTTGAAATTTGAGTCAGTGTGTTTTGGCCACAGTTGTCACACCTAATGGTTCCCTGATATTGACAGTCCCTGTGTATTATCCAAGAAGAATGAAAGGGAGAATAAGAAGCTCTTGTAAAAATGGTGGGCATGCACACACTCCCCTGTTAAAGTTTACAATAAGATGTTTAATGGAAATTGAAACTCTTTTTGCTTCAGTTCTATACATCACTAAACTGACACATTTCGGATAAGGTACAAAACTGTGTTTGTGATCGGATCAAATTTAATTCCTACACTATATTGCATATGTGCATATTACAACATACAAACACACACTGTTGACCTAAGACCAAGCTCAGGCTCTATTTCATCCCTATAATTCTAATCATTTAATTCATTTCCATTATAAGGATCTTTCACGATTCTATAGCCAGGAGGAAAACAGTCTGTTTGTGTCTGAGGAAAGGCAGAAAGTTGGGGAGGTGCACTAACATTCTTTGATTTGTCAACAACAACACAAAGTTCTATCATTCTTTGAAAGTTAATCATATGTAAATATATGTTGTTTGCGTTCCATCTCCCACAAGCCAACTTTTCCAATTTACCCGGCCCCCACCTCCCTAACACCCCGATGAACATGACCCACATCGCCCAGTGGCTCAACATTTCAACTCCCCCTCCCACTCTGCCGAGGATATGGAGGTGCTGGGCCTCCTCCACCGCCGCTCCCTCACCACCAGACGCCTGGAGGAAGAACGCCTCATCTTCCGCCTCGGAACACTTCAACCCCAGGGCATCAATGTGGATTTTAACAGTTTCCTCATTTCCCCTTCCCCCACCTCATCCTAGCTTCTAACCTCCAGAAACTCGATCCCCTGACCTGTCCGGACTTGTCCGACCTGCCCAGCTCCTTTTCCACCTATCCACTCCACCCTCTCCTCCCTGACCTATCACCTTCATCTCCTTCCCCACTGACCTATTGTACTCTATGCCACTCTCTCCCACCCCCACCCTCCTCTAGCTTATCTCTCCATGCTTCAGGCTCTCTGCCTTTATTCCTGATGAAGGGCTTTTGCCCGAAACGTCGATTTTGCCTGTCCTCGGATGCTGCCTGAATTGCTGTGCTCTTCCAGCACCACTGATCCAGATCTGGTTTCCAGCATCTGCAGTCATTGTTTTTACCTCGTTGATTATGACCCAAAGGTAGTGTTACTCCAGATATGCTGTTAGCAACTGCATGGCATTGACATCTTCCTCAAACTTCCCCACTTGTCAGAAAACTTCTCTTCTGGGTTTGTTCTTAATAACATTACTTGTAAGCAGGTCCTTGACACTGAAGTAATTTATTTGGATCTGATCATTTTTATGCTGCACTGTCTTTGCACTGAAACATGCTATACCATTGGTAAAAGTGACATTTTTTAACGGTGGTTAAGTATTCTTATGATTTAACAATGGCATACTATAAGAGGGATACACTATTTGCAAACTATTGAGAAACAAAAAGAAATATCTGTGACCACTAATTTGGGAAAACAAACTTGTAACCAAGAATTAAAAGTTCTTCATTTTTATGGAAAATACATAAAAAATTGAAATATGAAAAATAAATAGTAATGTGTTACATTGCTATCATAAACTGACAGACGCATCTAGCATTAAGTCAGATTGGCACACAGAATGGTTGGATGGTTATTTACCTGAACGTTCAAGCAGTCAAAGACAAAGAAAGTAAGTAAATGTCATTGGAGAGGATTTAACAACAAACTGTAAGAAGGGATTGAAGAATTGAACTGAAAAATCAGGGTTCTGATCAGACGTCCCTGTTTTTGGTCCTTTTAATCACAATCCAAGGACCGTAATATAAAATGGGAAGGCAGAAAAAACTCATTGGGGTATAATTCATACTTAAGCCTTTGATAGATCATTTGGTGAGAAATCTTACAGAATCTTGAAGAAAATGAAGTAGCATATTCAAATTCCCTTTCATTTTGTTTTTTGATAGGTGACCTTTTGCTCAAAACCCAAACTACACAGTTTAAGAATAGCACACACACTTCAGCAACAAAAACAGAAATTGCTGGAGAAGCATCTGTAAACAGGAATCAGGGTTGATGTTTCAGTTCCAGTGACTCTTCCTCAGAACATACATTTCAGCTTCTGGTTATCTTCATTTAATTATATTATTCTATGAATTAACATTTACACATCGACTGAGTAACCTGGATCATTATGCCAATTGGAAAATGTACTTGTAAAGTAATGGTTTGGTTTCTGAGCTATTTTAATGAAAGTCGCACCAAGATAAAATGTGGCACAGATGTTTTACTGAGGTGAGTGAACTGTTGTTCAACCGCACGGCTTTACCCTAGCTGGGATTGATTTTAAGTAGGTAATGCCTTTGTATCAATTTATTGACACTGAGCTTAAAGTCATAAAAAAGCAAAAGAATAGCAGGTGTAGGTCAAACTTACCCAGAGCTTTCATGAGCAGCTCGAAGTTTTCCTGACTCTCCAATTCAAACTTTCCATTGAATGCCATTTAGAATCTATGACGCCAACGTAGATAAGAGTTGATTCTGGGGAATATTGAAAGCTTTTACGTCTGCCTTCAAACTAATTTTCTAAAAGGTACAACCGGCAACTCTTGAAAAGTAATATAGTCACATACTACCAACTTCCAAGCACTTGAATCGGTAAATAAGGTGGTAATTTTCTGTTTACACAGGATTACCAGTGGTAACCCAGGGGACTGGCGATGGAAAAACAATGCAGCTGAGGCTTGTTTTTGAACAAAAGTTGTGAAAGTGACATCACTATAATGTAGCCTATAATTATAATATGTTCTAGCTGATGATTATGCATCACCTGAACAATTAGGCTTTGAGGTTGAAGTTAGGTAAAGGTCCATAGATGCTTTCAGAGCTAGTTACGAACAACCCAAGGATTGCTTAGCTGCTTCTATGGAGTCTTAACATTGAATCTTCTATACAGTACTTTAATAAGGTTACAACAAACAGCTTCTAAATGCCTATTGTTCCACATAGGAACTTTTAAAACTTGTATTTGTGCTAGACTGCAGCCCTGCTTCACTCAGTGCCAAATCCAAATGATGTGAAGCCATTTTCTAGTCGCACTCTCACACCTTTTGTGCCATTGGGAACTTGGCTCCCAAATTAATTTTAAACTATTTGTGGTAGGGAGTCTAAAACTCCACTGTAGTGACACATAGCCAATAAGTTTAATAGACTTCTACCATTAGATTAGATTAGATTACTTAGATTAGATTAGACTAGATTACTTACAGTGTGGAAACAGGCCCTTCGGCCCAACAAGTCCACACCGACCCGCCGAAGCGCAACCCACCCATACCCCTACATCTACCCCTTACCTAACACTACTGGCAATTTAGCATGGCCAATTCACCTGACCTGCACATCTTTGGACTGTGGAAGGAAACCGGAGCAGCCGGAGGAAACCCACGCAGACACGGGGAGAACGTGCAAACTCCACACAGTCGCCTGAGGTGGGAATTGAACCCGGGTCTCTGGCGCTGTGAGGCAGCAGTGCTAACAACTGTGCCACCGTGCCGCCCACCATTGTTCCATGTTTTCCGGTAACAATGTCAAGGTATCACTTATATTTGAAATCTTGTTCTAATATGAAATCCTAATTATAGAATACTCATTTTACTCATTGACACTTGAGTCAAAAGCAACCGTATTGTAAAGTCTACTGCTCGTTTCTGCTCTCTTGCTATGTTCAAGTACACAGCACAACAACATACTTAATGTGGTGTATTATATGTCATTTAGTGTAATCTCTAACTCACAGATTATAAAGAATGTGCTGGGAAGTAATTAGATTGATCATTGCATGTACAAACTGAGAAACAGCATGCCATTGAGAGGTTCTAATGAGTAATTTTAAGTTAAACTTGGATAGGAATTCACAAAATGCAACATAAATTGCCCAGAGGATCTTAAGGTGCTGTGATGAGTAATGAGTTTAAGATTCATTACAGACTTCAATATGGACCCTCCTCATTGGCTTTATGTAAGAAGAATGTTAAATTTGATGAATATCTTCCCTTATGTAATGACTAAGATTTCACAAGTGTACACAAGATTTCTAAAAACATTCACTGACAGAAAGTACTGCAAAAACATTTTTCTTTTAGAGCTTTGGTAACATTCAAAGTTTACATTATTAATGGCAAAAGAAATATGTGGTCTTAAGGCTAAAATAAAGGTTAATTGAAAAATGTTTTTAGTCTCAGTTTTGGAAGAACAACAAGTGCATCTTGGTCTGCAGGAAGTGAATACTCTAATTCCCATGTGTAAACCTCCAGCACAAATATGTAGAAATATTAGAACTCCGTCTTCTCTGGCTGAATTGTCTCTCTCAAATCCAGACTGCATCACCGGAATTAAAAATAGAGTGTTGGAAATACTCAGCAGGTCCTGGCAATGTCTGTGGAGACATGTGTGTGTCTGTCTTTGTGTCTACATCATGTGTACTCATTTGTGCTGCTGGTGGTGGAGATGAAGGTAGGCAAAAGATGCAAAACTGAGTCAGACTCACTGCCTCTGGCTACAGCCACACAAGTTGCCAAGTGCCTAAATGAGCTGATTAATAGGGTTGCTAACATTCTCTGGGACCTTATCCCAGTTGTTCCCTTAGATTTTGGGCCTCTGATCTCAACCTTCATGCAAACCATTCCACTGTCACCCACCCCAACCACACACCCCCCTCTGCCCCAACAGATGCTGCCAAATCTGTTGAGTTTCTTGAGCACTTTGTTTTTGGTTAAGATTTTCAGACCCACCCAAGGGGGAAAAAAAATCATAATGGGGACAGATTTCATGGTCTGAAATTGTCAAGCTAAGTGTTGTGTCCAGAGGACTGTGAAGTGCTTCATTGGAAGCTGGGGTTGAGCTTCACTGGGGCACCACAACAGGTCATGGCTAGAAATGTGAGAGAGAGGGCAAGGTGATGAATGAAAATACCAACCAACCAGAAGAAGCTTGGGTCATGCTTGCAGACCATGGGGTGGTGCTGTGCTGAACGATCACCCAAATGCATTGTGGCTCCCTTTATATTGGACAGACCAATTGTGAGTGGGCATTTATAATATACTAAATGGAAAGTGGTACATTGTTTCAAGTGGAAAGAGTGTTTGGGACCTTGGATGATGAGGTGAGAGGTGGTAAAAGGGTAGATGTTACACCTCCTGTGATTGCATGGGAAAGTGCTGAGTAAAGGGGATGAGATGTTCAGAGAGAATACAGAGTGGATCAGGATGTCACTAAGGAAACAATCCCTTTTTGAAGACTGACAGGAGAACGAGACAAAAGGTTTGGGTAGGAGGCATGTTCAATGTTGGAAGTGAAAGATCATCAAGATTCCCGTTCAAGAGTCCTCTAGGAAATCCAAATTCTGATGTGGAACTCCAGTCCATCAAGTTGCCCATTTCATATTTGAAATCAGGTTTCTTCTTTGGAATACTTCAGGTTTCCTGAACTATCCTACACACTGAATAATTTGAAACACCCAGGTGATGCTTTTTTTTAATTTCCTGAATCCTAGTCATTCTAAAATGTTCAAGTTCAAAGAAATTCAGATTCAATGAAGAAACACTTTCCTTTCAGAAACACTAATCCAATATCTTTTTTGCTATTGATTTTACATCTAGGTCAGATAGGATCTCACTTTAGTACCTGAGCTTGTGCTAGAAAGAAATGAAGAATGCAGGAGAGCATTTTAGGAACAGCGTGATACATATCAAAAACAGTGTCAACCTGGTGAACCAACAAAACAGGACAACTTGCATACCAAAAAGCATAAGCAAGTAATAGACAGAGTTAAATGTTTCCACAACTAAATGGATCAGATGTAAACTCTGCAATCCTGCTCCGTCTAATTGTGAATGATAGTGTACAACTTTGTAACTCACTGGAGAAGGAGGCTCCACAATTATTTCCATCCTCAATGATGGCGCAGCCCACCCATCAGGACAAAGGGTAAGGCTGAACCATTTACAATAATCTTCAGCCAGAAGTGCTAACTGGATGATCTCTCTCAGCCTCCTTCAGAGATAGCTGACACCATAGCTGCCAATCTTCAGCCAATTCGATTCACTCCATGTGATATCAACAATCAGGTGGAGGCACAGGAAACTGCAAAGCCTGTTGTTGCTGAACAGCATTCAGCAATAGTCTTGAAGACTTCTGCTCCAGAACGTGCTGTCAAACAGTACAGCTACAACACTGGTATCTACCCCATAATGTGGAAAATTGCCCAAATATGTCCTGTACACAAAAAGCAAGATAAATCTAACCCAGTCAAATACTGCCCCATCTACTCTCGATCACTAGTAAAGTGATGGAAGATACCAACAACTACAATCAAGCAGCACTTACTTAGTAATAATCTGTTAGTTTGGGTTCTGCCAGGGCCACTCATTCAAACAAAAGAGCTGAATTGCAGAAGTGAGGTGAATGTGACAATTCTTGGCATCAAGCTCTTGTTTGACCAAGTATGATATCAAGGTTACCATTAACTATCCATATAAATACTATGGCTTCAACCGGAGGTCAAAGACTTGGAGTCCAGCAGCAAATAACTCAGCCCATGACTCCCCAAATCCTGTCTACCATCTATAAGGCACAAGTCAGGAGCGTGATGGAATACTCCCCATTTGCCTGGAAGTGTGCAGCTCCAACAATAAAAGTGAACAAGACTTCACCTGACAAAGGAGCAGCACTCTGAAAACTTGTGATTTCAAATTAATCTGTTAGATGATAACCTGGTGTCATGTGACTTCTGACCTTGGTCCACCCAGTCCAACCTCAGCACCTCCATATCATGGCAACAATAATCAAGAAGTTTTGCACCATCCAGAACAATGGAGCCTGTTGGATTGGAACCACAACCATAAACATTCACTCCATCCACACTTGTGGCACAATGATACTATCCCTACCTTTGAGCCAGGAGAACCCAATTCAAGTACCACTTGTTCCAGAGGTATGTAATAACATCTCTGAACAGGTTGACTAGAAAAGTTTTTTTCCACTCCCTCCACTATCAAGGCACAGTGCACACTGCAGCTACTACCTACAAAATGACCTGCAGGAATTCACGAAGGCTCCTTGGACATCACCACCCAAACACACATCTACTTCCATCTAGAAGGATAAGGGCTTTAGATGCATATGACCCGCTAGTTCCCCTCTGAGCCACTCACCATCCTGACTTGAAATATAATCACCATTCCTGCATTGTCACTAAGTCAACATCCTGGAATTCCCTCTCTAACAGCATGTTGTTTGACTCAGCAAATAGACTGCCGCAGTTCAAGAAGGCAGCTCACCACTAACTTTTCAGGGCAACTAGGTCGGTAATAAGCTGACAATATATGGCCCAGGCAGCAATGCTCACATCCAATGAATGAATACAAACAAATGCTTTGATGTCCATGTGTGACTAAAGTATATGTCTTGGTGGCAACGATAACGAACATAAACAGAATAATCTGTTTACTCTAGTATAAGAATGGACTGTTTCTAACGGATTTTGATGAGATCTTATGTGATATATTATTTTAATGTAGGCAAAATATAGCGTAGAAAGGATTGTGATCTTTAACACATCTTCGTTAGCATCTCTTCATGCTCACTTAGAACACTCACTCAAATCTGACATCAGTGAAATCTGCTCAGAGTTCTTCATTTTCTTGAAATCTACTGTGATGAAATCAGTGTTAAAGGAGATTGAGAGCAAACACCACATGAAGATGAAAGATTTTTAATATTGTTCACAATATTATTGGCAGGTAACTGCCATAACTATGGCCTCATCAACTGCACATTATCGCGACTGTCTGTTAATTCAGAAGAACTACAGAACAGTGAAGTGATTGTAACTGTAATTGGCACATGCACAGTAAGACTGTCTTTTTTCATCCCCCCGCCAATCAAGTCCTGCACATCATGTCTTTTAAATTCACCTTTAGGATGGGCAGCTGTGTAATCTTCCCGAAGCTGGTGGTGATTGTAATGGGATCTTAAGTTGACCCTGCCTTCCCCAGCATGCTCATGCAGGTGAGGAGAGGATCAGGAAGTGAAAAGATCCTATTACAAGTTTTTGTTTTGAAAAGAATAACTTTCCTTGTGGTGCTTGGATGGGTGGACATTATATTTCTAGTAACAGTTCAGACAAGGAAAGCTGAGATTTTCACTGATCTGTGAACACATCCAATCTCTCTCTCTCCTTGTGATCCACTGGATCCCACTTCCCCATGGGTTGGAAGCATGGGTCGGCAGCCAAGGAACACCTGAGTTTTCCACCCACTTTCACCACCCTAGATAGGAAGCAGAACAGTGCCATATTACCAAGGCCCAGCATTGTTATGTAAACATCCTTCCAACAAGATTCAAACTTATACAAGTCCCATTATGAAGCTGATAAAATGGCAAGCTGCATGCTAAAAATAAAGTTTCCAAAATCAATGCTGCACTATTTTAAAAAAAAAAACCAAGTGTTTTTGTCCAATTTTGACTTTGTTACACATGTTCTAAAATTCAGGACAAAGTGAACAGTCACTCGGACCAATGTGGATTAAGGAAAGTCGACACAACTTTGCTCAAGACTAATTATGTTCAACTGACTGGATTATGTTTATGGATGAGGTAAGAAAGGTGTAATCATTTTTACTGCAGTTGCACATTTGGTGAGTTACCATTAAACCTGTAGAATAATAGGTACAGTACTGGCAAAGATGTAAAGTTGGCTAAGTGACAGGGAAGAGAGAGTAATGGTGAAATATATTGCAGACTGGAAGACAGAGCAGATGAATAGCATAGCAGCACTGATTTAACAATCCCATGATCCAGGCTATGCTCTGGGGAAATGGATTCATATCCCACCATGACAGATGGTGCAGTGTGAATCGAAGACAGCTAGCCCTATGGTGACCGTGTGAACATTGCTGATCGTTGTAAAAAACAATCGTGTTCACTAATATCCTTCAGGGAAGGAGATCTATCATCCTTACATGGTCCAGCTGACATGCAACTTCAGACCCACAGAAATTCAAATGATTCTTACCTGCCCTATGAAATGGCCTTAGCATCTTGGGATGGGCAATAAATGCTGGCCCAAGCGAATGACAGCCACATCCCACAAACACATTGTATTGGGTTCCCCAGCCTAGTACTAGGAATATGGATTTTCTTAATCCATATTAATGACATAGACTTGCGGGTGGAGGGTCAGATAGCAATGCAGATAACAAATCTTGCCAGTAGTGTGAATAGGCAGAAGACTGATGAAACAAGCACAGGCACAGTTTGGTGGCATACACACAGAAGACAAAATTTAATGCGAGGGTATAAAATAGTACATTTCAGCTAAAAGGATGAGGTGACAGTATATAACAAAGGATACAATTTTTTTTAGGGGATGCAGGCAAAGAGGACCTAGAGGCTATATGTATTCAGATCACTGATGGTGGCAGGATAGGCTGAAAAAACAACTTAAGAAAACACAGAGGTCTAGGCTCTATAAATAGGGCTATAGAGTACAAAAGCATGATAGTTGTATTGAATATTTATAATACTTCCATTAAAGCTGAACCAATTGTATCAGGCTGAAATCTGGGCATCAACATTAGAAACAATATTAAGGCTTTAAACAGGGTATAGAAATGTTTGACAAGGTGGTAGCAGGGACATTGGCCTTCCTTAACATGGATTGCTTGAGAAACTAGTGCTGCACTCCCCATATAATGTTTGACAGAAATATTCAAAATGGACAGCATTGGTGGAAAGGTCGAGAAACGAGGACACAGATTTATGATGATAATGACAAAAGGAACAACAGTAACATGAGGAAGATATCTGACATGCAGTGAGTTGTTAGGGCTTAGAATGTACTGCCTGAGAACCTGGAGGTAGATTTATTTATGACTGGCAAATGAAATTTAGATAATTATCAAGAAAAAAAAGCAGTGGAGGGTTACACAGAAAGGTGGGGAAGTAGGACCAGGCAAATTGCTCTTGCTGATAACCGGCAGAGACACTGAATCGGATTCTGTGGACAAGTCCAAGTTCCATCAAGTTTTTGTTTTGGAGGGCTTGTCACTGTGAGTCTTCTCACCATGCATTACCAAAACATGCCTCATTAACCCACCCATGGCATCACTGACCCAATTTCCATCCCCCTAGCACATGCCATTCCCAGGACAAGGTGCCACTCAGCAGATGCCTGCTGGAAGAATGGCACTCTATATACCCAAACCATCTTTATGAGCATATGGTCCACCACTGCCCAACATATTTGCTGACATTTATCGCAGACAGGGCAGAAGGGGAATTCAGTGCCTGGCTTTGCCATCATGTCTGCACTAAATGGCAAGGCAAGACAGCAGCACTGCCTGCTGTCTATCTCTGGTTGAAGGGTCAAAGTGCAGGGATGCTGAGAGTATCCAGGGAGGCTGAGAGTGTGAGCTTCGAGAGCAAGTGAGGAACCCAGAGATGCACCCTGGTCCTGTCCACGAATGTTGATATTAGCTGAACTGCCTAGCAATGTAAGAATTCACTAATTAATTACCATTTAATTGTTCATTAACTGAACAGAAATCATTTAAGATCTGTCCATTTAAATAAACATTGTGAAATTGGCAAAAATGTGTTCTAGTACTTGCAGTTTCTGCTACCAGTACTTAAGGATCTGTATTATCAATACTTGTATTGGGCTGTAATAAAAGCAATTTTTATGAATCACTTAATTGTACTTATAACATCCTATTATCAGGATAGGGTTCATTTGGTTCTACACACAATAGTGTATTATGTACATAATAGCATGGAAGTGCCATAGCCTGAAATGAAGGGTATAGTTAAGATTTTTTGGACTTTTAAAAAAAAAGTAATTCCTAGACCCTCATGTCGTCTAGAGATGTTGTGAACCAAGAGTCCTTGGACAACTTGTTCCACTCCATGACAATTGCAGAGGATGAGGTCATGCCCATGTCCTAAGAGTATTGCTCAGATCAGCAGTGCAGAGTGCAGGCTCAGAACTCAAACCAGCCTGTATCCTTAACCTCCACTAACCAAAAATTAGGACATTCAAGAAAAGGATACTGAATCCTGGAATTGACTTCCAACCATCATTTTCATACCTTCGTGGAATCTCCCCAATTCCATGAAAACCCAACCCACTAAGTCATATTGCTTACAGCAAAATGCATCCAGATTTCTAGTCAAATTCTTGAATTTGAATTTGGATTTGCTTCTTGAGGGTAAAAGACCAAAAAAAAAAAAAAAATTAAATTGCCTTTTTTTCAAAAAAATAACAAATAGCTTCATAGTGCCCTGGACTAAAGAGTTAAAGCTTTGATCAAAAGATTTTTTTAAAAGTTCTAAAATTTGGGAGATTAAGTAAAGACTCTGCCAGCAAACATTATAAACTTAAAGAGTTACATTGTTAGTATCACTCACTTCATTCACTAAAAAAAATTACTTCCTAAAGGCAGGTTGATGTGACCTGATATTAAGTCCACATCCAAACTAGTTCATGCATTGTTTCACATTATAAAAGGATACATCTTTTATTACACTAGGCTAGATCACTTTAAAAGGTGTTTATTGGTCATATACAAAATAAAGTAAGCTGTATCTCAACAAACATACAGTATATACAGAAATAAATTAATGATGTGTCCAATGGAAACGGATAGTTAATTTTCATGGCGGTTATGAATACATACTTATCTACAGATCATAAAGTACAATAATTTAGGCAATAAATACTTATTAAATGGACTCTTTATACAAAGTACAACAGTGATTCATTACACCCTTTGAGCCAGAATTTTGATACAGAGCATTAGTCAAAATAGTTTTACCTTGAATTCATCTAATACTGCACAAATTTCACATCACCACATTGATTGAATGCTGGTACCTCAACATTTCAATCCTCAATAGTGTGATTACAACGCTCCTGGGAAGTGATGACTAATAACTTTTTCCTTACACTTCAAAAGAAACAGATTGAGATCTGTTAAGCACTCAGGCTAACATCCCATTACCTACTTTGTATTGATAGCATACAACATTTTATTTTACAGTAAACACAAAATCTTTCAAAACATAATGGGCTCCAAATATTAGACAAATTGCAAGGAAGGGCAGTAAATTTATACAAGCATGAAGTTCAATCCAGTACCTAGGTTTGCAAATAATGTAAATAAGCCAAATCTGGTACAATGTTTTGTAAATACAGTGATATACCAATCAGCTGCATCAAAACCAGCAATTGTCAAAAACTAAGATAATGCAGCTAGATTCCACCGCCACAAAAATCTATAACAGCATTTTTCTCTAATGCATATTCACTTCCCAATTGATTGCCAGAAACAGGTTGTCATTTCAAGTGATCAAAACAAAATATAGGGACTGACAAGTGCCTGGCTTCCATATTTCAATTTCTTTCCTCGTTCCTTGCATTTAACTTCCCAGTGACATGCAATCACCCAGTAATGCTCTTGCCAATAGTGGGGGCAGTAATGCTTTGGAAAATTTGCCAGTGTCCGGTCAAAGGTCCGTAATAAATGTAATGCTGGATGCAGCACTCCGGCAACAGTACAACAGTGAAACAAAATACCTGCCCGATTGACTTCAAAACAGGATGAGCACCGCTCTGAAGCGAAACAGGGATTATAGATCCTGGTTTAGAATCTGATTTACAATAAAATGCAGAAAAAAAGGCAATTGAAAATATTTCACTTTATCCAGTAGCATACTCCAATTTAGCCTAAATTTGACTTGTATGCAAAGAGCAGCATGATTTAAGGTTTGCCTGTAAAGTTGGAAAACTCAAAACTAGTAATCAGCTAGTCAGGTGTGAAAATGTGTCATCAGGCTAGAGGTGAACATCCAATCAAATAGTCAGCATGGTTTCTGATTTCTGAACTTTGAGTCTCATTTAGTCATCGTACATATCAAGAAACTATTTCTCACCACGTCAAAAATATGCTTCATGTAGGCTTTGAGTCTAAGGGTTCAAATACAATAGTGATGTCCATTTTGTTATTTGTGTTAATGGATGAAAATGACCATTGGCATGTATAACTCCAGTCTAACTTTAAACACAACAAAAAACAGAGATACACACACATACACTCTTGTAACACAAGATTATTTAGCCCTTATATCAACACATTATTTGCACAATAAGTAGTTACCCTTGCTATCAGTAGGGTACTATTCCAGCACTGTTGTCCTGGACACCAATTGCTGCTTGCATATTTGAAGAACCTCACTTGACAACAGTCACCAAGCCGTACACATGTACGCCACACACCTCACATACAAAGCACTTGCTAAAACAAGCACTTAGACTATTCACAAAATAAACGTCACAGGCAGACAGCATTAAAAGAACAGAAAAATAAAACACCACAGAGCCTGAATGGGAATCAGAACAAGGCTTCAGTTATTTCTCATTCTTGTTATGTTCAAGGGGTGGAGGGGATCTTTTCTCCCCTCACTTACTTGCTATGTATTGATCAGTTTGGATACACAATACCTTCTTTGAAAAGGTCTTGACAATCAAAAAAAAACTTCATTGGCATTCAAAACCTGCGTCTCAAGAACCCCTTTCTCCTGACAATCAGGATAGATATATAGACTAGGTTTAACAATGTTGAGATGACTACTTGTAAACACCACCTCTCTGAAACTCTATTTCTAGTGCAATTTCCTTTTCTCTGAAATAAAACTCCTGTTTCAAATATCATTAAACACTATGTTGGTATAATTACTGTTCATGACTTTTTAAGACTATTGCTGAAATAGCATGTAATTTCTAATTTAGAAGTTGTTTTTCACTTGGAACCAACTCTTGCTGGTATTATGCAGTTAAACATTATAGTTTTAAAAATCTAGTTTAAAATCTAATTCTCAAAATGGATTTGAAACAAGTTTTCATAAATTTAAAATCAAATGGGGTATTTACAACCATGAATGAACACACCCTAAGTGAAGGGTGGGAGAGTGGAGGGAGAGATTCATTAGGTATACAATTTTAATTATATTAAATTTGATATTTGTCTCAATCCAACTTTAAATCAGTACTGTACTGTGATTGACCAATAGACATGTGTTTTAAGAATGGAAGTTATGTTTAAAAAAGCCTTCCAGAATCAGTTGTTTTCACCACAGCATCAGCTTAGTGTTAAAAGCAATTAAAACCAAAGTATCTCATTTGATACCTGTCTGTATAATTCCACATTCAACAATATGCTCATTGCTAGAAGACTACACTCAAATTTCAAAATTTCTAGCGATAAGCTGCTGTGTCCTCGTGATTATTTGATCACAACACAACTTATGCATTATTAAAAACATCTACACATTGCACTAAAGCTGGCCAAAGGCAGGCATGGTGTCAGCACCGGACACTCAACATCTCAAACTGGCATCTACAAAGTATGGTCTGTGGACATATTTTGTAACTATATTATGCAGCCTTATAACATAGTTCTGCAGTTTAAAAACTGATGTATAGTTACATAATCAGATTCAAAAGTCCTAAATAAATCTTAAGATTTGTACAAATTAACAGATTGTAATGGGATAAGTTACAAATCCTTTTTGCTTTAAATTGGGTTGATTGGGATTCTATCCAGAAATTCTTGGTAGCGATGCTCAGCAGGTAGTCGAGTAGATCGAAGCCAGGTTGTGTTGAGATGCTGAGGGTTTTGCACAGCCCTTTACACACAGATAGAAATAGTTTCTGACAATAAAAATAAGTTTATTCTTACTGAAAAGAACTGTGTAGAACACAATTTTCTACAAGTATTATATCACAATTAGATAGAGGTGTGCGAGAAACAAAGTCATATATGCAGTTTAGCCAAATAGATTTGTATTTCAGACCAAACATTGGGTTAACAGTGAACAATCAGCAACTCCAATAACAGCTCAACAATTGAACAGCACCTTCAATTACACATTCAACATAAAATTACATTAGACATTGAATATATTTTGCATTTCCAAATCTGTAATATATATTCTACTTCAATACAAACAAAGAACAAATCTCTTAGTTTGTGTTGGCTGTAAATGTGTACAAATCAATACAAAGTTCAAAGATACAAGGGGATCTTGGAGATGACGATGGTACACAAGCCAACAAAAGTTCAACGAATTAAAGGCTTATCCCACATATTAAAATAACTGCAGCGTGGATATAGGTCTCAAATAGTTAACATTAGATGCTGTGCAATAGTTTAGTATTCCTGGTTTGGTTAAGGCGGACCAAAAGTATTTCAGAAGAGACTGCTGATCAAACTGAACTTGAGGTTCACACACCACCTTGAAGTTTGTTGCATTTTTTTGTAAAATTCACATGTGCAGCAAGTGTGGAAGAGGAAATACAAAAAAAATGCACACAACATAAACCCCCATTGTGTTCACACACAAATAAATACAGAATGAAACAACTGTAAAAGAACACTAAACTGCATATTAACACATCACAGTTACGTCACCCCGGATCCACTTAACACGCTGATTCACTAGAAAGCTATTGATTTCAATAAGCCACTCTAGAAACATCTGTAAAAGCTATTAAACATTTTTTTGTGTTTTTTTGTATATAAATATTGTATGATAATCTGTGTACTTATAAAAATTAAACTCGAATACCCTTACATGTTGACAAAGATACTTTGTATACATACACTAAAGAGGAACTTTTACTATCAAAGATTCTCTGAATAAATTTTCATTCATATGGTTAATCAGCCCCTTCTACTCACACTTGCTTTTTTAAGAAGCAATTTCAAATATCTGTAAAGGTTTAGTACAGTCATTTCAATTTTTTGTTTGACTGAGGAGAGAGAACTGGGGATGATCGGTGGAACAGCAGCTAGTTCTAGTCAGCAGGAATGAAATGAAATAAATCAGCCAACTCTTAATTTCTGACTTATGAAAGTCAAAGAGGATTAAACCTTTTCTTCAAAAGAAAACATACAGCTAACAAGGTTTTTGCTGAAATAGTGTTCACTCTTCTGGTGCTTATATCATACTTTTCTTTAACCACTTAAATATCAATGGAAATCTAAACATTCTCCATGACTTTCAAATATTATACAACTGTTGAATTCATACGTTTAAACACCATGTTATGGAAAAGATTTCATTAAATTTGTAAACTTGAAGTTCTGTTTGTAAAATATTCAACATTTATACATGACATAAATGAATAAACCATAAATAGAAGATTCACAGAGATAGGATCATCAGAAGCGGTTTATCTTGAAGAATTCAAAGCCATAAAGAATTGAGCTTTGTTATGAAGACTGCACATTTTGAATAATCAAAAGCTAATTATACAGTCATGCTGACATTCCGCTGCCTTCGTTGGATAGTGACAAGCAGATGGCAGGGTTTCTGTAACAGCTTAGATAGTGTTACAAAGGGTGCTATTAATTCTGCCTCCTCCCATCTCTGCACGTTTTTAAATGTTGTGCATTGTCTTCCAATGATTAACCTTTTTTTAAGTGTACAAATTAAAATCAATATTTCTAATTTGTGCTATAAATTTTTCCAAGAAATACCCAGTAGTATATGAATAGAAAGGAATACTTAACCATATGAACAGGTCATTTGAACTACCTTACTCCATGGTGATACGGTACACCGTGTTCAGATGTGCATGAATATGAGAAGCTGTTCACTGGTCAATGCACAAAGTTAGCCACAAGATTTCAGATCAAAAATAAAAGCTTCCAATTAAAAAGAATTGTACTCAGAGTCCATTTATAATCTAATTGATAAAAGTAATTTACAATACTGGGATTTGCTTAAACATGTCACATTGTCTTCATCCAAACGTAGATTTTTATTTTTGCAAAGTTTGCTCAAATTTCAGCAAAGAAAAACAAATCAACAAGCTTGTCCTTTAAGGTGGCTGTAGAGCTACCATGGATTGGTCTGTGTGAAATATTTTCAAGTGGCAAGATCTTCCAAGTTAATGAAGGCCTCCATTTTATTCACTGTGGCTGCGCTAGGGAACTCAGTAAGAATTTTGATGTTGAAATAAAAGAATGACTTCCTTTTCATTTCGGATATTACTCAGTTCAGTTAAAACTGCAAGAGGTCTACAGGAAGTGTGCTAGAGATGGACTAAATTAAAAGCCTGAACATAACATGACCAAATGAGAGTTTGGACTCTACGAAAGAATGAGGTTGATCTTGTAACTAGTGCTTTGCTAATTCGCCAATCTGCCGCAGTCTGGTGATCACGTGGAAAAACTTGCCTGTATTTCTTTTGTGTGGGGGGGGGGGGGGGGGGTTGGTGAAGGATGGCGGGTAGGTTATTTATTCAAACATTTGTGTTTAACTCCATGAATTGACCAGTGTTACGAAGAACTAGTTTGTCTCTGGCCTGTGTCTACAGCAGTATGTACTAAGATCTTGCATCGGTTTTGGATTTGACTATTGTGATGACACTGGTGGTAGCCACTTTGCCTGGCATAATGGGCCCAATGGCAGAAGTGATAGGACCTCTAACCGGCATGACGGGTCCTCTGGCTACGGTCCTGGCGAAGCTCTGCAAGGCCTCATACTTGGATCTCAGGGCATCCAGCTCTAATTTCATGCTGGCATTCTCAGATGCCAGCTTCTCTACCTCTTGCTGAAGTTCTGCTTTCTGCTTCTCCAATTCCTCCTTCTGAGTTACCCTCTTGACACGGCAGCTGGCAGCGTAGCCACGGTTCTTGAGCGTTCTGCGGCGCTGCTTCAGCCGGATGATGTCTTCTTTAGTTAGGCCCCGCAGATGTTGGTTCAATTCTCGAACGGACATAGAAACGAGCTCCTGATCTGTGAGACTGGCTCCATTTTCACCTGGCTCCCGCTTCACCTGTGGGAGAAAAGCCAGGGAAGAAGAGGAGACTTTCAAAAATGCGGCACCAACTTAAAAGACAGCTTTTAGAAATGGAGTCATTGGACAGATTTCCATTGATCAGTTAAATGCTGAATGCTTTTCAGTTTATAGCAAACCTTTTTATAAGCACAATGCAAATTACCCAATACAGGTGGAAGCCTTCAATGGAAATAGATCAATAAATCCCATGCATATACTTGCTTACAATTTACTATAAATATTGCAAACTGAGATAGAGTTAACAGCTTCAAAAGTTATTTATGAAAATACTTTAACAAAATGAGGCTTGATTCTTTTTACACTACAAACATATCTGCATTCCATAATTATAAACATAAATTATACTGATGCATCAAAAACATTTTGATGCACAAGACATGGCTGTTACATGCAACACAGTTTCCAATGTTTAACTGACTAATCTATCTTACCTGCATGGAGGCAAGTGATTGTTTTAGGAGAAAATATTGGACACAACTTATTTAGTGCTTAAAGAGACAAAAAGGCACTAACAGTAATTAGGATATTTTGGGGGGGGGGGGGGGGGGGAAGAAAGAGAGAGAGGGGGATAATCAACTTTTCCACTTAAACTATATACATAAAATGAAAGGCTTTTAAAACAGTGAAAATGGTTCAAATGGAAACACATGAGCGATCAAGTAGAAAGGGTGATGATAAGGTAATGGGAAAAAGGAGGGAGCAGCTTGTTGGGCTTCATCTTAAGCAGTTAATTTGCAGGGAACAAAGTTCACAGATATAACAGCATGCCAGAAATTCCTAACTGTATGATTTAAAGCAGTTACATGATCTCATTTGATATTTAGAAAGCTAATACTTTTATACTGTAATAATTTCATTGGAATTTCAGAAAACTCAGACTTGCATATAAATTAGATACTGTATATTCACAGTGTGGAAGCATGGAACAATTTGGGGCTTAGTTGTGGTTAGATCTAAAATATTGTTGCTATGAAGTTGGAAAATTACACGACAGTATTTTTTTAAAATTCAAATCATACCAGATCACTATTTGCGCAGTTTCACCACTGTAATGGCCTTAATATATTGACAGATTATTAAATGTCTGGATGATAATTTCTTTAGAACTTGTTTGCTTAATACAAATAACTGTTCATTAGCTGGAATTATTTGTTGCTCGATAGCAATGAGTGAATGGAACTGCATAACCTCCTGTGGATTTTAAATAAAAATGAAAATTTCTTAGTCTTAAAATTTATTAATAAAGGCTGGCCCTTGGTAAACTCCCAGAAACAACATTTGCACGGCAAAGTGTTAAGAGGACGCACTGTATTCACTATTAACACCAGTTGGCACCAAGTCCATTTTCAGAGTTAATTGCAATAGTTTCTAGTTTTCCTCAAGTAAAACTCAAATATTATGGCTCTAGCTCAGTGGTATATTTAATTCTAATTTAACTATGTATTCACTAAAATAAAGTGCAGAAAACTATAAGGCTTCAGGTGGATATCAAATAAAAGTGTACATCATGAAAGAATAATATTTATATACATGGATAGTGACAACTTAAAAATAGTAGAGTGCAGAATCAAGAATTTCAACATGCAACTCTTTTCAAATGGCAGACATGATGATAAAGCTGTTAAAAAAAAAAAATGGGACAAAAATTTTAGAAGCAGGGCAACCAAGTGTAATGGCAACAAGGTAATGGGCAGCACGATGGCACAGTGGTTAGCACTGCTGCCTCACAGCGCCGGAGACCCGGGTTCACTTCCCGCCTCAGGCGACTGACTGTGTGGAGTTTGCACGTTCTCCCCGTGTCTGCATGGGTTTCCTCAGAGTGCTCCGGTTTCCTCCCACAGTCCAAAGATGTGCAGGTCAGGTGAATTGGCCATGCTAAATTGCCCGTAGTGTTAGGTAAGGGGTAAAATGTATGTAGGGGTATGGGTGGGTCGCGCTTCGGCGGGGCGGTGTGGACTTGTTGGGCCGAAGAGCCTGTTTCCACACTGTAATGTAATCTAATCTATGAACTAAGTGGTTAAGCAGCAGTTACAATCTCGTCAGCTTTTAGACATCCAACTTTATGAACAATGTGACTGAAAATTTTGCCAATGAAAATATTATTTCTGCTTATTGGCAGGTCAATAACAAAGGCCACCAACTTAAGATAATCACCAAATAAAAAATGATAACATTTGGGAGTAAATGGCATGGAACACCTACCCTACCAGAAAAGGTGACAGAAGCAGAATCTATTTACATTTAAAATAAAAGCAAGTAAGTTTCTTCTTTAAAACGGGCACAAGAAAAAAGGGCTAATTAGGCACATCTTCCTAATAGAGAAAGGATGGAACAAATGACCGATACTGAAAAACGAGATAAAGTCATTAAAAAACAAAATACTTAAAGTAAATTAAAATATTATTTGGAGATCTAAGTGTATTAGTTTTGCCAAGACACAGATTACACACAACAGGATAATCATTTGACAATTAGTAAAACGAAACTTCTAAAAAGACAGGAAGGAAAATATGAGAAGTCATGTTTGTGAACAACTATGGGATCATGGCTCTTAAGAGTTAAAAATGCAAGTGCACGCAGGTACAGATGTTATCCACATGACCACGTTCTTCTCACTGTTGTATTCAAGACAGGCTGTGTCGAGAGGTGCTCCTATATAATTTGAGTTGTACATGAAAACACCATCTCCAACTAAACAGCATCCATATACCTCATTTGTGCTTCACTTAGACAACACAAGAGTATAACTAGTTAAAATTCAATGTGTAACCAACTGTATATGTGGTAATTTCAGAAGTAACAAAAATTCCCCACTGAAACACGCCAGTCAATAACAGAAAAAAAAAATTACATCCATTCTTTTCATTTCTCTTTTAGCAGCCTCCTCACATGAAAATGAATAACAGCACTGGGGAAAAAATACACTGAATGTTTAGTTCTTGGGGTAAGATCCCAAAAGAAATGAATAGTTCAACTAGTTGCAACTTACCCTATTTTACAGATTTAATGCTATTAGGAGCATGTGGAAATATCAAACCAAGAATTTTTTTTTTTTTTTACACTTTTTAAATGTGATAAACTAAATATTTAGCACTTCCCTTTCTATTTACAAGAGCACTGCAATGTGTACTTCACATTTTTCCTCATTCACTGTATGGGACTATTAAATCTATAAAGCAGGTTTGGTTTTTGTGATCTTCAGAAAGAGAAATTTTACTTTATATAAAAGAGTTCGTAATGTATCTTCAAAAGAACCTTTGCCAGCAGTTTTGTTTTAAAGTTCACTTCACACTCTAGGACAGTGTAACAAAATCTGTAAGGAACCAGTCGATGAACATTTCGCCACGCGATTACATGGAGAGATTTTGATGCTAGCAAAGCACAAATTTCTTTGTTTTAGGATTTAGATGAATGCAAGTATTGGAAGACAGTGGGTAAACATTAAAACAATGAGAAAAAGCACTAGATAGCTCTGATGTCTATCAAAGGAAGAGAAGCAGTGGCATTAAAAGATTATAACAAACCTTGTAACAGCCATATTTACATAGCTCGCTTAAACCCTCTATAGACAACAATGTGCAATGCATTCTTGACCAATGTTACTTTTGTCAAATGTAGATCTTTTCTACTGGAAATAAAACCCCTACATAGGGAAGGTCAGGAACCGCAAGATGTAGTAATTAGTGACAAAAACAATGCTAACTTATGGCACAGCAATGGGTGAGGCATGGTAGCTCCTTGATTAATACTGCTGTCTCACAGCACCAGGGACCATAGTTTGATTCCAGCCTTGAGTGACTGCTTGTGTAGGGTTTGCTCATTTTCCCAGTGTGTGCGTGGGTTTCCTCCCAGAATCCGAAGATGTGAAGGTTAGGTGAATTGGCCATGCTAAGTTACCCCACTGTGTAGGTTAGTTGCAGTGGTCAGGGGGAAATGTAGAGTAAGAGGGTAGAGAAATGGGTCTGGGTGGGTTACTCTTTGGAAGGTCAGTGTGGACTTGTTGGGTCGAAGGGCTGTTTTCACACTGTAGGGATTTTATGATTCTATGAAATGAAATAGATGTGCATGCACCAAAAAAAAAGAGATGGGATCCCTATACTGAAGTGTGTACTATCAGTTTTTTTTTTAAATATAGGAAAATAGAAGGTCATAATCTGTATGTTGCACTCCTACCTCAAAAATTCTTAGTTCTAGTCCTACTCCCAGTCTTGCCACCTACAGAAAAAGCATTTGTGACACAGCCAAACTGGTTACTGACCAACCTGCGGACCCTCCCAACATAGCCTGAGAGATTTCTGGTGCTTGATATAGGTCAGTGCCTATAAAGAACAACTATCTTTCTCTCTCTTACAGGTCTTCATGGAGCATGGCTAATTATGGATGGACAAAACATGTTGCCACCAGCATTTCTTTTGGGGGTTGGAAAAGAGATGGGAAACTGTGCATTCTTACGAGAACTTTCATTAGATCAGCCAAAGGAAGAAAATGGATTCAAAGTAGATATAACAAGTTAAAAATGGCATAATGTTAAACAAAAACATTAAAATGTTTGGAATCCTCTACTCCAGAGAGCCTTGAAAGCTCACTTATTGAGTCCACTCAAATCCGAAGTGAAAAATTATTGGTCTTATGGGGTTAAGGTGAGAAAAGAGAGAGTTGATAAAAAGGATTATAACCAATCGTATTAAATAATGTGGTGGCAAATGAACTACTCCTACTTATTTTTTAATATATTTAGGTGTAAATACAGTTAGAATAATTAAGGGAGCTGGTTTTTCTGCAATTTTAAGCGCATGTGTCTTTTTCCAAGGGAACAGATACACACGTGGAGAACAAATCAAACACTGGAAATATTCTGACTTTCCCTACTGTGAATTACAGTGTAAACAGGACGGCTCCAAATGAGTCTGTCTGGTACATGAAGCAACTATGTTGGAGCAGCTCCAGAAATCAGTCTAAAAATAGGGTTTAGGATTTTCCCCAAGTGTTGTACGTCAACTTACCAAAACAGATTTCTCATTGTTTACGCAGCTTCTCGAGTTATGCATTTTTGTAGGGAAATGTTGAGTAATTTTTGAATTAGTTACAGCTATAGAGGAACAGTGAATGACTGCTCAGAGTAATTATAGTGAAGAGAAACCTTTGTTCTTACTCTGTTGGAACTTTATCATTTGTCTTTAGAGGGCTGGCCCCAAGTGTACTTGTACTCCACCCCCAAGAATGTCACTACTGCAGGGACTTATATTTTTAAAATTAGATTTTTTTTTTGAGAGTGATGTGCTTATCAACACAAAGGATTCGTGCTGGGAAATGAGGGGGTTCTAGGCCAGTCACAATGTAAGAATTCAGTCTCTGGTCAGGTCAGGTCCAGCCCAGCAAGATCCCCTCTAACAATCTCCATTACTTGCCATTATCCACATTTCCCACATCAGTCAACCTTCCTACAGAATTGCAAATCTAATGCAATTAAAACTGAATTCAAGGCAATTTCTTTGCAAGTGGATAGAGCTTGTGCAAGTGTATAGGCAGGAGGCAGAGGTGGCTTTCAATCCCTCACGTGGGCAGACATTTAGATCAGTGTTCTAAACGGGATTGTTTATGGAAAAAAAAAACCTAGAAATTGTATATTCCAATTACACCAAAAAACAAGGTTTTTGCTATTTACTCACAGACATCTACATTTTAATACATGCTCAACTTCTCAGAGGCCCATCATTTCTGGAGTTTCATTCTACTCCCCAGTGACTCCAAGACTATAGGATGCAATCCTCTCCTGCAATAGTCCCTCCAGAAGACTATTATTTTCAACATGAGTCATCCCTTGAGACTATACTACAGCTGCCCAAACAACAAAATCAACAGGGTCAAGCCATTCAGCCCTTCAAGGTTATTCTGCCATTTGAGAAGACATGGAGAATCAGCACCTCAATCCAATGTGTTAGGTTAGTTTTGTTGCAGTTATCAGTTGGCACTTAGAGTCATAGAGTCAGAGATATACAGCACGGAAACAGACCCTTCGGTCTAACTTGTCCATGCCGACCAGATATCCCAACCCAATCTAGTCCCAATTGCCAGCACCTGGCCCATACCCCTGCAAACCCTTCTTATTCATATACCCATCCAGATGCCTTTTAAAATGTTGCAATTATACTAACCTCCACCACTTCCTTTGGCAGCTCATTCCATACACGCACCACCCTCTGCATTAAAAAGTTGCCCCATAGGTCCCTTTTATATCTTTTTCCCCTCTCACCCTAAACCTATGCCTCTAGTTCTGGACTCCCCACCCCAGGGAAAATACTGTTGATTTATTCTATCCATGACGCTCATGATTTTATAAGCCTGTATAAGGTCACCCCTCAGCCTCCGACGCTCCAGGGAAAACAGCCCTAGCCTATTCACCCTCTCCCTATATTTCAAATCCTCCAACCCTGGCAACATCTTGTAAATCTTTTCTGAATCCTTTCAAGTTTCACAACATCTTTCCGATAGGAAGGAGACCAGAATCGCACGCAATATTCCAACAGTGGACTAACCAATGTCCTGTACAGCTGCAACATGACCTCCTAACTCCTGTACTCAATACTCTGACCAATAAAGGAGAGTATACCAAATGACTTCTTCACTATCCTATGTACTTGCGACTCCACTTTCAAGGAGCTATGAACCTGCACTCTTTGTTTAGCAACACTCCGTAGGATCTTACCATTTAGTGTATAAGTCCTGCTAAGATTTGCTTTCCCAAAGTGCAGCACCTTGCATTTATCTAAATTATACTCCATCTGCCACTCATCAGCCCATTAGCTCATTTGATCCCATTGTAATCTGAGGTTACCTTCTTCACCGTCCACTACACCTCCAATTCTGGTGTAATCTGCAAACTTACCAACTATACCTCTTATGCTCACATCCAAATCATTTATATAAATGACAAAAAGTAGTGGACCCAGCACCGATCCTTGTGGCACTCCACTGGTCACAGGCCTCCAGTCTGAAAAACAACCCTCCACCACCATCCTCTGTCTTCTATCTTTGAGCCAGTTCTGAATCCAAATGGCTAGTTCTCCCTGTATTCCGTGAGATCTAACCTTGCTAACCAGTCTCCCATGGGGAACCTTGTCAAACGCCTTACTGAAGTCCATATAGATCACGTCTACCGCTCGTCTTCTTTGTTACTTCTTCAAAAAGCTCAATCAAGTTTATGAGACATGATTTCCCATGAACAAAGCCATGTTGACTATCCCTAATCAATCCTTGCCTTTCCAAATGAGTGTACATCCTGTCCCTCCGGATTCCCTCCAACATGCCTACCACCGACATCAGGCTCACTGGTCGATAGTTCCCTGGCTTGCTGTGACCACCTTTTTTAAATAGTGGCAACACGTTAGCCAACCTCCAGTCTTCAAGCACCTCACCTGTGACTATCAATGATACAAGTATCTCAGCAAGGGGTCCAACAATCGCTTCCTTAACTTCCCACAGTGTTCTAGGGTACACCTGATCAGATCCTGGGGATTTATCCACCTTTATGCATTTCAAGATATCTAGCACTTCCTCCTCTGTAATATGGACATTTTTCAAGATGTCCTTCCATGTCCTTCTACACAGTAGACACTGATGTAAAATACTCATTCAGTATCTCCCCCATCTCCTGTGGCTCCACAAAGGGCACCTTACTGATCTTTGAGGGACCCTATTCTCTCCTTAGTTACTCTTTTGTCCTTAAATGTATTTGTGAAAACCCTTTGGATTCTCCTTAACTCTATTTGCCAAAGCTCTCTCATGTCCTCCATATTTCCCTCTTAAGTATACTCCTACTGCCTTTATACTCTGAAGGATGAACTCCATCTATCCTGTCTATACCTGACATATATGTTTCCTCCTTTTCCTTAACCAAACCTTCAATTTCTCTTGTCATCCAGCTTACACTTACCCGCCATTCCTTTCACCCTAACAGGAATATACTTTCTCTGGACTCTCGTTATCTCATTTCTGAAGGCTTCCCATTTTCCAGCCGTCACTTTGCCTGCAAGTATCTACACACAATCATCTTTTGAAAGTTCTTGCCTAATACCATTAAAATTGGCCAACCTTCAATTTAGAACTTCAACTTTTAGATCTGGTCTATCCTTTTCCATCACTATTTTAAAACTATTAGAATTATGGCCCCAAAGTGCTCTCTCACTGATACCTAGGGCACTTGTCCTGCCTTATTTCCCAAGGGGAGGGCAGGTTTTACACCTTCTCTAGTAAGTACATCCGCATACTTGTCCCAATCATCAATCAATTTCAATTTTGCAAATTTAGCATTCACAGCAATGAGGACAGGGAAAGAAAGATTTATAAACTTTAACTACATTTTTTTCTGAAAAGGAGTGCAACTTTATTGCTGAATACTAGTGGCTTTGCTCTATTTTAATGACTTGGAGGTGTTGATGTTGGACTGGGGTGGACAAAAGTTAAAAATCACAACTCCAGGTTATAGTCCAACAGGTTTATATGGAAACACTAGCCTTTGAAAGCTAGTGTTTCCATATAAACCTGTTGGACTATAACCTGGTGTTGAGATTTTTAACTCAAATTTATGATACTTGCTTGTTCTAGATTCCCCAGAGAAAGTAGTTCATTATTCAACTCATTATTCTAAGGAAACACATTTCAATAACAAGTGAAAAAGAATTTTTTAAAAAAGTTTTTAAAAAAACTGACTTAGTTCATCCCTTCAATTCCTAGTGTCAGACTGCTCCTCCTCCTAGAAGGTCCAATTTCTTTATGAGGTGCTCAAAGCAGAATGCAGTTCTGATTAAGAGTCACCAAATTGAAATGTAACTTTGCTTTCTTCCCACAGATGCTGCCAGACCTGCTGAGTTTCTCCAGCAATCAGGTCTCCAGCATGCACAGCTTTTTGTTTTACTTCAAAAGTATTTGATCAAACTTCTGTATTAGTGAAGCATCACTTTTGAGTTCCAACGATTTCCTTTCAGTACCTGCTCACACAAACCCATTTGCTCCACAACATTCAGTCTCTCCCCAGGCACAAAATATTCTGATCTACCTTTCGTGCCCCCAGAGGGAATGATCATATCCACCTCATTGAGCTGCTCTTGCCACTTTTGCCAACTCAATCTGTTATGGCCCCTTGGAACTTCCTTCTGTAACATATTCCCTTATATACACACATTTATACGATTTAAGTTTGGTTTAGTCTCACCTAATCAAAGCGGCTTTCTTTTCACAAGCAGTTCACAAATCTGTATCATGGTTGGAAATAATAGAGTATGGTTAACTTGTTTATTCCCACAGTTGCATGAGAATGTAAAGAGTCAAATGGAGAAGTTACCCCATTCTTTTCTGTTGAGGTACACAGTGTCCTAAATTTGTGCCAAGTGACTAAGCTTTGTCAAAGCATTGTAAAACGATAGACGCGAGACTGCAAACAGAACAATGGGGCTAAGGTAATTAGCAACATGGTTAACAACCACCACATTGGCCACCTGGAGTTTGACAGAAACTCAATTTCTGGAGGTCTCGTTCAGTGTACAACAGCGATCATTCGATCATCATAAACACTAGGATTTGATGTGGAGGAAATGTGTTTCAGTTCATGGGACACTGGCACCAGGACTGAGCTAGGAGGGAGTAGCTCCACTGGATCAGGCTTCATGTGAGCCTTGCTGGGAACTGGCCCCAAAAAAGGTGAAAGTGAGGACTGCAGATGCTGAGATCAGAGTCAAGATTAGAGTGATGCTGGAAAACCATAGCAGGCCTGGCAGCATCAGAGGAGCAGGGGAATCGATGTTTCCTGATGAAGGGCTTATGGCCAAAACTTCGATTCTTCTCCTCCTCGAATGCCGCCTTACCTGCAATGCTTTTCCTGGACTACATTCTCGACAGCTATTTGAATAACCATACCCAGAGTAAGACAGGAAGCGACAGAGTGTACAAACATAGAAAAACAACAGCAGATAGGGCAAAAAGAGGACAAAATGGTATAGAACGGCAACATTATTGGCTCTTCACTTAAATGCACATGGCATTTTAAATATAAAACAAAATAATTTAACGTGCGAGATTTTATAGCCATTAGAGACATGGACACAATCCTATAGGATTTGAGTGCCTGAGCCCATGGCAGGATGTGCAGCAGAATCAGTTAACAATTCCAGCAAGGCACACCTCAACAGAGATTATTGTGCCCCACCATATGCTTTTCACAAGTGAGGTGGCGAGATCTGCATAAGGCACAGGCAAGATGCACACAGGTGCCCATGCTTGTCAAACACCTTGATAATGCCACAACATGCCTTATTAATATTCAGACTCCCAACCAAACAGCAGACATTGGGAAAACAAGATATGCAAACTAGACAGAGCACCTGACATCTCAACTTAGCATATGCTCTGAATGACTTCCACATTGAAACCAGATGCCAACACCTCATGGCATGCTTCATGGGCAATGGCCATGTGTGATCAACACCCATTGCAACCCACTTACAGGACACCTCCGCACTTCAATGCTGCACCAGCAACTAGGGCTGTAATGCTTCCAAGGAAACTCTATACACAGACATTCACACAACTCATGGACTGGGCCAGATAGCACTTTCATGCTCTTCCCTTGCTTTCACAGCAAGTCAAGATGGATAGCCTTTGCTCAAAATGGCCCCTCCGACAGGTCAGGGCAGCCTCTGATACCAGTCCAGACCTTGTTCAGACCTCAAGCTTTGTCCTTGTAAATGGGAGAGGAGCCAAATTACAAGCTGCACACTGCTGCATGGAGTCTTTCTGCCCAACTGCAGGCTATCTGGCGAAAAAGGAGGATTTATAGGGGTGGTTAGTGACAGAGTGCTGGCCTGGTCAAAGGTTGCCACCTGGATTAAAACAAACTTAACTATTCCTTTTGGTCCTGGTGGAAAACTGCCTTGTGAGTGAACAGGCTGCGAAGACAGCACACTGGGGTAGTGGTGCTAGGGTTTAGGGTGAGATAGAGTGCGAATACAGCTAATGGGTGGGTAGAGCATGAGCCTTCATAAGGAGTAGGTGCAGTGGCGGGAGAGAAAGATGTATCAGACAGAAATTAGGGGACCTTATCAGGCAGAATGGTGAAGGACATTGCCCTTCTTCATACAAGTGCTGGGCATTCCTCTTGTTTTAACCCTGATGGCAACCTCTGATCATGCCAGCATAACCACCACTCCGGGTTCTGTCTCTTCACAACCTGAACCAGCAGTGCCTCTAGGACCCTGCCTGAAAAGTGGGTTGACCATTTCCCGATTGGCCATTTCTGTGACAAAGGTTAAGAATCATGCAGGGTAGCCCTGCACTGACAGTGTTTGCCTAGGTGCACAACAGCATGGGTGCAAGGGATACCAGTGCATTCTAGGATATTTGCCGAGTGGCAATTTGGTGCTGGAACATCGTGTGGTAGGACAAGAAAATCAGAAGCAAGTGACATCATCACGGTGCAGCCTGTTTGGTTAAGATATGGCAAAACAACTCACTAGGTCTTGTAGTGACAAGCCCTCCAAAAACAAACTCAATAACTACAACTTCACCAAAATAATACAAGATTCAACAGACGTTTTCAACGTGATCAAAGCTGTGAACAAAACAGTTAAGGTTACGCACCTTTTCAAAAGGACAAACAAACGGAAAGTGTGATAAGATAACACTTAATACAACATGAAATATGCAAGAAATAATCTCTGATCAGAAGATGTAGAATTCGCATGGATGAGGATAACATAAGAGGAAATAGTGGTCTACAGGCCCTAAAACAGTAGGCAGAGAACAAAATCTGAGGGAATAAGGACACATATAAAAGGCAGCATCATAACTGACATTAATCTTCATTTGGGTTGAAATGATCAAATTGGCAGAGGTAACCATGAGAAAGAATTTATAATGTTCACTTGGGGCAGGCTCCTAGCACAATGTGCTGTGGATTCAAATCGGGAATCAGACTATTTTGGATTTGGTAATGTGCAATAAGGCAAGTAAAACAAATGATCTGACTGTAAGATCTATGAAACACCAACCATAAGTTGGTAGAATTTAGCATTCAGTTTGAGGGGAAGAAATTTGGGTCATAAACAACTGTGGCAACTATAAATATGGCCAAGTACAAAAGGAATGAGGGCAGAATTACATGGAGTGGACTGGGACATAATCATTCATAGAATAAATACCAATGCCTCTCCACAAAGATATATCCCACTATGGGAGGAGGATTCGAGGAAGGAGATAAACCAAACTTGGTTAAACAGGAAGTTAAGGATAGCATCCAATGGAAATAAAAAATATACAATATGGCAAAAATCAGTAGTAACCCAGAGGGCTGAGAAAGTTTTAAAAACAAAAAGGTGACTAAAACCTAATGATATGAGAAATTAAATTCTGATGGTAAATTAGCAAGTAATATCAAAACGTACAGCAAGAACATCATCAAATATAATGGAAGAGGGGGCCAAAGGGAAGACAGGCCCCTTCGAGAATGAGGCTAGGGCAATAATAATGGGGAAGCAGGAAATGACAGAAGAATTAAACATAGCATCTGAAAAATATTAAATAATCAAGGGGCAAATAGGGGAAGAAATAAATAAATACTAATAACTATCACGAGAGAGTAAGTGCTGTGGAAACTTCCCTACAATCTGATGGAATGCATCCTCAGATATTAAAATTAGCTGTAAAGATAGTGCAGCAATCTTCCAAGAATCCTCAGATTTGCGTGAAGTCTCAGAGGACTGGAAAACTGCCAATACAACATCTTTTTCAAAAAAATGTAGTTATAAAACAGTTAGCATAGAGTCTGTTGTTAAAATGTTATTCTAATGCAAAAAGAGTATAACAGCAGAGCATTTAGATACATAATATAACCAGAGTCAGCATGGCTTTATGAAGGGGAAATTATGCCCAACAAATTTATTAGAATTCTTTGAGTAAAAAGGAGGTATACTATTTTTGAATTTCCCAAAAGGCATCTGATAAAAAGGTACCACATGTAAGGCTTGGAGTTGGAGATAGCATCTGCAGACCTCACTTTCTCCTTGGAGTTGGAGATAGCATATTAGCTTTGACAGACGATTGGTAAACTCAGAAGGAGGAATTGGATAACGGGAACGCTTTCAAGGTGTAACTAGCAGCATGTAACTAGTGGAATGCCACAGAGATAGAGTTGGAGCCACAATTATTTACAGGGAGTGAGAATAATGTGGATGTGGAAAATGAATTAGGTGGGAAGTCAAGCAGTGAGGATGACACGGAGTCTGCAGAGGGATATAAACAGTTTAAGCAAGTGGGTAAGAAAGCTTGGCAGGTGGAATATAATGTGGGAAAATGTGAGGTTATGCACTTTGGCAAGAATAGAGAAGCTGAACATTACTTAAGTAAAGATTGATGCATATGCATTGTAGTTCATTCACCACTAACACGTTAAAGAAAAATTTAGCTGTGCCAGCTTTCAGACACATAGTCCAGAGTTTAGACATGTATTCAGAAAGCTTATAAAGCAAGAAGTTTTTTGAAGCCTAAATTAAGCATCAAGAGCTGCTTAGTTTATAGCATTTAGATGTGCAGTGAGTATCTGCGACAGTGCTGAAGGTTCAGCTGATATTATGCTGATTTCTAACAAAAGCAGTATAGACCATAAAAAGTCACAAATATATTATTCAGCTGCTAAATCCAACATTAAAACAGGCCAACTTCAACAATCTTAAAAAGTGCCTCTGGTCTGAAATGTACCAGGTGAGGCCACAGTGTTGAGTTGAAGCTGATGTATTAGTTTGCAGATTGTCAGGTGCTTACAAGTTTCCAACTGCAGAACAGCCTGTAAACCTCCTTCACCAATAACAGAAGTTTTGTTTGGATTGCAGCATCAACTGAAGACAATGATATACACAGCAGATTTAGGAATGTGCAAATGCAGAATCATAGAGGATCAGATAAGGCAACCCCAGTCCATTACACGGATCTCAAATTCTGAGAAACAAAAGAACCTGCACCTCTATCAAGTTTTATCCTTTCCACTCCCTGGACAATAATCTAATCCTTTCCATTTGCAATAAACATAGCCCTCCCTGCTCCCTTCAATGTACCATTTCATACAAAAAGTAATCGCATTTCACAATCCGAATTTCAAGATCACCTTGTTGCAGTTACACAAGGCTTGGTTGAGGCCACAGCTCGAGTATTCTGTGCAGTTTTGGTGTCCTAGTCACAAGGAAAGAAATTCTTACCATTGAGGGAGTCCAGCGAAGGCTCACCAGACTGATTCCCAGGATGGCAGGCCTGATGCAAGACAGACTGGATCGACTGAGCTTATACTTACTAAAATTTAGAAGAATTTTGGTGGGGCAGGTGAATCGGTGAGATCTCACAGAAACAATACCCTGATTGGACTGGGCACGCTAGATGCAGGGAGAATGTTCCTCTTGATGGGGAAGTCCAGAACTAGGGAGTCACAGCATAAGAATAAGGGATAAACTATTGGGGACTAGGATGAGGAAGAATTTCTTCACTCAGTTGTGAGCCTGTGGAATTCTCAACTATAGAAAGCTATTGGGGCCTGTTCATTAGATACATTTATGAGGGAGCTGGACATGACCCTTGTAGTCAAAGGGATCAAGGAGTATGGAGAGAAAATGGGAGTGGGATACTGAAATTGCATGATTAGCCATGATCATATTGAGCGGTGGTGCAGGCTCAAAGAGCTGAATGGTCTACTCCAGCACCTATTTTCTCTGTTTTATGCAATCTGACTGCATTTGTTGAAAATGAAACTGCTTTAATCATAGCATTCCCAATGTGGAATTGCATTTGGGTACTCAATTTGAAAAATGGGAGCATTGTTGAGGAACAGGAACAATTCCTGCTCTTTGTGATTAGTAGCTGAAAATGTGTTGCTGGAAAAGCGCAGCAGGTCAGGCAGCATCCAAGGAACAGGAGAATCTACGTTTCGGGCATAAGCCCTTCTTCAGGAATGAGGAAAGGGTATCCAGCAGGCTAAGATAAAAGGTAGGGAGGAGGGACTTGGGGAAGGGGCGTTGGAAATGCGATAGGTGGAGGGAGGTCAAGGTGAGGGTGATAGGCCAGAGTGGGGTGGGGGTGAAGAGGTCAGGAAGAAGATTGCATGTTAGGAAGGAGGTGCTGAGTTCAAGGGATTTGACTGAGACAAGGTGGGGGGAAGAGGAAATGAGGAAACTGGAGAAATCTGAGTTCATCCCTTGTGGTTGGAGGGTTCCCAGGTGGAAGATGAGGCCCTCCTCCTCCAACCGTCGTGTTGCCATGGTCTGGCGATGGAGTCCAGGGACCTGCATGTCTTTGGTGGAGTGGGAGGGGGAGTTGAAGTGTTGAACCACGGGGTGGTTGGGTTAGTTGTTCCGGGTGTCCCAGAGGTGTTCTCTGAAACGTTCCGCAAGTAGGCAGCCTGTCTCCCCAATATAGAGAAGGCCACATCGGGTGCAGCGGATGCAATAGATGATGTGTGTGGAGGTGCAGGTGAATTTGTGGCGGATATGGAAGTGTCCCTTGGGGCCTTGGAGGGAAGTAAGGG
>NC_057733.1:37479785-37510405 GCF_004010195.1 Chiloscyllium plagiosum | reverse complement strand
GGAAATTGCGGTCCTTGAAGAAGGAGGCCATCTGGGTTGTACGTTTTTGGAACTGGTCCTCCTGGGATGCGGCGGAGACGAAGGAATTGGGAATATGGGATGGCGTGTTTGCAAGGGACAGGGTGGGAGGAGGTGTAGTCTAGGTAGCTGTGGGAGTCGGTCGGTTTATAGTAAATGTCAGTGTTGATTCGGTCGCCCGAGATAGAAATGGAAAGGTCTAGGAAGGGGAGGGAGGAGTCCGAGACGGTCCAGGTGAATTTGAGGTCGGGGTGGAAGGTGTTGGTGAAGTGGATGAACTGTTCAACCTCCTCGTGGGAGCACGAGGCGGCGCCGATACAATCATTGATGTAGCAGAGGAAAAGGTGGGGGGTAGGGCCAGTGTATTGCGGAAGATGGACTGTTCCATTTATCCTACGAAGAGGCAGGCATAGCTGGGGCCCATGCGGGTGCCCATGGTTACTCCTTTCGTTTGGAGGAAGTGGGAGGATTGGAAAGAGAAGTTGTTCAGGGTGAGGACCAGTTCTTGGCTTTCTTCATTGTCTGCTATTGAAATCAACTTCCTCTCTATGACAATGCGAACTACTTTCTGCATATTAACAAGCACAGGCCATAACTTGCCAATACTGCAGGTCATAAAAATAGCGAAGTTAGTAAAAATGCTTAGTTCAAAACTACGTTCCACTTCTTAGTCAGATGGTGGGTTCTGATTCGAAACGGTTAAGTTCAATGTACTACTGAGGCTTTTTATACTAAAAAAAGTTGAGTACTGAATGAAGTATGGGTTGTTTGTGCATCATCTTTTAGCTGCTATTTTAAAATGGGTGTTAACCAATTTTACAAGCCTCCACTAAAAACAGCAGATAAAAAGATATCACACAAACACATTAGGTGCTCACCTGCTGCAACTGTAACATTAATTTCTCAAGCTGGATTGTTAAGAATACACAGATCCCTCCACTTTGAGATATGAATGCCTCTGAATGGCAAAACCAGCAATTGTTGGCCTATTCTCAATCACATCAGAAGGTACCTTCCTTAACTACTTCAGGTACAAACATACCCAGTAATACAGGGAAGGGAGTTCCAAGTTTTTGATCCTGCGACAGCAAAGGCATAGCAAAAGACTTCCAAATCAGAAGTCAGGATGGTGATGTTCCTGTGCATCTGCTGCCCTTCCTCTTCCAAGTAGAGGTGGTCAAGGGCTCAGGAGGGAGGTCATCGATAAAACAGTTGGAAATGGTTGGGCATAGGACACTACCCAGAGGAATTTGTAAGGCCTATGTGCTGCACTGTTGGTGTCCCTCGTCTCCACAAGGAAGCCTGAGTTCAAACATCAACTGCTCCAGAGGTGTGTAATAACATCTGAACAGGTTGATCAGTAAATATGTACCATGAACAACGCCTGAGATGATGTCCTGCTGTAGAGCTATTTGACCTCCAACCACCACACTCATCTTCCTTTGTGCTCGTTAGAACTCCAATAATTTCCCTTCTATGCCAACTGGATTTCAGTTTTGCTAGTGCTCCCTGATACCACACTTGGTTAAATGTTGGTATCTTGACATCAAGGGCAAAATCACTCTTCTCATCTCTAGAGTTCAGCTCTTTTGAACTAATGCCGTAATGCAGTCAAAAGCAGAGTAGATCTGAACAAACTGAGCATGGTATTGCTGCACAAATGCCATTTGATAGCACTGTTAACAACACCTTCCTGTTGATCGAGAGGAAGCTGATGGAGTGGCTATTGGCCAGTTTGCTTTCTGACGACAAGACGGGTAACTTAACATTGGTATCTGGGTAACTTAACATTGTCAGATATATGCCAATGTTGTAGCTGCACCAGAACAGATTGTCAATATATTACACTCAAAATTGGTACAAAACTTATTACTTCTCAAGTGTTTGTTACTGTTTTAAGACTTTATGAAACAAAGATAATTTATTTCCATATAGCACCCAATGACATGTAGACAGGTTTATTTTGAATTGTGCATGTAGCATCTCTCATTACTAACAAGATCTGGAACGCAAATTGCATTGCAACTAAAATATTTCGCCTTCACTATTCAAACATACAAATTGGTGGTTAATCATAAAAGATAACTGTAAAAATAAATGCTCAATGGGGCTAGGCTTTACATTCAACCAAAACCACACCAGATCGCAAAACAGCCTATTAAAATCTGCACTGTGATAGCTCACATAAATACTGTAGTACCAGTCTATTTCTCGAGGATCTATAGTTCATGGGTGAATGCTGGAATCTAATAACGGTCCCTCCAAGGTACACCTTGGGTAATGGTACATCAACTATGATATTGCTAGTTACCTGACCTTGGGGACGGACTGAAGGGCACTTGGTACCTTGAATCCAAAACATAGCTGAGGTCTTTACAGAGAAGGTAGGTAAAGGATAGGGCAAATGGAAGAGAAATGGCATAAAACAAGGAAGGGGGAAAAGAAAGCCAAAAAACAAAGAAAAAGAGCATAAGAGAAAAGAACATGTGGATTGTAAAAGAACATTTCAGTGAAATACTGGCCAATCTTGTGTACGTACTAAACTTCTTAACAATTTTGTGTCCCTAAATGAAGGGTAAAATTAAAGACAGATAGAAATCCAGAAACTAATATGTAGTGAATTCCAAGCAGGGTTATTAGCTCCGCATGAAATTTTGACGAGCACAGTATTACAAATATTTTGCTTTATTGGACTTATCAGCCTGGTATTAAGTGTCTAAGAAAAGGGGAGGTCAGCTGTACCTTTAAGGCCTTGTTTCCCTTGTTAGTAGTCGTCATACCACGGCACACTTTCAATCACACAAACCTATGGGAAAAGAATAAAAAAAGAACGGAATTATTTTTGATGCAATTTTTTTGTGAAGAGCAAATTTTAAATACTTTGCATCCAAATGCAGCTACCATTTGGTGCTGTCCAGGAGGATGAGAATGAGAGCTTATTTAAATAAGAACATAAAATCTAAGGACCTGACCCCCGACTGCTAGTCAGTGCTGAGCAGTACAGGTTTTACAGGTGACCTGAAGGAAGGTCAAAACTGGAGTTGGCTGTGGTGCACCATACACATTAAGAAGCTGCTAATACTCATGAACACTTTGCTGTTTGGACAAGATATTACAGAATGGCCTGTAATCCTAGAGAAACAAAGGCTTAGAGAGAGAGAGAGAGAGAGAGAGAGAGAGAGAGAGAGAGAGAGAGAGAGAGAGAGAAAATTTTGGATGAGAGACTGCTGAATTTACTATTTAGCAGAATCATAGTAGCAGGAACTTCCTATGAATGTAAACCTCAGTTCAACCCCTGCAACAAATGCTGTTCATATGCTAATTATAAATGTGAGAATCATGATGAGTCAGCAGGTTTGAATAAAACATTTAGAGGCAGACTACACCCAAGCCGCCCCCATGACAAATCAATGGATTAAGCCACTATGCTGCCTTCTCAAAAAGAAAAAGTTTAAGCAGCTTCTCTTCTGCAAGCTATTTCAGCTGTGTCTTAGGTTACTTTATATCAGAAATCTGTGAAACCTCCAACATCCAGCATTTCAGGATTTAAAGTGAACGAAGAAGAAAGAGGGAGGAAAAAAGAAAAAGAGGGAAATGTGAAATAACTGTTGAGCTCTGCATGGAAAATGACAAATTGAGTCATCTCCAAGCATGAAGTAATCCATTAATATGTGAAACTCTTTCAACTCTCTCTACCCACCTCCATCACCCCCCACCCCAGATACACACCACCCTCTGCAGAGACAGGAACAAAATACTCGCAGTTTACCAATGTTTACTTTGGTGCCAAGTATCTCAGCTCACTTGATCTAGTCACCTGCTCCTTGTCTCGTCCACGTCTGGTGGTGCTCCCCGCAACCTGAATTAAACTGACATTTACAAAACTAAATCATGCACTTTTATACAGACAGAGCTATCCTTCCATGTCCCTTTGTCAGCTCAGAATGGTCAGCTATCAAGACCAGGAAGAGAAACCAGTGCAATTTCCATTTAGTCCAGTATATGAAGCAGGAGCTCTGGATTCTTATGACCCGAAATGTGGTGTGATAGCAGAACAAGATCAATTGCTGGAATCTTGGTTTTTGATCAGTTTACAAATTCTCTGCTGTTCTTCCATTTAGGAATTTAAAATTATAATCTTCAGTTGCCCATTTCTTATTATGCTGACCATGCTCATTCCTTGTCCCAGATAACTTAATAAACAATACCAAACACAAAATCTCACAAACTTCAACTTAGTATATAGTGAGTAAGTCAAAAAACTCTTTGTTGCATTTCCCCTCCCTATCCCTGTGATCTCCTTCCGCCTCAATTTCTAGAGTTTAAAATCAGTGCTCTTTCAATTCTGGCCTTTTGAGCATCACCAGATTTTAATTGCTTAAAACTGACCATTAAAAAGGCAATGTATAACATGGCGTTTTATTGGTTTTTCCTGATCAGGAGAAGCCCAAACAATCTTCACTTTCTTCTAATATGTGCTTGCCCTGTATAAATTTCAAGAGAGGGGTTTGGCAAAGCATTTTTTTTTTAAAGAAAGGGCTGCTGCCTCATGGGATAAATTAGTACACGAAAATCATTTAGTCTAAGGAACTTCAAAAATGCAATTTTAAAAGGGACATCTATTTTAGATATTGTACCTTGCCCTTGAGGTTCCATTGTATGGATTTCGGTCACTGAGCAAAAAGCTCTGTTGCCCTAACTTAAGTAATAACAATACACGAATAAATTACAACCCATGTGCTTTATTTAACAAGTTATGCATTATCTTTAACTGTTAATATCAGTGACAGACCTGTAATTGCAGATTTTCATTTTAAATGTTAGAGTTCAAAAGCATTCCAAATTTGGAAGATGATTTTAAAAGTGGTTCATGCTTTAGTAACATTCATGCACAAACAAACATGATCTGGTTTAATTATTAAAATAATACCACCAATTTACACTTAGTAAAGAGATTATATGAAGTCACCCTTCATTGGTAATTTAACTCCTTTTTGGATTGGACACCAATTCAGACTGCACTTTTCTGTTGTGTCACTATTAACCATCGAATTGATACAGCACAGAAAGGGGACCATTTGATCAATCTTGGCCAAACTGACCTCAAAGACATCAAGCTATCCTTTCCAATCCCCTCTCTCTGCAACTTACAGTACTTAAATGTGCAGATCCAGGTATCTTTAGAAAGAGAGTTTACAGTCTCTACCTCCACCACCAACTCAGACGGCAAATTCCAGATACACACCACCATCTGCATAAAAACATTTTTCCCTCACATCCCCTCTAATCCTTTTGTCACTTAGTTTGACTCTATGACCCCTGGGTTTTGAACTCTCTGCCAAGGGAAACAGGTTCCTCCCATTTACTCTATCGCTACCCTCAATTTTGGATACCTCAATCATGTCACCCATTTAGTCTTCTCTATTCAAAGAGAAACAACACCAATCTCTCCTCAGAGCTACAATTCTCCAGCTACGGCAACATTCTAGTAAGTCTTCTCTACATCCTCCCCAGCACAATTACATCCTTCTTGTAATGTGGTGACCAGAACTGCACACAATACACCAATTATGGCCTCACTGGCATCTTACTGTTTCATCGCCACATCCCTACTTTTGTATTCTATACCTCTGCCAATGACGAAGAGCATTCCATATGCCTCCTTTAAAACCATATCTACCTTTACTACTACTCTTATGGGCCTGTACATTTGCACGCGAAGATCTCTCACTCATCTACCACTCAGTATAGATCCATTTATTGTGCAATCCCTTTTAGTGTTTGACCTCTGAAAATGCATTACTTCACACTTATCAGAATAGAACTCCATCTGCAGTTTTCTTGCCACTCCACCAACCCATCTACCATTTTGGATCTTACAGTTACCCACTACACTCTCCACTGCATGGCCAATTTTTGTCTGATCTGTAACCTTCCCAATTGTGCTCCCCCCCATGTTTACACAATCTTTGTAAAGCATAAAAGGGTTAATTTCTATTGTGGCAGAGCTGAGAAGCAGAGAAGATATACACACACGACAGAACCTTGGGTTAGCAAAACTATGGAGGATTGCAAAAAGTTCTAGTCTCCATATTCTTTATATAAAAAGAGATGCTGGAGCAAAAGCAAAAAAAGATTTATTAAAATGATACCAGAACCGAGGGATTATACTTAGCAGTATAGCAGTATACTTGCATTTCCTTTCTCTAAAAGGAAAAAAAATCTGAGGCTGCCCTGATAGAAGCATTAAAAATTATAGCAGAATTTGCTGAGGTAGATATAGATGAAATGCATCTATTTGCAGACAAGAACAAAACTGGAGGGACGTAAATGCAACAGAAGTCACTAATAAGACTAAGCAGTAATTCAAGGGAAAACCATACCCCCCAGAGTGGAGAGAACGTTGGCACACAGTATCGGAGGTGATGGATTGGCAGGGAAGCTGGATAGGCATGAGGAACATAGTAGCAGAAGGACATGTTGATGGTGTTCGATGACAAAGGGTGGGGGAAAAGGCTCATGTGGAGGAGAAACACTGGCACGGACTGGAATGGTCTGTTTCTCTGCTACCAATAGTCCAACTGGAGTATTCCCACTACCAGTAACAACTGAACATTTCTGAGCCCAATATCCAATTTTAAATATCGATTAGTGTAGAAAAATAGTAAAAACTGATGCTTTCATTTTAAGCCACAGCTTTCCGCTTACTGTATAGTGCGGTAGATGTTATTCTGGTTCTCTCTTCCTCTACTTGAAAATAACTTCTTTTTTCCTGTCAGTCATTTCCTCTTAACACTTTGCTTCCTTCCTCCGTGGCAAATGTTGATGGGTGACCTATTCTCAGGTATTTGCCAGAGTGTGCTTTTTTTTATATAAAGAAAGTTAGCCTGAGGAAGTGGTGGAGGCTGGTACAATTACAATTTTTAAAAGGCATCTGCTTGGATACACGAATAGGAAGGGTTTAGAGGGATATGGGTCAAGTGCTGGCAAATGGGACTAGATTAATATAGGATAAATGATCGGCATGGATGGGTTGGACCAAAAGGGCCTGTTTCCATGCTATACATTTCTATGATTCACTAACATAAGCCCATTGGGACAGGGGAAGAAATAAAATCACAAGGTATTTTCCAGAATTGTGATGGGGAAGACCAAGAACGGCCATGAGTTTTTTGATCATATGTTTAAGGTTTCAAAATTAACACCAACACTAGTAGTTCAGGAAAATCATCTCTCTTCTTCAAGGAGAAAAATGAAGTAATTTCAGGTCTGGAGAAGAACATTTTGACATTTTTCTTAGCCTGTCATGGTGTCCATGCGAAGGCTTATGATCTCTTGCATGCAAAATCTAAATTTCCAAAGACAAAAAGAGAATGTCTAAATACTACTTCAATGTTGAGTGTTTGACTCAACCACCCTTTCAGGCAGTGAGTTCCAGACTTCCAGAGTGAAATAAAATCACTTCAATTCTTCTCTTAGCCTTCCACCTACAAGTCTTCCTATCCACCCTATGACCCTCAACCTTATACATTTCTACCAAAGTCCCCTCTCAAACTTTTGCTGCTCCAAAGAAATCAACCTCTGCCTAGCCAATCCTCCTTCATAGCTAAGCCCAGGCAGCATCTTGGTAAATGACCTTTGCACCCTCGCTATTGTAATCACATCCTTCTTCCAATGTGGTGACAAGAACTGAAACAGGAATGGCTACTGCATAATCATCTCAAATTGGACCTGATCTAATCTTGTACATTTGAGTGAGCTGTAGATATTTTCCACTCAGCCGGTTCTGACATTTTCTGACACCTCTGGAGCAAACGGGACTTGAACCCAGGTCTCCTGGCTCAGGGGTAAATAATCTACCACTGCAGATGTGGGTAATGCATTTTGTACAGTCCACTTAGACTTCAGCAAGGTGTTCAATAAGGTCCCACATGGGACACTGATTTTGATGGTAAGAGTCCCTAGGTTCTACAAATCCAGCACTAACTGGATATAGAATTGACCGAGAGGCAGAAAGCAGAGGGTCACTGACTGGAAGCTTGTGTCCAGTGGGTTTCACAGGCATCAATGTTGAGGCCCTTCCTGTTATAAACAGTTTAAACTCAAAATGTAGCAGTGAGTCTAAGTATGTTCAAGAATGACAAAAGTTGGTGGGGTCGTAAATAGTGAGGATAGCTTTAGATTACCACAGAATGTAGATAAGCTGATCAGTGAAAAATGGAATTCAATTTGGAAAAACGAATACAGGCATGGACTATTTTCTAAACAAACAGTGAGAAAATTCGTAAAGCCAAAAGTACAAAGGGATCTGGGAGTGCTAGTCCAGGATTCTTTAAAGGTTAACTTGCAGGTTGATTCCGTGATTAAGAAAGCAAATGTAATGTTGTCATTTATCTCAAGAGGGTCGGAATATAAAAGCAGCGATGCGCTTCTGAGACTTTTAAAGCTCGGGTTAGACCCCATTTAGAATACGGTGTCCAATTTTGGACCCCACACCTCAGGAAGAACATACTGGCACTGGACTGTCTCCAGTGGAGATTCACACTGGAATGGTCTAACATACGATGAATGGCTGAGGATCCTGGAATTGTATTCGTTAGCGTTTGGAAGGTGGAGGGGAGATCTAATAGAAACTTACAAGATAATGCATGGCTTAGAAAGGGTGGATGCTAGGAAATTGTTTCTGTTAGGCAGGGAGACTAAGACGCGTGGGCACAGCCTTAGAATTAGAGGGGGTCAATTTAGAACAGGGGAAATGAGACATTTCTCAGCAGAGGGTGGTGGGCCTGTGGAATTCATTACCACGGAACACAATGGAGGCCAGGACGTTAACGGTCTTCAAGGCAAAGAATTTAGGGCTATAGGGAGAGTGCGGGTAAGTGGAGTTGAAATGTCCAGCCATGATTAAATGGCGGAGTGGACTCGATGGGCCGAATGGCCTTACTTCCAGTCCTATGTCTTACATTCAGATAAAATGAGGGGTGATGCACTTGGGCAGAACGGACAATGAAATAGGTGATGAACAGTAGGACCCTGGGATGCACTGAAGATCAGAGGGACCTTGGTGTGCATGCCCACCAGTCCCTTAAGGTAGTTAAGGTGACAGGTAGATAAAGTGATTAAGATGGCAAATGGGATATTTGCCTTTAATAGCCAAGGCACAGAGATTAAGAGCACAGAATATTTATTGAGATTTCTACTGGAATTGTATAAAACATTAAGTCACAGCTGGACTATAACGTGCAGTCTAGAATCCAGAAGGTACTTGATGGTGCAGAGAAAACTTATCAGGATATTGCCTGAGCTGGAAATTATTTTTGTAGTTTTGAATGGAAACTGGGGTTACTTTCCTTGGAGCAGAGGAGATTGAGATGAATAAAATTATGAAAGGGGAACAAGATAGGACAGACAGGAAAGAAACATTCCCTTTGGTGGAGGGATCATGACCAGGTTATTAAGGTAAGGTCAGAAGGTTTAGAGGGGATGCGAGAAAAATGTTTTCACCCAGAAGGTGGTGGAATCCTGAGCTCACTGCTTAAGGGCAGTAGAGGCAGAAACTCTCATAACATTTAAGGAATTGCTCATTATGTACTTATGATGCCAAGACTTACAGGACTATGGGGCAATTTCTGGAAAATAATATTGGAATAGGAAAGTGCTGGTTTTTGATCAATGTGGACTCAATTTGCCAAAGGGCCCTTTTCTGGATGGTAGACCTCTATGACAATGACACTGCACCACAAGAGCCCTATAGTTAGGCTGCAGATTGGAAGAATTGATCCTATTTAAAAGGTGATTGTCTCTATGTGGGGGTTACAAAGACCATAAGACCATAAGACATAGGAGCGGAAGTAAGGCCATTTGGCCCATCGAGTCCACTCCGCCATTCGATCATGGCTGATGGGCATTTCAACTCCACTTACCCGCATTCTCCCTGTAGGCAGACTAATAATCTTGGGACACAGCTTCCAATCCCACCATGGCAGTTCATGGAATCCAAATTCAGTTTGCAAAACATGAAAGCTCGTTTCATGGCACCATTATTGAGATGATCAATCTTCATAAAACCTCATCTTGTTCATTTGTCATTGAGGGAAAGAAATCTGCTGTCCTTACCTGGTCTGGCCTACATGTGACTCTAGATTCACACAACGTGGTTGATCCTTAACTGCCCTCCGAAATGGTCAAGCAATTACTTAGTTCAACAGCAATTAGGGATCGGCAACAAATGCTGGCCTTGCTAGCAATACTCACAGTCAAAGAGTGAATAAAAACACAATCTTATAAATCTTTCTGATTCAAGAGGAGCTTGGTCCTGCTATTCCAAGCAGTAAGGAGTGCTGTGGTTACCAATATCTACAGTACATTGCTTGGCCATTGTTTTCAAGTGATGAATGTGTGCAATACTGCATACAGTATTGTACTGTGCATGTAAGTCAGCCATTAGAAATACAGCCAAGCAAACCCATAGCTGAGTATTAGCTCTGCATGATATTGAAGAGAAAATATTAGGCCAGTATAAGTTTAGGGCAGTGGGCTTGTATCTGTGGTTGAAAGCTGGTCGGTGGTTACCCAGCTTATTTAATACTGTGCGACCACAAAAGCATCAATCACTTTCAATCAAGATATCATCGAAAGGAAACAGAGCTCAGAATACGCGAATCAGGTTGCCAAGTGATCAACGTTTTGCCCAACTGTTCAGGAAACAAAAATGAACAGTCACTTTCTCCAACCATTGTCAAATCAGATCAAACCTTCATTTTCTGAAACAGTCTAGTACCACTGGCACACACACAGAAGATTAGATCAGATATTCTTGAAATTAAACGGTGCAAATTTACAGAATGGTTAGCCTCCTCAACTCACGCCTTTCCGCTGTCCCACAGGCATATTGACAGGTCAACTTCCAACACTCTAATGCAACAAGAATCAACAGGCTTTTATTAATTTTCAAAGTTTATGAGAAGATTTGTAGCGCGGGTGCTCGTTGTTGTGGTTCTGTTCGCCGAGCTGGGAATTTGTGTTGCAGACGTTTTGTCCCCTGTCTAGGTGACATCCTCAGTGCTTGGGAGCCTCATGTGAAGCGCTTCTGTGATGTTTCCTCCGGCATTTATATATTATAAATGCTGGAGGAAAGATCACAGAAGCGCTTCACATGAGGATCCCAAGCACTGATGATGTCACGTAGATAAGGGACGAAATGTCTGCAACACAAATTTATTAATTTTAGACAAGATTACAGATTGTAATCCAGATTAGAATGCTACAGGTCTGTGTGTAAAGGCTACAACCTGCCCTGAAGTTATTTTCTATATAGCAGTTCACATCTGACAGCAGCTCCGTTCTATCTAGGCCAAGGAGAATGCAACTGGGACAACTGCTTTCTTCTGATTCAAATGAGAGCAGGGAGCCCAGTGTTCCCTATCCTCAATACAATCATCTTAATCTTCCTCCAATATGGACAACATCAAGACCCTGCATCGTGAAGTTTCAACAATCAGTAACTGTACATTGTAGAAGCTGAGTTATCATAAAGAGAAAATAAACATTTCAAAACAGAGGGAGAAATGAAAAGCTGGTCTATTTTTACACGTCCAAGAAAGTAGGCTTAAGATTTTTTTTTTTAAAATGGGGCTGCTCCTTAATTCTGAATAAAAATGTTTGTCCAAACACTGCACATGCCATTTTTGCATTCTTCAATGAGCAGCATGAAGGAACAAAATTCCTGATGGAAGCATCCTGACTTATCATAGCTTATGCTTGGCAGGAGGATGTGGATGGTTGGGTGTGGACGAGTGGGGTGGGGCAGCAGGTTGAAGGAGGAGGAAGAGGAAGTCATAACAGTTTCTCTGCTTGAATAATGTTAAAAGCTGTCAGGAAGATAGGCAGACAACCTGATAAAGCGCTGTTGTCTAACATGGGAGGTACAACTGGTTAACAGTTAGTCAATAATTTCAAATTCATACTGCAGAAACAATTTAAATTTGAAACAAAACAACCCAAATTGGCATAGTTGCTTTTCAGTACAACAATTAGTACAAATAATTGTGATATGAAGGATCTCATAACCAAAGTAATATGCATACACAAGGAAATATCTTACTTCCTTAATTCATTCATTTATTTTGTTTAGAGGGGAGTTTGATTGACATTTTCCTTTTTCTTAAAAGTGGCTTTTTCAACCAGTTGCATTGGGGTCTTCAGCCAAGACAGTAGATTTTCCTCAGGCTATCACAAACAGACCCTGTAGCTGCCTCCTGAAAAGGCACCTCAACACATTCTCACCAATCCCTGCTCCAAGGTACAACGTAAAAATGCATTTCTCCCTCCTCAAATAAATATCACTTTGAAATGAAACCTTCAATACAGTAGGAAAGCTGATGCAAGTAACTAGAAAATAACACTTGAACGCAACTTTAATTCTTTCAGTTATAGCTTTTGTGTAGTACTTCCTTACTGTTTGCAGATGTGCTGCAGCTGGAAGTAATGAAATGGTTAAAGTTGTTCATTCTCAGGATGCTTTGGGTATAAATTAGCTGACTCTGCTGTTCATCTTCTGCTGAAATGCAGGATGTAAGATTCATGCCTGTTGATTATTTTTGTGGCCACACTCAACACAGAGCACCGACATATTCTTCAAATACAGAGCTGGGACACACTGTTCCATACGAGTTCCCTCTATGCCCATTCCTGGGAATAGTAATATCCCAATTCACTTTTGAATGCCCTTCCCAAATATAAACCACCTTGCCTCAGGCCCTCGCACTAACCATTGCATTTCATAGCTGTGAACCCTTCATCCTCACCCTCTCATCCCATTTCCATCTTCTGTGGTTAGGCCACATTTGGAATACTGCCTGCAATTGTGGTCTGCCTGCTAAAGAAAGGATGTTGTGAAATTTGAAAGTGTTCAGAAAAGATTTACAAGGATGTTGCCAGGGTTGGAGGGTTTGAGCTATAGTGGAGGCTGAGTTTGATCAACCTTATAGAGATTGATAAAAATCATGAAAGGCATGGATGGGGGAATCCAAAATGAGAGGACACAGGTTTAAGGTGAGAGGGGAAAGATATAAAAGAGACCGAAGGAGCAACTTTTTCATGCAGAGGGTGGCGCATGTATGGAATGAGCTGCCAGAGGAAGTGATGGAGGCTGGTACAATTGCAACATTTAAAAGGCATCTGGATGGGTATATGTATAGGAAGGGTTTGGAGGGATATGGGCCAGGTGCTAGCAAATGGAACTAGATTAATTTAGGATAGTTGGTAAGCATTTGACCGAATGATCTGTTTCTATGCTGTACTATGACTCTGATGCTGTGGAGGTCCCAGTCCCCATTACAACCATTCCTCCCCACCTTAGATATTCCTCCAGGGTGGATGCTCCATTTCTGCCACCCCACCAGAAAAAGGACAACTCCCATCTCTGCACTACCACTCTCTCTCCCAAGCATGGTCCCCACCCAAATAAGGCACAGCCCTGTGCCCCTCAAGTCTGAGATTTGGAGTCTTGAATATGCACGAACAACTGATTTAGCATTTATTGCTGGATCACAAAGCAACATCAGGTCCTACCTTCATCTGCAGAAGATAGTAACACCCAGCACTGGCTCGCCACAAAGTTCTCATTCCTTCCAGCATTTATAAAATCAGCAGGCTGTTTATTCAATATCTGCGGAACAGTACAGCACAGGAACAGGCCCTTCAGCCCAGCATGCCTGTGCTGACCACGAAGCTACTCAAAACTAATCCCACCTACCTGCACATGGTCTATATCCCTCTATTCCCCACCTGTTCATGTGACTACTTAAATACCTCTTAAACCTCTTAGCACCTGCCCTGGCAGTGCATTCCAAGCACCTACCACATTCTGTTTAAAAAAAAGGCTTTCCTCACTTATCTCCTTTAAAAGCTTTCCCCCCCTCACCTTAAATCTTTACATAGCCATTCGGCCCAACAAATCTATACCAACCCTCTGAAGATACTCCCACCCAGACCCATCACCCTACCCTATCCCTGTAATCCCACATTTCCCATGACTAACGCATCTAACCTACACATCGTTGAAAATAATGGATAATTTAGCATGACCTATCCACGTAACTTGAACATCTTCAGAAACCCGCACAGACACAAGAATGTACAAATTCCACACACAGTTGCCAGAGGCTGGAGTCAAACCCAGGTCTCTGGCGCTGTGAGACAAAAAAAAACCTACAGATGCTGGAATCCAAGGTAGACAAGCATGAGGCTGGAAGAACGCAGCAAGCCAGTCTGCATCAGAAGGTGGAGAAGTCAACTTTTCTGGTGTAACCCTTCTTCAGGACTGGGGGTGGCTGTAGGGGTAGTTGCAGATAAATTGACTTCACCACCTCCTGATGCTACCTGGCTTGCTGTTCTTCCAGCCTCCTACCCGTCTACCCTGGTGCTGTGAGGCAGCAGTGCTGACCACTCAGCCACTCAGCTGCCGAGCATTTGAATTTCCACCCTAGGAGAAAGACCGACTATCCACGTTATCCATGTTTCTTATAAAACTTAAAATACTTCTATTTAGACACCCCTCAGCTTCCTACACACTAGCAAAAACAATCCAAGTTTGTCCAACCTCTCCTCATAACTAATACACTCCAATCCATGCAACATCCTGGTAAACTTTTTGAACCCTCTCCAAAGGCTCCATGTCATTCCCATAGTGATGTCCAGAACTACACACAATACGCCAAGTGTGCCCAAACTGAAGTCTTATATAGCTTCAACGTGCCAACTTTTATACTCAATGCCCTGGCTGATGAGTGCAAGAATGCTTGTGCCTTCATTACCACCTTATCCACTTGTGTTGCCAACCTCAGGGAACTATGTATTTGCAGCCCAAGTTTCCTGTATTGCTCCCAAGGGTCCTGCCATGAACTGTATTGATTTCTTGCATTGGATCTCCAAAATAAATAACCGCACACTTTTCTGATTAAGCTCATTTCTCTCCCCAACCTTCCTACCAATCCATACTCTGTTGTATCCTTTGCCGACCTTCCTCACGATTCACAACTCTGTCAATTATCATCTCGACTACAAACTTACAAATGATGTAAGTGGATTGATTAGTATGTGTCACAGAGAGAGGTCCCAGCACTGATCTTCATGGAACACCACTGGTTACCGATGTCAATAAAAATAAACCCATCCACAACTATCCTCTGTCATCTATGACTAAGCCAAGTTTGTATCCAACTTACCGTGGACCACATGTGGCAATCTTCTGGACCAGCCTGCCATGAAGGACCTTGTCAAATGTTTCATTAAAACATTCACTGCCCCACCCACAATTATCTTCATCTTTCCCTCAAAAAACAATCAAATTTATCAGACAAGTCCTCCCTGGCAATAAAGCCATGCTGACTATAAGTACATTCTTCTCCAAAAACGAGCAAATCCTGTTTGAAAGAATCTTCGCCAATTTCCCTACTGCTGATGTGATGCTTACTGACCTATAAATTTCATGGATTTTCCCTGTTGCCCTTCTCAAACAAAGGACCAACACTGGCTTATTCTCCTGTCTTCTGGGATCTCATCTTATGCTAAAGAGGAGACAATTACCTCTGAAGGATCCAGCAATCTCCTCCCTTGCCAGTCAGTGTCCTGAGAACTGGTCTACCCTAAAAAGATTTTCAAAACACCCAACACCACTATCTTGATTAATTTGACATGATCTAAAATATCAAAGTACCATTCTCTAATTTTATCATCCACATCCTTCCCCTTGGTGAATACTTATGCAAAGTATTCATGAAGGGTATCACCCACTCCCTCTAGCACCACACAAGTTCCCTCCTTTATCTTTGACTGAACCTACTTACTGACTTGCTCCCCATAAGTAAAAAATACCTTGGAATTCTCCTTAATCATGTTTGCCAAGGATACTTCATGGCCTGTTTAGCCCTCTTAATTCCTTAAGTTCTTTCCTGCTTCTTTTACGTTCAAAGGCTTTGTCTGATTCTAGTTTCCTAAACCTTACGTATGCTTCCTTTTCCTTTTTCATTAATTTTTCAATATTTCATCATCCTGGGATCCCGAGAATTGCCATCCTTATCTTTCATCCTCACAGGAACATGCCAGCCCTGAACTCCAATCAACAAGCCTTTAAAAGACTCCCAAACATCAGATGTTGATTGCTCCTCAAACAGCCATCCCCAAACTAACGTCTCCAGTTCCTGCCTGATACTAAGTCTTCCCCAAATTTAACACATTCACCGAAGGACCAGGATCCTTATCCATAATTATCCAAGACTTATGACCACTGCTCCCAAAATGCTGCCCCACCAAAACGTCAACTGACCAGACACATTCCCCAATTACAAGGTTAGTACAGCTCTTCCCTAGTTGGACTATTTACATATTGTTTGAAGAAACCCTCCTGTGCACATCAAACAAATTCGGCACCATTCAAGCCCTCAGTACTAACAGCCCTAGTCAGAACTGGCCAAGTTAAAAACAACTGTTTTTTTAAAAAGAAACTATATCCAGTATCAGATAAGAAGAAATTCCTTCTGAAGTCTAAAACCACTGTCTTAGGTGCTGTCATTGCCTCCCCTCTCAAAAGGAGACTCCTTTATGCTTCCCCAATCCTAACTTGGTCCAACGCCTAGTCATTATATTCCAGTGTTTGCTGACTGAAATTGGTGTCTGGTTAAAATAAAAACATTGCTCAACATTCGCCCCGTGTTTGCGTACCTCCCAATCTCTAATCTCCTTCACTAAACCATCCAGAGGACTGCATCCTATCACAGATGATAATAGTTCTATCATGCAACTGCTGAGTCCTCTAGCTATTCAATTCCAGCCCTAGACCCCCTTAACTGGTCTACTCCTCCTTCCTCATTAAAAAAGCACCTCTCAAAACCTTCCTCTAAATGACCAAACTTTGGCCATTTGCTCCAATGTCTCCTAATGCAGTTTGGCATTAAATTTTGACAGCACTCCAATGAAGTGTTTTTGGATATTCATTTACATTAAAAAGGAGCTACATGAACGCAGTCTGTTTCCAAACATAGCGAACAGATTGCCCATCAGCAAGTTCAGTAAGAAATACCTCCTTTCTGTGAAGATTTTGTTCACAATAACGTTGCTATACCATAATGAACTAGCTACAGTTGTATGCATGCCTAGAGGCTGATAAGAGGTTTGACATTTCCTTAACTTGTAGAGTTAGGATCAAAGAAACTGATGAAGATGAAAGTTTCAGAGGGAAAAAAATTAGTATTTTTCTGGATGTCTTCTGTTTAGAAGCATCACAACATAAAGACTTGGTGAAGCAAGATAAAATGTGCCTTAGAACCCCAGAATTGGTTGTCACCCTCTTACATGAGGTGGAAGTTGACAGCAGAATCCTTGAGCAGAACAAAAGTTCACCTCAAGGAAAAGACAGCAACACTAACACATAAGCTGAGCACAAATCATAGTTCAACACAAACGTCAAATGGTACAAGAGTGCACTGATTTAAAAAAAAGGCAATCACATAAAAAGAAAAACAACTTAACACCAAATACAGTATGCTGTATGCCAATAGTCATGTGCAGAACTTTGTGCAAAGGTGCCTTCACTGTGTGAAAATTCACCGGTGCTCAGTCAGGACCCCAGCAAAGTCAAGTGTCTACTGACTAGAATGTCTATACATCTGTAAAAATAGGACATTGCAGTTTTGGGAAGTGGGTCAAGGTATTTCTACTTTTGAAAAATTAATAAAAAGAGCACAGGGAGCTTTGGAAAGTGCTTGGTGGAAGCAAAAAAAAAAAGGTGCATAATCAGCAGGAATGCCAGAGAAAAAAAATATATGTTCACCTCTGAGGCTGTAATATTAAACGTTTGTACAGATTCCCAACACATTCTTAAATAAATGTATAAGATTCCAAATAAATTAGAACAATAAGCTCTCCTGCAACTAAATGATTAGGAGATTTAAAATGTCTTTTTCCCCAACCGATTTGAAAGTTGGAAGTGTTGCTTCGATTTTTGAGTCATGTTTTGCATGTCAAACTAAAGCAGACAACCAAGATAAGATTCTGAGGTCTGAGATTTGTGAAGTTTACCATCTTGTACACAAACTTCAAGAAAAAAAAAACCACTTTGGCTTTTGATCCAAACTTGGGCAAAAGAATCAGAGGAGAGATGTGTTTCTTATAAACATAGTAGTAGCAAATCACAGATCTGGAGCATATTGACTGAAAAAGGGTGGTGTAAGCAGAACAGAAGTCTTCAGAAATGAAGTGGATAGATCCTAAAGCCAAATTTGCAGAGAAGTGAGTGAAGGGAAAGGAGGGATTAACTGCATAGCTTTTAAAAGAGAGCTGTCACCAGGAACGAGAGGCCAAACTGAACATTTTCGGTGCTGCAAAACTACATTAACTCATTGTATGTTTTTGTTAAATTTGCAAAAGAGAACAGATTACTAAAATCAAAGATGTCAGTATAAGGGAGATGCTATCATACATTTTGAAGTTGAGCAAATATGTTGGTTCCTAGAGTTTCAAAATTAACTTTGAAAATTTCAGAGGGGTGTATTCAATCATGTGAATACTTCAGGATAACAGCCCTATTCTTTAAGAGTCTCATGTAACTACTGAGTTGTGAAATCATTTGCTGAACTGAAATGGAGTGATCATGCGAGGATCACAGCATAGTAACAAATCCCAATCAGTGGTAGAGATATTGTGCCAATTTTCAGTATTTGATTGCAGCATTATAAAAGGATTGAAATGTATTAAGTTTCATTCATTGTGAATTTGCTAACTGATCTTGTAAATAGACTTTATTTATAGACTTAATAAATGGAGTAGGTGGGACTTGAAACCGAGTCTCTTGGCTCAGAGGTAGGGACATTACCACTGTGCCACTAAAGCCCCCATAGAGCTCATTTGAAAAAGCACGTAGATAATGTTAAACATTTGGGTGAAAGGGACACCTTCATCAATTATAAGAACAATGAGGGAGGGGAAAAAAAACCTTTAAAACAGAAGGGCCTGAAACAATCTTCGAGCTGCACAGGACTCCAGTAAATTAACTGACATGGGTCAAGAAACTATCTGAAAGCAACAGAACAGTGTGGACCAGTGTCAAACTTTGTCAAGTTATATTTGGAAGAAAATACATTTCTCCCAAATGGGTTTTTAGGAATTTTCAGAACATCAACACTTCCAAACAGTTGTGTGGGGTGCAGTTGCAATTTACTGTATATTGTAGCTCAGTGTCAGAAATAAGACATTTTTTAAAAAAAAACAGAATCATGCTTGTGTTTTAAAAAGCATTGCCATTTTCACCTCATCTTAACTGTTCAAACCAAAACGCTTCCTGCAATGAGAATATCAACAAATAATTGTGCTGGTCTTATTTTGTATCAGGTTACAGAGGGACTATCGTGAATTTTTAACCTTGAGTATTCAAAATGTGCTCAAAACATCTAATAGAAAGCCTGTACGGCCATTAGGTAATAAAGGGACCTCTATAACAATTAAACTATGCAACACTTTCAGAGCCACACTTGCAAGTTCTTGTGTATTAACTGGCATTATCATAGAAACCCTTACAGTATGAAAGCAGGCCAATTGGCACATTGAGTTCACAGTGACCTTCCAAAGAGCATCCCACCCACAACCTATTATACCTTCTCCCTGTAATCTTGCATTTCCCATGGAAAATCCACCTAGCCTGCACATTCCAGGACACTGCAGCAATTTAGCATGGCCAATCCACCTAACCTGCACATCTTTGGAGCGTGGGAAAAAAACATACAGACACAGGAAGAATGTGCAAACTCCACACGGTCAATTACCCAAGGCTGGAATCAAACTCGAGTCCCTGGTGCTGAGAGGCAGCAATGCTAACTAGCAATGAGGTGCAGCACAGTGGCGAGCACTGCTACCTTACAGCACCAGAATCCCAGGTTTGATTTCAGCCTCGGGTGACTGTGTGTGTGGATTTTGCTCATTCTCCCAGAGTCTGCGTGGGTTTCCTGTGGGTGCTCCGGTTTCCTCCCACAGCCCAAAGATGTGCAGGCCAGGTGAATTGGCCATGTTAAATTGCCCATTGTGTTAGGGGCATAAGTCTGAAGGAAATGGGTCTGGGTGGGTTACTCTTCGGAGGGTCGGTGTGGACTTGTTGGACCGAAGGGCCTGTTTTCACACTGTAGGGAATCTAATCTAACTGTTAAACCACCATGCTACCCTTTTACTTTTCCTCAGTTATTGAAGTATTACCTTATAAAAAAAGTTAAGTTGCCACAATCCTACTCAACTACAGAGCTGGTCTCTCATTAGAGATATGACTGGCGGTGGCACCATAATAGCATTTGCTTTAAACAAAATCATCATACAGCATTAAATAATAAATTAAGATTGGGGGTTATATTTGAACAGTTTCAAATGGAATTAAATATACTTTCATTTATAAAGCACTTGTCACGACCTTGGGACTTTATGAAAAATGGAACATTTTTGAAAATCTAGTCAACCATCATGAAGTAAGGAAACATTTCAGGCAGCAAAATACCAAAATCAAAGACATAAACAACCAGATAACTGTTTCAAATCCAAATCCTGCCTTAACTTCACAGTGTGCAAAGCTGAAATTGTCAGCTTAGATTGTGCACTCAAACCCCAGAGAGGGGCTAGAAACCACAATCCATTGAATCGTGCCCTTGACTTAGCAGCAGCACTTTTGCTCAAAATCACGGGATTTGAATAAAGACCAAATGGCACATGCCTTCCAAAAGAAATAAATTTTGAAGACTGTCATATTACAGAATGTACCTATTTCAACAGAGGGGTATGGCTGTCCAAGGTTCCAACACAAACATGAGAAGTGAAACTGTGTGCGTACTCAGATCAGCTTCAAACACTGAGCTGTACAGTATTGGTAACAGACACTTCCTGCCTGAGTTATTTATGCACGGAAAATCATCTTGAACTATAATCTGCCATTTACGAGTTGCTGGTCTTCAGCTTCGTACTGAACATGAGTTGGTACAGAATTGCAAAGGAACAGGAGCAGGAAGAGGTCAAATGGCCTCTGCGCCAAAATTCAACAAGATCTTTATTGGTCAGAATATGTAGTACAGGAGTTGGGAGGTCCTGTTGTGGCTGTACAGGACGTTGGTTATGCCACTTTTGGAATATTGCGAGCAATTGTGGTCTCCTTCCTATCGGAAGGATGTTGTTAAACTTAAAAAAGGTTCAGAAGAGATTTACAAGCATGTTGCCAGGGTTGGAGGAATTGAGCTATATGGAGAGATTGAATAGGTGAGGGTTATTTTCCCTGCAGCGTCGGAGACTGAGAAGTGACCTTTTAGAGGCTTAAGAAATCATGGGGGTGCATGCATAGAATAAATAGACAAAGTCTTTGAATTGTATATTCCAGTTACATCAAAACTGGGGTGGGGGAGTAGGTTTAGGGGGAGGGGAGAAAGATATAAAAGAGACCTAAAGGACAACTTTTTAATGCAGAGGGTGGTACGTGTATGGAATGAGCTGCCAGAGGAAGTGGTGGAGGCTAGTACAATTGCAACATTTAAAAAGCATCTGGATTGGGTATATGAATAGGAAGGCTTTGGAGGGATATCGGGTGCTGGCAAGTGGGACTAGATTGGGTTGGGATATCTGGTCGACATGGACAAGTTGGACCGAAGGGTCTGTTTCCGTGCTGTGCATCTCTGACTCTGCATCATGACTGACCGTCAACCCTGATGCCACTTCTTCACCAGGTAACACTAATAAATCTGAAAATCATAGCAACAGTTAAGTAGTCATACAAATGGCTTGACATAAAGACTACACAACAATTCAATTTTAATTCAGAACATATTAAAAATAAACAGTTGCACTGTACCCAGTAATCTTGATATGAATACCAACAATATGCACCACAGGAAACCAGTTTCCTGCACACCTAAAACCACTACTCTTGCAAGCAATACATGCGTCCATCGTCACATACAGCACCCCTTTGCCTGGTCTTGCTTTTTCAGGACAGTGTCGATCCATACCACCAGCCTCATTTAAAAAAAAGGTACCAAATGCCAGTCTGGGTGGTAATCTAGAATACTGCATGACTTGTAAAATCTCAAGTCATACCACAGCACATAGCTAAAAACGAGGTTGGGACAGGATAAGCTGCATATTAAATGCAGCTTTGCATATTACAGTGCCTACTGAAACATCTTGGCCTTCCACACAAACACTATCACATTCCAAGCACCATTCATTCTTGTAGTGTGGATTACAGTTTATTGCCTTGATGGAGGGGGTGGAGACCGGGATGGTATTTGTTCAATTGTGCAATTCAGATGACTCAGCAATCCCACCTCATGTAAACTATCATATTCTCTATTTACTTTTCCTAGTAGCATACAAACATAACTCGCTTTCTTCCGTGCAGTACAATTGAGGTTAAAGTATATTCCCAGCAAAAATGCAAGAAAGTACAATGCACCCTCATCACAAGGATTTAAAAATATTTCTCTTCCTTCCTCCCACACAAAATTTCCGAGAAGGCAAGAAATCTGGCCTCTGTGGTTCCTTTTTCAACCACAAGTAAACAGAGGCAATCCAGATGCCTTTCCCTCCCTGTTTAGAGGAATGTTTTGCCTCTCCATACCTCCACACCCCTTTCCTCAGCTAAAATAACACGAGATATATTCTAAGAGCAAACCATGCAACTTGAACATGGCACACTGCAACATCAAACCTTGAGAAAAATTTGTAAGGGTTTACTTTAGGAATGCACTTCAATCTAAATCTGTCCAACCAATATTCTCCAACCATAGAGAGAAAACAAAAACAACCGCACACCAACCCACTACAAAGAACACTTCCACTTTACTATTTGGAATTCATTTCTCAACGTGGGACTTTCCTCATGGTAAGGAAAATTTGCTCTCGTCCCGGAGGACTGTAAGGCTGCTCTCTGAGAGCAAGGACTGAAGGGGCAATTAATCCAAGAGTCACCACACCCCAGGTGGCTTGAGAAATCAGGTCCTTCATGATTATCTTAGCCTGCATGGGAAGTGAACCCACTCTGTGGGAGTCACCCTGCATCGCAAACCAGCCCACAGTCAAATTAAAACCCACATCATCAACTTTCCATATTCACTGAATATGAAAGATGGCACAGAAAGGTGGATCGTCTGAAACTAGGTCAGAGAGTTCACATAAGCATGATCAGTCTCAGCTGAATAAAGAAAAATGGCAGCTCCAATGACTGGGATGTCTTACTGCATCTCAAAAGAAAGCCACAGCCAAGCCGGTCTCAAAATATTGCAGCTGAAAGCAAACGGGCAGACTGAAATAACATTAACAACACAAGAACAGAGGGCACAGTGCAAACCCAGTTCCAGCATAGGATGTCCTTGCCTGATCCAGCAGATGGTAATTGAAGACGACAGAAGTAACAGATAGGCTGACCATACCCAAGTGGACAAGGCACCAAGTCTAATGAGGTGCATTCAAGGGTATGGAGAGGAACGAGAATAAAACCTGCAGAAGCACTGACAACTTCGAAGTCTTCCTTAGACTCAGTTGAGATCCCAGAAGATTAAACAATACAAAAAAAAAATTTAGATCCTTGTTCAAAAGAAATTGCAAAAGTAGGCCACTCAGTTTAGTGTTGTGGTAGAAAACCTCTCGGAAGACATCATTTGGGACAAAACTCGTCACGTGAACAAATGCAGGTTAATTAACCAAAGCTGGCATGCACTTAAGGGAATGTCAAGTCTATCTAACTGGCTGAGTTGTTTTTGAAGCAATAAGAGAGTGTGTTGGTGAGGTCAAGGTCCCTAACACAGTGTACATGGACTTCCAAAAGACTTTTGATACGGTGCTACACAACAGAGACAAAAAGTATTAGCTCACAGAATAAAAAGGGACAACGGGAACAACATAGACAGAGTTGCATGAGCAAAAGAAAGCAACAAAAAGTGGTTATGGATGTTTTAAAAGGCTGGAGGAAGTGCAAAGCCCAGTTTCCTTAAGGGTCAGTGTTGCTTTTCCTGATGTACGTTATTAACCTAAATCTTGGTGCACAAAGGACGATTTCAAAGTTTGCAGGTGATATGGAACTTGAAAAATAGAAAGGAGAAATTATCAGCAGTGTTTCGCCTGGAGGCCCACTGAAGATGTTCCCTAGTAGGGTGACAAAAGGTCTGGAAATGAACCTTCCAGCTCAGCGAGCAAACCTACATCCAAAAAATTGCACTGCAAGAAGGGAAGAGTAAATTATGGCATGTCAGGCCAGGTTAAATGGAGAGAGTGTGTCCAATTTGTGAACAGAAAAAAATAAAAAAGAGGACAAACAAAAAAAAAGAAAACTTTTTCACAAGGGGACTGGTTGAGGCCTGGAACGTACAGTCTGAAAGTACAGAATAGGCAGGTTCAATTTATACATTTCAATGGGTGTTAAGACTGGTAGCTGAAGAGAAACAATGTGCATGGTTACGTAGAGAAGGCAGGAGAATTTACCAGATGAACTGCTTATCCAAAGAGCTGATACAAACCAATGGACTGAATAGCCTCCTCCTGTGCTGTAGTAAATCTGTGTTGGTAAGGAATAATTTAATATAGCTGTTATGTTACTACTATACTTTCCTTTTTCAGTGTCTAAATTTGTGACATGAATTTCCAAGTTCACGAGAGACCCTTCATTCTTAAGAAAGTAAAACAGAAAATCATTAGCACTTTAGGTAAAGAAAACTCCTTGGGGTGCACAATGACTCAGTGATTAACACTGCTGCCTCTCAGCACCAGGGACCGGGGTTCGATTCCAGCCTCGGGTAACTGTCTGTGTGGAGTTTGCACATTCTCCCAGTGTCTGCATGGGTTTTACTTCAGGTGCTCCGGTTTCCTCCCACAATCCGAAGATGCGCAGGTCAGGTGGGTTGGCCAGCTGCAATGCCCATATAGTGTTCAGGGATGTGTAGGTTGGTACATTAGTCAGGAGTGAATATAGAGGATTGGGTCTGGGTGGGTAACTCTTCAGTGGGTCAATGTGGATTTGTTGGGCCAAAAAGCCCGTTTCCACACTGTGGGGATTCTATAAAAATTCTATAAATCCCTTGGGGTACCTGACCTCTTTTTTTTAAAACATTCTTGCGATTGAAGCAAGAATGCTACAATCATTAGTATTCATTCTGTATAAATTGTTACACTAGGACTCAGCATCATCAGAATACAGGCCAGGAAAAGTGAAAAGCACATTTTTGAGATTCTAGGCTCAGCATCTGCTTTTAAAATCCAAAAAGGTAAAATAAATAGTAATGGCAGCTTTTAAAAACTGGAGGATAACAGGAACCAGAAAAAGAGAACTAACAGGCTGTGGAAATTCAGATAATGAATACACGACTTAAAGAGGAAGTAGAAATTTAATTCTTCCTTTACCACCACCGCTCCCTTCTCCCCACAAAAAGCAAGCAGCAAAAGTGAGCATGTGCAGCCCAGTAATAACACACAGTTCTATCTGTAGCACAAACGTGTAAAACCTCAGAACAGAAATTGCTATCTGTTGACATTCAGGAAGGAAGGGCAGAGAGACAGTTATCAGCTGCACACACAGGTTGGGGTAGCACAGCAAACGTCAGCAGCAATAAGTGTATTTTTTTTTCAAAGAACTAAACTTTTTCTTACCCTATATATCTTTCATTCTATTTTGAAGATTGTAGCAAAAAGACTTCGAGCAAAGCATTTGCAAGCTTGCAAAACAACCCTGACCACAAACGAAAAGCAAATAAAAGATGACGATAACATTCAGAAGGTTCTGATGAAGAGTTACTGGGCTTGAAATGTTAACTGCTTTCTCCCCACTGATGCTGCCAGACCTGCCGAGTTTCGCCAGCAATTTCTGTTTCAGATCGCTAGCATCCACAGTTCTTTGCTTTATTTATAAAAGCTGAAGACATTGGATGTCAGAAATAAAAACACAGGTTACTCTCGAAATTCTCCGCAGGCCAGTCAGCACCTGTGGAGAGAAAAGATGCGTTATCCTTTCAAATACAGGCCTGCCAATTCTGACAAAATATCTACAGCCCAGATATTAGCTGATCTGTTCTTTCCACACATCCTGACTGATATGCTGAATATTTCTATCGTTTCAACTTTTTACAACAGGTTGCCCTGCTCTTCTATGCACAAGTTCATCAATACCTTCTTGTGCTACAACACAACAGCTATTTTCCAGACATTCCCCAAGCTACAACAATATCTCCAAAATCATATTTTTGATAGAAGCAACAAGTCTATGAAAGATTGAAGACAAACAGTTAGTTTCAACTATTCCACTAACACAGCTCAGGATAAGCATATTGTTCCCCCTCCCACTCCCGAAAAGTCCTACTCAGTGGCCGTATGGTGATGTCCCCTTTTCAACAGAAAAGGTGCTACCTTCAGTATAGCTTTAATCCAATTAAAATTGTAGAACCATCAATTGGTTAGCGTACCTTAGCCAGTCCCACTTCCCTACCCTTTCCTCGGTAGCCCTGCAAACAGTTTTCTCTTCAGATAATTATCCAGTTCCCTTTTTGAAAGTGACAGTTCACCCTTACGTTCTTAAGCAATGCATTCTGAAGTTAATCACATACTGTGGAAAAAAAGCTTCCCATTCCACCCCTCCCCCTACCCCAGCCCTGTCCTCTCACCTCAGGTTCTATTGCCAAATTATCTTAAAATTTCTGAATGCAAATGTTGGTCATCAAAAACAATGTTCAAGTACAGTTCAGTGTACAGCATATAAAACCTGCAGTCCAGTCAAGGCTAATTGAACTTGAATCACACAAACTGGATGGCTAATGCTGGAGCTGGTCCATCAAAACAACAAATTATCAACATTACTGAAACCTCAAACACAATTTCAGCATCACCTCATTGTTTCAATTGTCTCCTCACAACTCTGCTTTTCTGCTTGACAACTTTTAGCTCTATTTTTGTTCCAAAAAGATAGAAACAACCCCTCAAGTCCGTACGCCTGTCAGAAACTGGAAGAGTAGCAGGCCATTCAGTCCCTCAAACCTGCGCTGCCATTCAACAGGTTCATTCTAGATCCCTTACATCTACCTTCCTGTGTTTTCCACATAACCTACAATTCCCCAATAATCAATAATCTTTCTCAGCCTTAAAATGTACACAAGGACTCTCTTCCCACAACTCTCTGCGACAAGGAGCTCCAAACGGCTTGCAACCCTCAGCAGAACTCTCCTCAGTTTTAAACTGGTGCCTCTTAATGAAGGCCACACCCTCTGGTCTTCAATTCTCCCAAGAGGGAGAAACATTCTCTCTGCGTTTCCCTGTTAAGCCCCTTAAGTCACATATCTTTTTTATAATAGAGGCTTTTACATCAGAGGTAAGCACCAACATGCCAGTCTCAAGATTTCATAAACGTAACTGAAAATTAGTGCATCACTGAAACTTTCTCATTCCTACAGTGTTAAAACCAAAAGGTCCACAATACAGGTTTCTATACTAAATTTCTTCTTTCTCACGTGGGACCTCAAAAGAGTGTAAGGACATAACTCCCTCTTAACAAAAAGAGTTGAAGTTTTAAAAAGTCCAAACTCTGCATCTTTAATTCTTCATTACAACTTTGGTACTCTACGCAATGGGTGTCAGCTCCTAACTTTCTTTTCCTTAAGGAAGCTACATGCAAGTCAGACGGCAAATTTAACTTATACTGCAATACCATATCGCATTTATTGAATTTAAGACTCCATTTTAAGTTGCTTGAAGATTTTTTAAAAGTCCAGAAATGACAGTGTTCAAGTTCCAGTCTTGTTAAGTAAATCTAAGCATCATTTCATAAAGTACAGCACAATGTCTACATTTTAAAAATCCCGAACAAAACATTAGAAACACTAATTTTAGTAACAGGCAAAACATTTTTGTGTGATAAAGTAGTAAGGGTGTGACTAAAACCAGGAGTTCAATCACCTTGCTCTGCAACCTCTCAGAAATTAGTTCCAGGCATTTGGCAACTGTGCATGTTGTTGTAACACATATGTCAGGAGTACAATCAGAATGCCAGTGAATTACTAAAGGAAGGACTGAGTTCTTGATACAAACATGGAGTTGAGAAATATAGCCACACTATCAGACTCCCAACGTAGAATATTTGACTCCCAAACTATCAAATAAACAGACAATTAGGGGTGAATGAATACAAGCGCCAAGTGTAATCGAAGCCTTTAAAAACAAACTACAAATATTCTTGTTAGAAACTTCATATTCATTAAGTATACCGACTATAGACTTTGGAAATGCCTGCTACAATTCAAAAACTTGGAAGTCAAGAACAATAATAAGGCATCAAATGTCTAGTCTTGGCATAAATGTTTGTTTTATATGGGGAGCTTTAAAATACAGTAGCTATGTAGAAGGGATACGTGACAAAATGAAATTTGATATGTTGCTACCATAAATGATCATGTTTAATAAATCCAAGCATACTTCTTCCCTTCATGGAAGTTTACCTTTGTGCTGAGCACAGATGAATCAGTCAGATTCCTGCTGGTGCACTTGCACAGTATTATAAAATACTGTTGCAGAGAACAGATACCTGGAAAATTTAACAAGGGTGTAATTCACTCAGTGGAAGGGATCATATCAAACTGAAGTGATGTTCATCCAATTAACCAGTGTCAGCGAAATCAAGAGATTGAATTACATCTATTAACTCCCTCTCCATCAGGGTTGGGTATATTAAATATATACAATAAATTACAAGTCTTTTACAGATTTTGCTATTAAAATAATTCGCTAAGATGATAGAATTAAACAACAAGTTTAAATAGCTAGTCACCAAGTAGTTTTAGCACAGCTAACTAAATATTAGAAAGGTTAGACAACATTCTGAAATCACAGCTTCAGAATTTAAGTAAATTACATTACATATAATTAAAATAATTCACCTGGTAATAGGTGTATACAATAAGGTACAAATATAACCTTACATCACCTTGGTTAACTTGGACCACCAAATGACAATCCACCTCTAGAGTTAATTCCTGGCTGCTCTATTCTCTCTCTGTTTACATTTAAAAACATACTAAATACATAGTGGCTCTCCTGTACATCTGCAAGTGCATTTTAAAAATATTTGATCTTTGGAAAAGCCATAAAAAGATAACTACCATCTCACCTTCCTCTTTAATGCCAGATTTTGGAGTCAGGCTGATAAATCAACAACTGAGTCGCATACTCACACTGCTTTTCCCTTTCTGCCCAATCCAGATGCTTAGAACAATACCCTATAAATGAGTCATCATTCACTCCCAAATTCCCCACTACCACCACAATTATCCCCGAGGACTACATGTGTACTTATGGTCATCTCATTACATCTTATGAGTCACCAACTTTCCTGCACACATTACAGAATACCACTTATTTACACTCAACAAGAGCCTAGTCAGCATGTTTGACTTGTACACATCTGTATAATTACTTTTTTGATCCTGTTAATAAGTCAGCTATTGACCAGTAATCAACAATTTTTAAAAATTCTTAATATATACATATTGCATTTTTGAAAGTGATTTTGCAAAAGAAAATAAACCACTATTCATTCTCAGGAAAACATTTATTGATAACTTAGTCTGGCCAGACACTTATCCCAGAATCAGCCAAAACAGGTGTAAAAAAGCAGCATGTTAAAAAAAATACAAATAGATAATCACACTATCCTTTTAAAGCAAAAGTCCCCTTTTATCCAACACAGGACACGAGTCTGCTGCTAGATGCTGCATCCTGAGTCAGCAATTCTTATTTTTATGTATACACATTTTAAAAGGGCAAATATTTTGAGTGTTATCACATACAACAAATGATCAACCTGCCCTGTTTTCTCCATTTGAGCAGAAGCATAGGTAGTAAATGCACTGTGTGTGTGTGTGTGTGTGGACCCTGAGTCAGCAGCTCTCTGATTCAGTGACACACACAGACAGACAGACAGTGTGTCCAGAAGGTGCTTGTGAGACGCTATTGCAGTGTTTTCCTTGTGAAAGCAGCCTCCTTGTCCCCTCCATTGCAAAGCCCAGTGTCCAGGCTGCCTGGCTCAGGTTGGTGTGACCCTGATGATGAGTCAGCAGCTCTCTCTCTCTCTCTGTCCTTCCTTCCCTCTCTCCACACACACACACTGTTACTGTTTCTATCACACACACACATTGCGTTTGCACACTCAGCAGAACGCTGTCGGTTTATGGCCCAGGCCCCCCCTGAGAGAGGCCGAGCCCCCACTCACCGAGTCCTGGGGAACTCCCCGACACAGCGGCGCGGCTCCGGGACGGCGGGGGGCAAGCAGGCGGGCGGCCCGGTTTCTCCCCTTTCTCACAATTGAAGGAATTTCCCCCCAACTCGGTGTTTGCGCTTGTGCCGAGGCCAGACGTCAGATGATGTTTTTGTCATGTGGCTTCATTCATGAAGCTCGACGCAACGGACAAAGTTTTAAAGGGACAGGCCCCCGGGAGTGCGGCTGGTGGGGGTGGGGAGGGGTAGAGGGGAATAAGGGAGGGAAGTGAGGGAGTGGGGGGAATGAGGAGTGAGAGAGGTGTTGAGTGAGAGGATAAGGGAGTGGGGCGGATGAGGAG
>NC_057733.1:37477516-37478366 GCF_004010195.1 Chiloscyllium plagiosum | reverse complement strand
ATTAGTGGGAGGATAAGTGAGAGGGAGGATAAGGGGGGGCAAGCGGGAAGGGGGAGGGAGGAGAGTGTGTTTGGGAATGAGGATGGGAGAGAGTGAGAGATGAGGAAGGGGTGGAGAGATGAGGAAACTGGTGAAGTTGATGTTGATGCTGTGTGGTATGAAGATCCCAAGGCAGAAGATGAGGCATGCTTCCTCCAGGCGTCAGGTGGCCAGAATATGGCAGTGGAGGAGACCAGGACTTGAATGTTCTTGGCAGAGTAGGAAGGAGAGTTGAAGTGGTCTGCCCCAGGGTGGTGGGGTTGCTTAGCGTATGTGTCCCAGAGATGTTCTTTGAAGTGTCCAGCGAGTTGGTGTCCTTACTCCCCAATGTAGAGGAAACCACATCGAGAGCAATGGACAGAGTAGATTAGATTACTTACAGTGTGGAAACAGGCCCTTCGGCCCAACAAGTCCGAAGCGCAACCCACCCATACCCCTACATGTACCCCTTTACCTAACACTACGGGCAATTTAGCATGGCCAATTCACCTGACCTGCACATCTTTGGACTGTGGGAGGAAACCGGAGCACCCGGAGAAAACCCACGCAGACACGGGGAGAACGTGCAAACTCCACACAGTCAGTCGCCTGAGGCGGGAATTGAACCCGGGTCTCTGGCCCTGTGAGGCAGCAGTGCTAACCACTGTGCCACCGTGCCGCCCACCAAAGTAGATGACGTGTTTGGAGGTGCAGGAAAGTCTCTGCCCGATGTGGAAGGATCCCTTGTGGCCACAGATTTAACACCTCTTGCAGCAGCAGGGGAAGGTGCTGGGAGTGGAGGGTGGGTTGGGGGGGGGGGGGGGGGGAGGGT
>NC_057733.1:37463831-37477475 GCF_004010195.1 Chiloscyllium plagiosum | reverse complement strand
GGGGGGGGGGGGGGGGGGGGGGGGGGGGGGGGGGGGGGAGGGTTCGTGGAGCGTGGATCTAATGAGAGAGCAGCAGAGGGAATGGTCTCTGTAGAACGCGAATAGGGATGGGGAGGGAATTATATGGTGGTGGGGTCTGATTGTAGACGGCAGAAATGGGGGTGGATAATATGCTGTATTTGGAGGTTGGTGGGGTGGAAATGAGGACCAGGGTGTTCTGCCTTGTTGCGGTTGGAGGGGTGGAGTTTTAGGGCGGAGCTGCAGGAAAGAGAGGAGATGCACTGTAGGACATTGTTGATCAAATGTGAGGGGAAATTTCAGCCATCTGGGATCTCCTGGAGTGGAATTGCTCCTCCTGGGGCAAAGGTGGCCAAGGTGATTAAGAAGGCCATATGGATGTCATCAGCCAGGGCATGGGGTACAAACGTTGGCAAACCATGTTGCAGCTGTATAAAACCCTTATTAAGCCACATTGGAGTATTGTGTGCAGTTTTGGTCACCACATTACCAGAAAGACTTGGAAGCTTTGGAGAGAGTTTAGAGAGAATGTTCACCAGGAAGTTGCCTGGTCTCGAGGATGTTGGCTATGAGGAAAGGTTAAAAAGATGAGGATTGTTTTCACTGGAAAAACAACGGCCAAGAGGAGACCTGATAGAGGTCTCCAAAATTATGAGGCATAGATAGGATGGATAATTAGAGGCTTTTTCCCAGAGTTGTAGTTTCAATTACAAGGGGACAGTTTAAGGGAGATGTGCAAGGGAAGTTTTTCACACAGAGTGGTAGGAACCTAGAACACACTGCCAGAAGAGGTGGTGGAAGCAGGCACATTGGCGACATTTAAGAGGCATCTGGATAGCTACATGAATGGGAAGGGTGTAGAGCGATATGGACTGAATAAGAGCAGAAGGTTTGTTCTTTAATTTAGTTAGGCATGATGATTGGCAGAGGCTTGGAGGACCAAAGGGCCTACTCCTGTGCTGTACTTCTCTTTTATTCTTCGTTCTTTTCTTCATCAAAACTGACTAACAATACACAAACAGTATTCCCCAACTAATAACACTATTCCTAACAATATTTCTGACATGCTAACAGTATTCCTGACCCGATAACGCTAATTCTAATAGTATTGCTCACCCAATAATATTAACACTAACCGTATTCCTGACAGTCTGATACCACTCCCACCAAATAATACTAATGCCTATACTCTAATACTTTTTGATACTCCAGATGGTGCTACTAACCCAATAACATCAATGCTAACTGCATTCCTGATAAACTAAAAGTATTGCCAACACAATAATGCTAACACTAATAGCATTCCTGACTAAATAACATGAACAATAACAGTATTCCTGAGACCTTCATTGTGATTCTGATACTCCAGTATGAACAGCATTCCTAACAATATTCCTGGCACTCTATTTCTGACTGTATTCCTGACACTCTGATACTAATAGTATTCCTGTCACATTAATTTGTATTCATCATACTCTTACACAAATAGTATTCCTGCCCTACAAACACTCATAGTATTCCAGACATTCCAATACAAACAAAAATGGATGGAAACGCAAGTTGCAAAAGGGATACAAACAGTTTACACAAAGATATTGATAGGTTAAGTAAGTGGGCAAAAAGTTGGCAAATGGAGTTTAATGATCGAAAATGTGAAGCAGTTCACCTTGGAAGGGAAAAGAAAAGAGCAGAGTCTTATTTAAATGAAGATAACATGCAGAAAGCTGCAAAACAGAGAGACTTGTGGTGTGTGTGCCTGAAACATAGAAAGCTAACACACAGGTGCAGCAGGTAATCAGGAAGGCTAATGGTATGTTGGCCACAACAATTCCTTTTAACACCTAACTATTATAATTCAATTAAATTTAGTCAACCAAAGGAAAAATTAAGGTGATTCAATTCCAAGATTTTCTTGAGTGAAAGTGGTTGAAGTTTTAATACCTATTAAACCAAGAAAAAGAACCAATGAAAACGCAACATCTAACATATTCACACATTTCAGATAATAAGCTTAAAAAGTAAAGGGGAGAAAGGTATCTATATGACAGGAAGAAGAGGTAGTTGCAGTTTAAAGTTTTTAGAGTCCTTGAGTTGTGAGAATGAAACCTGAGTGCCAATGGTTATCTGATGTACTGTTTCATCATGATTGGTGAAGCTTGTGGATAGCATTGGTTTGTCAGTGAATGGTTTTTTAATAAATTGCTTCTTCACCAATATTGATTGCTGAAATTAACAAAGTACAGGAGGATATCCTTTAGTACCCTTGCTTTATCAGTCCATGTTGCTTTCTCCTTTTGTTGTTCAAAACTACTGAAATATGATTCACTTGTATGTTCCAAGTCTAGCTCCATTGTCTTTCTGAAACTGAACACTCTGCAGGTAACCTTTTATCTGTGTTTCTTGATACCTCTTTGAGGTTCAGTGTCTCTCGATTAAAATACTAATTCCAATGCAGCCAGTTTTGCACATTCCATGTGGGTTCCTAGACTTGTCAGGTGATCACAGGAGCGATTTTAGATCAATAATTTCTTTTTAGACTATGTTTAGTCCAAGAAAGTCTCAGTCATTAATGTCAAATTACCAAGTTAAATTCAGATAGTCCGTTATCATTACACTCAAAACACCTATTTAGAGAAGTTTAAGGACAATTTTTAAAAAATATTTTGAAGACCGAAATCAAAAGACTAAATGAGCAGTGGGTGACTAATTCATGGCAGCTTTGACACTTTGTGGTACTGCCAAGGATCTGTGGTGCGTGGCCTTGATAATCTGACTAAACACATGGTTGAAAAAGCCATGAACAGCATTGAAGAGGACATAGTGGGTCGAAGGGTCTCTTCCTGTCCTGTACTGCCCTGTGTTTAATATCATTAGTAAATGATATTAGGTGTAAGCATATACCTTTAAATAAATTTGACCTAATAAGCTAAGAATATCATTTATGCATGATTTTTCTGACCAGTTCTCACCAAAATGGTGGACACAAGTAATTCTACCTGATTTTACAACAATGCTATGTTGATATAGCATTTTAAAATGCTATATTGATGACAATTAAAGATTATCTGGAATATTCGTTGGTCAGCCTTTTTTTTAACTCAATTTAGATATTGTTACATGTCTTCCAGGTAAAATTATTAAGTTTCATTGCCCAACCCCACTGAGAACTTGTATCAATAAACCAAGGTTCAAAGTGATTCATTGGGTGAGGTAGTCAAGTAAGTACTACATTTTATTGTTCTATATAATCTTGTAATACACAAACATAATAGGAGTTTTTGTATGGCAAGGCTTTATGTCATATGATACCCAAAGGACTGAGTTCCCAATAGTTATCAGTGTTAATTGGCGAAGTGAGATTCCAACAAAAGTATGATTTGGTGGTGCCGGACTGGGGTTTACAAAGTTAAGAATCACACAAACACCAGGTTATAGTCCAATAGGTTTATTTGGAAAGTAAGCCACTTTCGCTAAAGAGAGACAAGACCAAAAGAAGGGTTAAACTGACGTCTCTCATACATATTCCCCATCATGGGTCTGGGTATTAGCCCTGGTTATGATTGACAGATCAAATATAGTTGAAGAACAAACAGAATCTCACACAGGGATAACAACATTTTGGAAGAACAAAAAGAAGATTTAAAATATTAGAATGTGGACCACAGATAGTCATTAACTCTAAGCAGAGAAAGAAAGGAAGTAAGATTGAGTTGATATTTCTGATATGCCATCCTTGGTGGCATGCTGGGCTCTTGTATTGAAGTTTCTAGAATTCCCAGCACTGACCAGCATACACAACCCATGCAGATTTATTATTATAAAGGCAAATTAGTTTGTGGTATATGCATTAGGTACATTCTACCCTGAATAAAACTTTTGTGTATGCAATTTAGTATTGTTTCTCTCTTTAACTTTGCATGTTCCTTTCGCACAGCAGTATGTCTGCAATTGTAGTTTAATGCCCCTTGCACTAGTAAAATGATAAGTGTCTGCTAATTTAAAGAGACTATCTAACCCAAGATCAGTTTATTACTCTTAAAAATAATTACAGTAGAGCTATATACATGATCTAGGTGGGCTTGTGGTGCAGTGGTAGCATTCCTGCTTTGAAGCCAGAAGCTCTGGGTTCAAGTTCCATATCAGGACTTGCTGGAAGGTACATTCGTAAACCAGCCAGACAGGTTGAGTATTAATCTGCATAGTTCTTCAAATACACATTGATGGCAAGTGGGAGAGATTCCTGGTCAGCCATGTAATGGGAAAAGGTTGGAGCCTCTGTCAGCAATGTCTGTAGCTCCAGGCTACAATATGCATGGAAATGTGTACGTTGTCACAGGAACACAGATGCCTTGAGTGAACTGTAACCTACGACTACGGCTCTGTTCAATTTATGAATAATTATCACATAAATGTGACAATTATCCAGCTACCCTGCAAGGCAGTGTTATGCTTGTTTCTTTTTTCTCAACAGTTAATTTCTCAATAATTTAGAAATTACAGTTCTATAGGAGTGGAAAAGCACATACAACCTACATGGAAATTACATGCTCATAAAATTTTAACATGTATTTATACTTCTAACCCATGCTTATTATTTATAATCTCCATTGTTAATTATCAATGCATTTCTTTCCTTGCCTTCTATCATAATGTCATTGACGCTTTCCTGGAATAGAGTTCCACATGCCCAGTCATTCTCCATTACCTCATCCGAGTAGCAATCAGTCACTATGAGTCATGATAGCAAGTGTTGGAACATGATTCAACCACATGGGCATCAAGCTGAGTCCAATTGTGTCCTCACCTGCAAACATCCAGCAGGGTTTGCTGGACAATCATGAGGAATAGTCCCCTCTGCCAGATTTATTCGTCTCTGAGGGAAGGCAAGGTCAAATTTAGCATCCTACTGTTGCTCTAGCTGTGATTGGCTAACTCAAAACAAATGGAGAATCAAATCTGACATCTTGCATGGTACAGCTGAGTAAGCTCAAAGTTATCAGGGAAGTTGTTTAAAACGTGTATATCAATCAAACCTACATTTAGGTCACCAACAGAGCAGAATAGTATTTCCATTTATTTTTAAATAAGTAGTTCTCAGACTTAAATGGTTACAACATGTGAAATATCCTATTATTCTTAAATGGGCCAGACAGTTTTTCACATAGTTGATGTAAATAATCCTTGTAAATACAGCAACTCTTAATTTATTCAAATGTAACCAGATGGAGATTTTGGGCTGTATGAGTGTTTCAGAGCTGTCTCTGAAGGTTGCAGACAGACATGCATAGCAGATTGTCATAAATAGTTGATTCAAAAGTTTCTGTATTACAGCGCATTAACAAATTAAGGCAAATATAATGAAAGACGTCTTGACTTCCTAATAATTAGATAGCCTGAGACAATTAAAAGCCAAGCAGTCACAGTGATGAACAATGCATTCCTGACAACCTAACCTCAAGGTTACATGAAAGATCTTTTAGGAACCAACAGGGAATGGTTTGCTGTAGCACACCCAGTCTAAACCAGCAATTATACATCTCTGGAATGTACTGAAGGCCTGAACTGAATTCTGTCAACTCATGCTCTGCTCATTCATTGTAATTTTCTTCTCTCTATCTCATTTCAATTGATTGCATCATAGCTAAACAGATCCAGCTACACGTTTCTGGGAATTGACAAATATTGGTATCCAAAGGCCAAAACTCGAGCAAACAAGTCTTCCTAAATTAAGAACTCTGGGGGGTATACTTTTGCTCTTGTTGGGGGTGATTTTAGAGGAAGGAAGGGCATATAATTAGTTGGCATGGTGGCTACCTGACCCCTGCCTTATTTCAGGTCAGGAAGGACCATGGTTGACCTTACAGCTCTGCTGCCAATTGAAGCCTAAGTGGCCAATTAATAACCACTTAAGGGTCTCATCATATTACTGCTGGGATTAATCCAGCTGTTACCAGACAAGTCACCAGGTGGCATGACAGCAGCTAAAACCATGCAGTGTGTTTGTCATCCTGGTGTCACAGGGGGAGATGTTCCCTTGATTGAAGGCACTCAGTTCCAGATGGAGGTACAGGACACAAGGAAATGGTGGGAGGGTGCCCACTGGAAACCACTTTTGCCATTGTTATTAATCCTAACCCACTGTACCTGTTCCCCTCCTCACCCCCACCCAGAAACTCCTGCCAGCCGCTCCCCCATTCATTATGTTTGACCTGGATTGTTCTGCCATCGCTGGGAGTCTGTTGTCTGCCCTCCTGGCAACAGCCATGATCTCCCCATTGGTGCCACTGCCCTCTGATTGGCCAGCACATCTCAATTTGCAGGCCCTCTACCCCTGGGGTCTCAATTCCAGGGAATGGCCCACTACCGAACTTGACACTGCCTGACCGGCTCAAGGTTTGGTGAGACCTTCCTGAACTCTCTCTTATTCTCCAGTCCAAAAGCAAGACCCCCAAAGCCTGAATATGATTCTGCCATTTGAGAATATTCTAGTGACCAGCAATGACACACATGACCAGATTGTAAGAAAATATAAATCTATATAAAAATATGCAAGTTTCTCAAAATCATAATCAATTTGTAGAGTTATCGTCTAAAAAGCATGAAATCAGACCCTTCGGTCTAAGTAGTCCATGACGACCATAATCCCAAACTAGATTAGTCCCACCTGCCTGCGCTTGGCCCGTATCCCTTCACACATATCTTATTCATGTACTTATCTAAATGTCTTTTAAGTGTTGTAACTGTACCCACATCTATCAATTTCTCTGGAAGTTCATTCTACATACGAACCACTCTCTGTGTAAAAAAGAATTGTTCATAGAGTCATAGAGATGTATAGCACAGAAACAGACCCTTCGGTCCAACTCGTTCATGCTGACCAGATATCCCAACCCAATCTAGTCCCACCTGCCAGCACCTGGCCCATTTCCCTCCAAACCCTTCCTATTCATATACCCATCCAGATGCCTTTAAAATGTTGCAATTGTACTAGCCTCCACCATATCCTCTGGCAACTCATTCCATATATGTACCACCCTCTGAGTGAAAAGGTTGCCCCTTAGGTCTCTTTTATATCTTTCCCCTTTCAACCTAAATCTATACCCTCTAGTTCTGGAATCCCCCACCCCAGGGAAAAGACTTTATCAATTTATCCTATCCATGCCCCTCATGACTTTATAAACCTCTACAAGATCACCCCTCAGTCTCCAACGCTCCAAGGAAAACAGCCCCAGCCTGTTCAGCCTCTCTCTATAGCTCAAATCCTCTAACCCTGGCAACATCCCTGTAAATCCTTTCTGATCTTTCATGGAATGTGGGCATCACTGGCAAGGCTGGCATTTGTTGCTCATCCCTGGTAATCCTTGAACTATGTAGCTTGTTAGTCCATTTCAGAGGGCAGTTAAGGGTCAAGTGCATTGTTGTGGTCAGGAGTCACATGTAAACAAAACCAGGTGAGGGTGGCAGATTTCTTTCTCTAAATGACAATGGTGACCCTGGCTCTGCAACAATCAATGAATTGTCATGGTCACCATTACTGAGTCATAGTCATAGAGATGTACAGCACGGAAACCGACCCCTCAGACCAACTCGCCCATGCCGACCGGACATCCCAACCCAACCTAGAAAAGACTGTCCACTCATCCCATCCATGCCCCTCACGATTCCACAAACCTCCATAAGGTCACCCCTCCGCCTCCAAATCTCCAGTCTCTTTTTTAAATCTTTCTTCTCTCAGCTTAAAAATATTCCCTCCAACCTTGAAATCCCCCATTCTAGGGAAAACACACTTACCATTCACCTTATCTATTCTCCTAATGATTTTACAAACCTCTATAAGATCACCTCCTATTCACCACTGAAAAAATGTCCCAGCCAATCCAGCGTCTCCTAATAACTCAAACCCTCCATTTCTGGCAACATCCTGATGAACCTCTTGTGAACCCTCTCCAGCTTAATAATATCCTTCCTCTAATAGTGTGACCAGAACTGGACTCAGTACTCCAGAAGATAGACCATAGAACATTACAGCACAGTACAGGCCCTTTGGCCTTTGATGATGGAGTTTTTCTGATGGACCTCTTGTTATAATGTGTTGTTATCTTACTTGTAACCTGATGCCAAGTTATCTGATATATTCCTTTAGTTGTGAAATGTTTTGCTACCTTTTTCCACAGTAGGAAATTATAGCAGCCAAATATGCTACCCAGCTGCAAACACCCACTGATCTGTTAGTAGTGCTTCATAAAATATCTCAGTAAAAGATTTGTGAATAGTAAGCTTGTCATTATATCTGAATTTAGAATGTTTTTCTTTTTATAAAGCAGCAGTGTGATAATAATGTGATTTTCATGGGATTACGTTTACACTACAATAAGCTACACTGCTCCACAGGCCATAGCAAATTAATTGCAAACACAAGACATCAAGTACAAGGCAAACACCCGATGGACATAAAGAGAAGTAACATTTTGCAAAGCGTGCAGTATTTTAAGAAGAATTAACTTTCAATTTCTCTCTTCCACATTCTCCCCTATATTTCAAATCTGTTTTGCTCTGTTGAAGGGCATCTGGCTGTAAATTCATTTGTCAACTCTAAAATGTGATGGCTGATCAGAAGATGGTCATGGGAAAAGCTGATGAGAAATGAAAGGAAGGAAGGCTAAACTTTTTGGCCATTGACTGTAAGCGTGGGGTCAACCAGGCCCATCATGTCAGTAATTGAAAAAAGATGATTAGCTACAAAACTAGAGATCACATTCTGAATGACTACAAATGACTTGGAGGAAATTCAGAAAATATGGCTGGTATACTAGCTGAAACTTTCCTGAGGTTGGACTCAAGACACATTGTTGAGAATAACTCTGTAATTATGTTTTAGTTGACACAGGAGGCTGGACGAACACAGCAGCATCAGGAGGTGGAGAAGTCAATATTTTGGGTATATCCCTTCTTCAGGTATACAGGTGAGGGCAGGGCAGCTGCAGATAAAGAAAGAGGAGGAGAGTTTTGGGTGGGGAAGGGATGGAATGGTGAGATAGCGGTCGGTGAACACATGTGGTGGGTACGACCTGGTTGGTCGCTGGGAGGGATGAAACCAGTTGGAAGCTGAAAGGAAGGATCGGTGTGTAAAATGAAATGGAGGAGGTGGATTCGTCTGACCTCCCAGTCACTGCCCATTTCAATTGCCCTTCCCAATCCCTCTCCGACATGCCCATCCTCAGCCTCCTCCATTGCCACAGTGAATTGGACAACAAATTGGGGGAACAACACCTTATCTTCTGCCTAGATAGCCTATAGTCTGGATGACTCACGTTGAGTTCTCCGATTTCAAATAACCTTCCAACTCCCTTTCCAGCCCCACCTCCTCCCTTCCATTCCACTTACTGACCCTTCCTTCCAGCTACCATCCAGATTCATCCATCCCATCGACCAACTAGGTCATACCCATCATCTGTGTTCACCTATCACTACCTCACCTTCCCCTGTCCCCACCCAAAACCCTTCCCCTCCCTTTATTTGCAGCTTTCCTTAGCCCCACCTCCTTTCTGAAGAAGGGTTGTACCCAAAACGTTGACTTCTCCACCTCCTAATACTGCCTCCTGCTTATCTACTCTGGATTCCAGCATCTTCAGGTTTTTTTTGTCTCAGCTGACACAGGAGCGCTATTATTTAATGTTTAAAGTTATGCGTTTTACAGCACTGACCGTCACCTTAATGAACTTCACAAATGAACTGCAACAAATACACAAGTAAATCTATAATTGAAAATATCAATAATAAAAAAAGTCTGAAACATTGCGAAATGTACATTCCAACTGAAGGTGACTGATCTCTCAGTTAGGCAGTCCACATGAGAAATAGTGTTCATGGAGAACATTGGTCAGAAAATCAAAGACCTTGATTTTTCTTTCCACTGTCTTCTGGGAACAGAAAATTAAGAGGCTGCTGACCCACAGTTTATCAACCAATTCTACCAGGAAGAATGAAACTGCCAATCTAATTCCTTCTTTGAAGCATCTGATTCAGGAATCAGCTCTGTTCTTTGGAATTGACATAAGAAGTTGCTTATGTGGTAATGTGATCAAGTCGAACTTTAAGTATATCTAATCAGCATGTTAGCTACAGTATCTGAAAATGTGTTGCTGGAAAAGCGCAGCAGGTCAGGTAGCATCCAAGGAACAGGAGAATCATCGTTTCGGGCATAAGCCCTTCTTCAGGAATGGCTGAAGAAGGGCTTATGCCCGAAACGTCGATTTTCCTGTTCCTTGGATGCTGCCTGACCTGCTGCGCTTTTCCAGCAACACATTTTCAGCTCTGATCTCCAGCATCTGCAGTCCTCACTTTCTCCTCCAGCTACAGTATCTGGCCCATTATTATGCATGAGTTCAGTGGTCAGGAGTGAGTGATTATCTCTACAAATAAGGTTGTCAATAAGAGACAAACAATCCATTGTAGATTGACATGACATCACACTGCTACATTTGATGTGGCTTTTCATGTCAGAACCATAAAATGTGTTGCAAATGGGTGGAGAAGTATGTATTTCATGGACAACTTTCTCAAATCTTCTTTTCAATATTTTTTATATAGCTGCTTGTTTCATTCTATCACAAATGTTGAGATATAAACATTTTTGGAGGGTAAAGTGAGGGCTGCAGATCAGAGTCTAAAGTGTGGTGTTGGAAAAGCACAGCAGGTCAGGCAGCATCCAAGGAACAGGAGAATTGACATTTTGGGCATAAGCCCTTCATCAAGAATCATTCCTGATGAAGGGCTTATGCCCGAAACGTCGATTCGCCTGCTCCTCAGATGCTGCCTGACCTGCTGTGCTTTTCCAGCACCACACTCATGACATATAAACGTTTTTGTTGAGTTCCCATGACTATCTAACCAGATATAAAATATTATTTTATGTCCAATTTATTTTGAATGCACGCTACTATTTTCTAAATATTATAATAAAGCAGGTATATACAGAGTAACAGAATAATGCAGATACTTATGCATATAATACTAGTCCCAAAGGATATTATCAAGTTTCAGAGAACTACCTTACTTTTAAGTATGCCTGCCTCTCATGGTAAGTTCAATGGAATTCTCCTTTGCCTATTAATCTCCATTGACAGATGTCTTGTTCATGGTGAAATGCTATATTTTCTGAGGGAATGAGAGAACACTGGTATTGCACCAGCTGACCATTGGCTGGTTACTCACTGACTAATATTGTTGAGGACTGTGCTTACAGCCCAAATCCTAATGTTCCAGCTAAAGGCAGATTTATAGTAGCATCAGATTCCTACCTGAAAATACAGAAGAAATTTATGTACATGTTGATGGCAGATGCAGTTATAAATGTTGCATGACCACAGCATTCCCAGTGTAAATTATATTCTTGGAAGAGACAGCTTCATTAATAAAAACCTAAATTTTACAGTTTTTTTCTTCCTCTGACAGACAGAGGAACATTCTCACCTGGACAAATGTTTTAAATTTATTAGGTTACTAAATTGTTCTGATAGGTCACCAACTAAAAATGTCAACGCTGTTGATCTCACCAGAGATGTTCCCTGTCCTGTTGAGCATTTCCAGAATTTTCTCTTTGTTTTGGATTTCCAGCATTTGAGGTATTTCGCTTTTGCATTGAAATAAAGTTCAGAAATAAAACAACTTTCATAATCTAGAATATTTCAAAGCATTTACAATTAATTAAGACTTTTCAAAGTGTAGCTACTGTTGCAACTTTGAATATACAATAGTCAGCTTTTAAAATAGTGAGCTTTACTATAAATCAGCAATGACCAGTAATCTGTTTCAGTAATGTTGGTTGGGGTATAAGTATTGGCCAGAATACCATGGAGAACTTCTCCGCTGTTTATTGTCCACCCGAGGGAGCAGGCACTGTCTCTGTTTAATTGTTCATCCAAAGGCTGTGTCTGCAATAGTACAGTGCTCATTCTGTACTTCAGTGGAATGTCAGCCGAAATTATGTGTTCATATTTCTGGATACAGGCTTGAACCTACAAGACCCTAACTCACATTCAAGACTGCTATACTGATTAAGGTACCTTAAGGTAGCACAGCTTTTAACTTTTAATGTTGACTTAATAACTTTTAATTTAATATTATGCAATCACCATATCTTTAAATACAAGCACATAAATTAGGTACATTTATTTTAATATGCTTGGTTTGTGTATATTTCCATTTAATTTTGAGATCCTGAATAGTTGAATAATTCATTGCCACTCGCTTTATTCTTGTGTTAAAGTTTGAGCAAAATCAAATTAAATGTAAAAAAAAGCATCATACCCAGGAGTTGAAAAATCAATAACTCTGATCTTATGGTAAAAACACAATTAAGAATAGCAAAAGTAGCTACCATTAAAATATAAGAATCACTGCAATCCAAAATGTAACACTGCGTGATTTTTTTTATATTTGTTCACAGGATGTGGGTGTCACTATCCAGGTCAGCAATTATTGCCCATTCCTAATGGCTCAGGTTGCGGTTAAGGGCCAACTATGTTGTAGTGGCTCGACTAGGTAGGGCTGAAGATTACCTTCTGTCAAGTGAACCATAAATAAAAATGTAAAGTGTCGGAGAAACTCTGCTGATCTGGCAGCATCTGTGGAGAGAGAGAAACAAAGTTAATGACTCTGAATAAGCGTCATATCAGACTCAAAATGCTCACTCTGTTTCTCCCTCCTCAGTGATGCCAGACATGCTGAGTTTTTCCAGCAATTTCAGCTTTCTAGCATCCACAGTATTTTCTTTTATTTGAGTAACTGTTTGTATAACAATTACTCTTGATTTTTTTCAAATTCACATTCACCATTTATCACATATCCTGAACATGAACCCAGAGGCTGAGTTACTAGTGCAGTGATATTACCACTAGTCACAGCCTCCCTGCTGATAGAGAATTCGTCTCGACCTCTCTGGGCCAGTACCCTTAACCCCTCTGACAGAATGAGCCCACTGTGCCGAGCTGAAAGGGTGAGTCTTGTTTGGACTCCGGCCACAGGAGCCGCTGTTGACGGAAGCAGCTCCTCGCCCGGGCTCAGGGGGCTGCTCTTTCCGGCACACTCGCCTCCTTGTTTTAAAGGGGCCGGTGGCTCAGTGTTGTCCGTTCGCTCCGCGCCTCCTCCCGGTGATGGCCGGGGTGTCCCAACGGGAGGTCCGGAAAGCGGCTGATCGGCGGCAGAAGCGAGTGCTGGAGGAGCAGAGGGCCAGGATTAAACTGGTCAGGTTTTCACGGCGGTTTGATCGTCTGCTGGGTGCCCGGGTGGTCGATCCAAGAGCGGGAGGGGGCGGCTCCTTTACCCGGCGATAGGACGGGACGGGACGGGACGGGGAGGTAGGGCCGAGGTGGCGCCGAGTGACAGGGGCGGACCCTGCCTGCGGAGATCAGCTTCCTCCCCTGACCCGGTTACTGGGGGCTGGGGTTTCCAGGTTCAATCCCTGCCCCGAGTCATCGCTCCCTCCCTCCAGCCTCCTCTGACCTTCAACCTCTCACATCTCACCTCCCCCGCCCAGCCCTCCCCCCTCCTCTCCCTGCCCTCGTCGCCCAGCCCCCCACCCCTCGTCGCCCAGCCCTCCACCCCCGTCTCCCTGCCCCCCCCGTC
>NC_057733.1:37356583-37462790 GCF_004010195.1 Chiloscyllium plagiosum | reverse complement strand
CCCCCCCCAGCCCTCCACCCCGGTCTCCCTGCTGTCCACCCTCCTCTCCCTCCCCCTGCTCAGCCCTCCATCCTCACATCTCCCTCATCCCCACCCTGCTCTGCCCTCCATCTCCCTCTAACCCAGTGACCCACAAGTAGTCATTGAACCTTGACCTGTTCAGACATGTTATGAAATACCTCTGAAGCAGATAGGAGTTGAGCCCCAGTCCATCGGCCCTGAGGTAGGGCCACCGCTACTCCCCCACGAGCCCTTTGATTTGCACCTGAGTTTGGGCCAACTCATTGGGTTATCAGATTGAAGCTTTGTGGAAAGATGTAGGCTTTTGATTTTCTGGTTTTCACCAAATACAATACTTCCGATATAACTATCAGCAAGGGAGGGCATTTTATTAGTCTTAATTAACTGATTCTTAGATTGCCCTCCTCTGTTTTACTATTTTATTCTAAAAAATGATTTGGGTATACGTGTGTAGGGTGGGAAAGAAATTGTTGTATATCTGCCACATTTATGTGCACAAAGTCAAATTGTTGATGGATATTTTCTTCCAGTAGTGGGAAACCATTAACACACACATCCAGAAGTCCAGTTGTATGATTTCATTTGCAAAGGATTGTATGACTTAGTAATTGATTTTAATAAGTAGCAGAGCAAAATACTCAAGTTTGATTTTTTTTCTCAACTATCTGATCTTAGTTGTTGTGTGCAAATGGCCAAAAGCTGTATATTACTGGTAAAAGTCCACGAAGGCCAGGACCCTGTCACCAAGTTTACACGTGCACAGTACATGGACTGTGACCATGTGAGAGAATCCCTGCAACTCCTGTTTATTTTTTCCTTTGGAGAAAGTCCTTGTCAATAATACAGCTTCCTTCGAGCCAGCTCTATGAACAGAACCTCTGACACTCCTGTTTTTTCCTTATTTTTCTCCCCACACCACCACCTATCAGCAGTTTTACCCCAGCACCCTCGTGTGTGTGCAGGTGTAGGACACAGTGAAGTACAAACAAGTGCATAAACCTTTATTTATATTCCACCACCAAGAGCGAATCCTGTTTATTTTTTTCTTTTCAGGATGTCTGACATTCCTATTTTTTTCTCCTCCCCATACTACTACCTAACTGCGGTAGTGCTTATCTTTCCCCAGCACCCATATTGTGTGTGTGCAAGTGTAAGACACAAGGTGTACAAATCTTTATTCAATTTCCACCACCAGGAAGAAAGGAAACACCCAAGTGGCCAGTGACAAGCAGTGCCCTTCACATCAAAGTGCAATGCTGCATGATCAAAAAGTCAAGGGGAGGGCAGGGATTAAATCAAAATAAAGTTGGGCGGGGAAATAATACATTCCGCTCCCTGCGGTGCCCACCTCTCCCTGAACAGCTCGAGGGTGTTGGTGGACACCGCATGCTCCGTCTCCAGCGACCCCTCCCCCCAGACTCTAACATAACTGCTGAAGAGGGAAGGCAATCGGCCCTAACGCCCCCCTTCAGGGCCCGCTGCCTGGACCTGTTTATGGCCAGTTTGGCCAAACCCAAGAGCAGACCACGAGGAGATCCTCCGACCTACCCTCCCTACCTCCGTACTAGGTGGTGACTCCTGTTTATCTTTTTTTTTAAAGAGTAATTGAATTGAGATTCTAAATTTCCCATTCTTTTCCTTTAATTTTCCCCCACACTACTACCTAACTGCGGTAGTGCTTGCTTTTCCCCAGCATCCATGTTGTGTGTGTGCAGGTGAGAGACACAGTGAAAGACACAAGGTGTACAAATCTTTATTCAGTTTCCACCACCAGGAAGAAAAGAAATACCCGAGTGGCCAGGGACAAGCAATGCCCTTCTCAGAGAGCTGCGTGATGACTTCTGTTTATTTTTTTCTTCTTTCTTATTTACTCCCACACTACTGCCTAACTGCGGTAGTGCTTATTTTTTGTGTTCATAGTCTGATATTGTCAGTGGTGACCGCAAAAGTGTCCAGAAAGTTGAAAATTAGAACGGACGCTTCCAGTGGCAATACCACTGATGTATCTGCCAGTGGGAGGTGGCTCAGGCATCTGCATTTGCCTTTTGACCTTCTGGACGATGTTCCAACTTGTAATTGTACGCACTGAGAATAAGGGCCCATTGCTGAATTTGATCTGAAATTATGGGTAGCATAGCCGTCAAGTAGCCCTAACAAGTGTTTGTAATCCGCCACCTCCACTCTGGTACAGATGTGGGAGCCGGAGCACCTTTGATCGCCCTCACTTTATCTTTCAATGGGTATGACCTGGTCTTGTTGATTCTGTAGCTCAAGTCACTGAGCGCCTGGAACACCCATCTTTCCCTTCTAAGGTGTATGTCCACTGTGAGAAATGTTAAAGCACTATGTCCAAGTTCTCCAAGTGCTTGAGAAAGTCATCCAGATAAATGGCAATCTGGGGTCCACCTTGTAACATGTTCTCCATCATCCACTGGAAAAGGGCAGAGGCTGATGATAGCACAAATGGCAGACTTATATTTTGGTACAAACCCTTATGGTTATTAATTGTGGCATAATCTAGTTGCAATTGCATGTGGGCATAGCTCATGTCCAGCTTCATGAAGGACAGTCCCCTCCTGCCACTTTTGTGTACAAGTTGTCTATGCAAGGGATTAGGTATTTATTTCACTGCAAGAAGCACTTTATTGCTTAAAGTACCCATGAAGGTGAACTGACCTCTCAAGCTTCACAATTGGTGTGACTGGTGCTGCTCCTTCACAAACTGGACTGTTTTGATGATTCCTTTACTTTCCAGCGTCCTGATTTCTGCCTCTACTTTTGTACATAAGGCAAATTGCACTGGGCAGGCCTTGTAGAATTGCCTCCTGGTCAAACATATAAGGTGGTCATGGCTCCTTTGATAGTCCCTGGACCTTCCTGAAAAATTGCGGGTATTTAATTTGGGCTTCAGTCAGGCAGCTATTTTCTAATCAAAAAATGTTGAGCTGATCAAGGTGAACCTTTGTCAATCAATTCAGCCCCATCAAGCTCGGACCCAAGCCTTTTACTACAATCAGTGGTAACTGCACCAACTGCTTCTCATAGGAGACTGGAACTGAAGTCGTACCCATAATCTGTAATGGTTCCTCAGTATACATTCTCTGTCTGGCTGAGGATTTGCACAAATTTAAGGCTTGGAGTCCAAAACAAACCTTGTTGACCTCCATTAGAACAGAGTGTCTATTTAACCAGACAATTATTTGGTTCAGGTTTGGATATTGCAGAGCTATTTAACTGTTTCAAATCACATGTAGGTGGACTTTCCAGGGTGTGCATTGTCCTGGATACCAACCTATGACTACTTATTCAAGTCAGGCTTTGTAGGACTCCTTTGCTATCTCGAATCTCATCTACAATGGCTTGCTGGCCTGGATCCTGAAGAACATTTTAGCCATTTGGCTGAGGTTCAGCTTTGTTTTGGGATTTTTCTGTGGGCTGAATTAGGATCCATCTGCTCAGGATATGTTATGCGTGAGGCTGTGTGATTACCTACACTCAAGTCGGTGTTCTCAAGCTCAGTCGAACGTGCAAGGGTGTCCACTTCTTTTGGAATACCATGTAGCTTGCACAGTCCATTTGCCACTTTTTCTAATAATACAGGCTGTTTGAGCTTCAGCTCGTAGTTTTTGCGTGGTTACATTATTAATCCTACATACCAAACAGTGTCTCAGCATCTCATTCAGAGTTAACCCAAAATCACAAGCCCCTGCCAGTCATCTTAATCTTGTCAAAAATTCCGTTATGATTCCCCTGATTCATAAAATTAGAGGAGACTTGGCGTTGTAATATTCTTAACTAAATTTATCTGCTCATAAAAGATTTTAGTATCTGGTGCCTCAGTCAATGTTAGGCTCTTAATTACCGAGAATGTTTCAGGTCCTCAAGCTGTCCAGAATGACCTGTTACTTTTCTTCTGCCTGGGGAAAAAAAGGCATTTTTTTTTTTAACCACATTTTGGGCCCAGTCTTTGATGGCAGGATTGAATGAGTCAAGTTTCCCAAATACAAGCATGATGTCAGAAATGCATACCCCAACTCAAAGTCGATTGTTGACTGAATTTTCTTCAGGAGCACACTGTTTTCTCTCGTTGCCACTGAAATGAATCCATGGAGGCTGTATCCTACCACCAAGTCCCCCTTTATTTACATGTTCACAGTACATGGACTCTGACCAGCTAGCTCAGAGCCAGTCCCCAGAGTAAGGAGAATTCCTGAGACAGACATTTATTTTGAAAACTTTTTTTCTTAATTTTTTTTCTCTTTTTAAAAGATATTTTGCCACACTACCACTGCCCCCAAAGGGGGCCCGGCAGAGATTAGATTAGATTAGATTACTTAGTGTGGAAACAGGCCTTTCGGCCCAACAAGTCCACACCGACCCGCCGAAGTGCAACCCACCCAAACATTTACCCCTTTACCTAACGTTTATATTAAGTTTCCCACCACCAGGAAAGTACCCATGTGGCTAGCGAAACATCAACAAGCAAAGCCTGATAAGGGCAATGCTCACCTGAAAATGTGAAGGGGGAGGGTAGAGGGAGAAGGAGGAGACTAAATCAGAATAAAGTTGAAGGGGAGAAATAAAGCACTTCATTCCCCGTGGTGCCCACCCCGACCTAAAGGCATTGAGAGCATTCTTGGATGCTCCCTCTCCAAAGATAGCAGGGCTCGAATGTAACCGCGGAAGAGGAGACTCCTGTTTATTTGAGCAAATGCAGTCAGCAGCACTGTCTGATTGGCTCGGGTTAACAGTCTGAATCAGGGATCCCATACTTGGGGATCTATGTGGCCAGACCTGTTCCAGTCACTGTAATTGGATGGAGGGGTACTGCTAAAGTTGTTGCTCCTTCTGTGAGTGTTTGTTTAGGGATGAGTTAAGGATAGAATTGGAGTTAGCTGCGATGCCTCCTTGCTGTGAACCATGGCTGGTTGGGCAAAGCACTAGAAGGTGCCTGGATTCTTTGCTTTGTACTCCAGTATGCAATCAGTTATTTCAAAGAATTGCACAGAAGTGTGCAAATTGTTGAGCAAAAGGAAATACGAGCCAATTTTTTTGTTTCTAAAGTGTGGGCGGCACGGTGGCACAGTGGTTAGCACTGCTGCCTCACAGCGCCAGAGACCCGGGTTCAATTCCTGCCTCAGGCGACTGACTGGTGGACTTGTTGGGCCGAAGGGCCTGTTTCCACACTGTAAGTAATCTAATCTAATCTAATCTAATCTAATCTATACTTTATCCATAAATTATCTGTAAGTATCACTACAGAACAGTTCTGTACCGACTGTGCAGGAAATACTGTGGAATTTTAACATTTCTCCTTTAGAGCTTCAACACAATTGCAACAAAAAAAGACATTTTCTAAACATGAAAGGAAACTATTTTCATTTCCATTAAGGCGACATGGGTATCTCAACGAAACAGAGTCTCCTATTTTGGAAGAAAGATCTGAGATCTTACACCACAGTGTTTTGGTGGCAGCTGCCTTAAGTTTTATTGCATCCCTCCGCATGTAGTCCTGAATCTTGGATTGTGCCAGTTTGTAACAGTCGGTCAAGGTCAACTCTTTGCATGAGAAGAGCAACAAGTTTTGGGCACACCAAAGAGCATCTTCCACCAAATTGGTCCACCAGGCATAGTCAATATTTGGCTTGGTGTATGTCCTGGGGAAGAGCTCATGGAGTGCAAAGATGCTCAGGATGAACCTCAACAGAAACCACTGCATTTCTGTCTGGATCTTCTTTGCAAAGGCACATTGCAAAAGATGTATGACAATCTCTTCTCTGCTGATGCTGCTTTGACGCATCAACGGAGCCCATTTACTGACTGGGTCCCCCCGTTATTCTTTGGCAGAAGGGCCTTGCGTGGTGGTCTTCCTTCACTGCGGCTTGGTGGCAGCTGCCCCAAGCTTCAGCACGTAGACATGGACCTTGGAATGTGCCAGTCTGCAACACTGTTGTGGTCAACTCCTTCAGCTAGAAGACCACTAAGTTTTGGACAGATCAAAGAGCGTCTTTCACTGAGTTGATGGTCCTCCCGGCACAGTTGATGTTCGTCTCCGTGTGCATCGTGGGAAACAGACCGTAGAACACAGAGCAACTCTGGACGAACCTCAACAAACACCACTGCATTCCTCTCAAGTCTTCCTTTCGCATAGTTCCCCGCCATGTGAGACAGTCTTGTCCCCTCCACAGCTGCTTCATGGTTAGCACGTAGTGGTGCAGAGAATCTGGGCATGCTTAAAGGATCTCACAGGCACAGCCCTTCTCACCTGAGAAGTGCAAGACCCTCGGCAGTCTTCCTGCCTGGTATAGCACAGGTTTGGTCGAGGTGAATTACAGGTCGCAGAGCAGACCTGACCCGGTTGCCGATGACCTTTAATAGACCCATCTGCCCGTAACCAAGTGTATCTACGCAGCGCTCCATCTGCAGGGGATGCTGAAGACATTGTGCAGCTTGGCATCTTTGACTGTTTCCACTGTCGTTCCCCTCACCTGGTGGAATGTCCATTTGTATCAATGATACAGTTGAAGTCTCTGGCCAGAGTGACCGGCCTGGATGTAGCCAGCAACAGTGGAAGCTGTTGCAGGATGGCCAACCGCTCCCTCTTACCCACTGGGGCATGCATATTAGTCTCAGAGGAGTGTTTCTTTACATAACAACATTAGTGACGAGGAGATGCCCACCCAGCACCTCCTTAACTCCGGAGATGATGAAGTTGCCTCCACGCAGCAGGATACCCAGGCTGGAGGAGCGGTTACCATTGCCCCCCGATCAAACTGGCGATCCATGGGCCCACAAGCTCAACAATCTCCTATCACTGCTGAGGAGTAGTATCCCACACTCCTGCAGAAACAGTACATCTGCTTTAACGTTGGCTCAGAAGACCAACGTAGAAACACATTGTGTGGAAGAGTTAACGCTACACACATTAGTACTCTCAATTTTAACACCCATTTTACAATTTGAGGTTGCCATTGTACATTTACCGATGGCCCCATACCTGGGGGCGGCTGTCTGTATCCCCATGGTGTAGGCAAACTGTGTGACCCTTGCAGGGGTTATTTCCCCACGCTGGTGTCATCAGGCTGAGACTGCGGTCTGCAGAGTCCAGTTCTGTCTGACAGAGGGGCTGCCACATGATGGTGGCTCCCAGTTACTTGGGGCAGTGGGTACCCCCTAGTTCTCACCGGATGGGGTCTGGGCTTTACCGGTCCCCTCGGAGGGTCTGTTGTTTCCCGGTTGGGGATGTTACAACACGGCTGTTAACTGAAAACCAGCAACACAGAAAAGATTTATTGCATGCAGTAATCTGTAAAAATTCGAGTGGCCAAGAACGATGTAAAGTAAAAATTAACAACTTTATTTCTTGAAGTGTAACAGAGAATAATTAACTAATCAGTATTTGCAATTTTTTTCACTAACCTATCTTTTTTACCTTCCCTTGTATAATACTCCCAATTAAGGTTTACAAAACAACATTTCTTATTTCAGAACCATGCAGCGGTAGGTTCTTGTCTTCGGATCTTCCTGTATCGTCTTTTCTCTCTTTGAAAAGCGATTTTCAAAGAGTTTTTTTTCAAGCGGTCTACATGCAGTTTTCCTCTCAACTGTTCAATTTTCCCCAATCTTATACCCCAGAACATCGGATTGTGTCATTGACTTTTGAGATTGTCAATATACTCGATTGAAATTTGATTGAAAATAGATATTTTTATCGCGGTATAATTTAAACTGCTTGGCCGAATTCGAATTTGTTTTGTCTCCAGGCAACTAACTACTTGAGTTGTTCAACCCAGTGTTTGTTACATTCTTACTGAGAACGCTTGGTGCTATGCCTGGTAGTTCTGCTGCTTTTAACTGTCTCAAACGTACACCCACATCTTCATAACAGGGGGCACTCTCTCCTTTTACCCCTGTGGTGTTCTGCCTCATCTGGTGATGGCTGAAAATGTGTTGCTGGAAAAGCGCAGCAGGTCAGGCAGCATCCAGGGAACAGGAAAATCGACGTTTCAGGCATAAGCCCTTCTTCAGGAATGAGGAAAGTTTGTCCAGCAGGCTAAGATAAAAGGTAGAGAGGAGGGACTTGGGGGAGGGGCATCGGAAATGTGATAGGTGGAAAGAGGTCAAGGTGAGGGTGATAGGTCAGACTGGGGTGGGGGTGAAGAGGTCAGGAAGAAGATTGCAGGTTAGGAAGGCGGTGCTGAGTTCGATGGATTTGACTGAGACAAGGTGGGGGGAGGGGTTGTTCATCTGGTGATGAACAACCTTCCACCCGTCTTCACTATCTGAGGAGCTGCTGGTGTTATTCCCATGCAGCTGCCATTTCCTCCTTATCCAGTGAGACTTTGTGGGCCTGGCAGGTTCTCCTTTTCCTGTATTTCAGTGAAATCCACTCTCCCGTCTCCTTGGTTTCCTCCTCCGTTGCCTCTGTCTGTCCAGCTGGAGCTTCGGTCAGCTGCTGTGCTTCCACGCTGGCTGCTGTCTGTTCTACTCCAGCCTGTCCATCCTCTCTGGGTGTTGCCGGACTCCGCTCCCCTGCTGTTGGTGGTGCCTTGCTGGTCTTTCGGGGTCCATGGTTCACGTTGCCACTTCCGGCTATCTGTTCCTACAGATGGTTACGTTACAGTCCACTGCCATGTGTCTGGACCTCCGGCAGGTTCGGCACACTCTCGGCTACCCTGCATACGTGAGGTAGCCCCTGCTCCCTCTAACTGCGAAGCTGGAGGATGTTCCCACTGGCGTGCATTCTCAGGGTCATCATGACATGCTGCTTGCTGGTCCAGATTCCAAATGGGTCCACAATGTCTCCTTCCACCTGCGTATGCCTTCTCTGGTAGGTCAGGATATTGGCTGCAGGAATGTGTGGGTTGTACATATGGATTGTAGCAAGCCAACACACCCATGCAAGGGAAGACACACAGCAGCACCACAGACAGGATGGAGAACAGAGCCTCCCCTTCTTTTTCCTTGAATACCTTCAGGAGCTTCTCACATTGAACTAACCTTCACGAGTTTGAACCAAAATGCCTAGCACTGGGGAAATCCTGCAGGCAGTAGATTTTTTTTTTATATTTCAAAAATATACTTTATTCATAAAATACTTTGATCTGTACAATTGGACATGCCATACATATGTAAACATTCCATTTGTTTGCATACCGAAAACAGAGTAATCATTCCTATTTACAGGTCTGTATGATTACATTTTTAGCTGAGGCGTCAGCAGAGCCCAAATGACTGCATGGGCACCCTGTTCTCCTTAGGCAGGCAGATGTTACACAGTGGTCTTTCCCCACCGCGCCTTGGCGGCAGCTGCCCCAAGCTTCAGCGCGTCCCTCAACACGTAGTCCTGGACCTTGGAATGTGCCAGTCTGCAACACTCAGTCGGGGTCAACTCCTTCAGCTGGAAGATCAACAGAAGGCAGGAGAGAGGGGGCAGCTCTGCCTGACTCCAGATCTAACTGGGAAGCTATCTGATTCCCACCCATTGATTGAGACTGCACTGACAATGTTGGTGTAGAGCAGTCTGATCCAATTGCAGATTCTCTCCCCAAAGCCCATTTTGGAGAGAACATCTCTCATATACCTATGTGATATCCTGACAAAGGCTTTCTCCTGGTCCAGGCTGATCAGGTAGGTGTCCAACCCTCTGTCCTGCACGTAGGCGATCGTATCCCTGAGGAGTGCGAGACTCTTGGCGATCTTCCTGCCCGGCACAGCACAGGTTTGGTCAGGGTGAATCACCGACCCCAGAGCAGACCTGACCCGGTTGGCGATTTCCTTTGACAGAATTTTGTAATCCGCATTCAACAGTGAGATTGGTCTCCAATTTTTGAGTTCCTCCCTCTCCCCCTTCCCCTTGTAGATGAGGGTGATGATGCCTTTCCTCATGGATTCACTCATGGTACCTGCCCGAAGCATACTGACATATGCCTCCAGCAGGTCCTGGCCAATCAAGTCCCACAGAGCGGAATAGAGCTCGATCGGTAAGCCGTCGCGTAAGCCGTCGCTTCCGGGAGTTTTATTCTTTTCGAAGGACCTGAGGGCCTTGGTCAGCTCATCCAGAGCTAGCGGTTGGTCCAGCCTCTCTCGTGTTCTGTCGTCTAAGACCTCCGTGATAGAGGACAGGAACAACTGGGAGGCCGCGCTGTCGGTCGGCTTCGCGTCATACAGGCTGGCATAGAAGGATTTACTGATGTTCATGACGTCAGCCTGAGATGACGTTATCGAGCCATCATCTTCCTTCAGGCTGCTGAGCACAGAGCTCTCTTTGTGCACCTTCTGGAAGAAGAAACGTGAGCACGTCTCGTCCTGCTCCACCGAGCGGACCCTGGACCGGAAGATTATCTTGGAGGCCTCCGAGGCAAAGAGTGAGGCTTGCTGGCCCTTCACTTCCTTGAGGTCCTCCGTGACATCCACCCCATCGTCTGCAGTAGGAGCAGGTTCTGCATACTTTCCTGGAGCTGGGACAGTTTTCTCCACCTCTCTCTCGCCTCCTGAACACTTTTTTTGAGGATGAAGAACCTCTTGATGTTCCCTTTTACTGTTTCCCACCAGTCCGCTGGGGACTCAAAGAGGGGCTTCACGGTTCTCCAACCTGCGTAGTCCCTCTTGAGCTCCTCAATGTTTCCCGGGGTTAACAGCTTTGTGTTCAGCTTCCACGTTCCCTTACGAGCCCGCTGCTCGTCCTGTAGGTGACAGTCGGCCAGCAGGAGGCAGTGGTCAGAGAAGAACACCAGCTTGATGTCAGTGGATCTGACCGAGCGCGTTCGGGACACAAACAGGTAATCTGTCCTTGAGCGGATAGACCCGTCTGCCCGTGACCAGGTGTATCTACGCTGCGCTCCGTCTGCAGGGGTGCTGAAGACGTCGTGTGGCTTGGCATCTTCTGCCGTGTCCATCAGGGCTCTGGACGTGGTGTCCAGTTTACTGCCCCCCCCGGCCAACCGTTCACTCTTACCCACTGGGGCGTACACATTAATCAGTCTCAGGGGAGCATTCCTGTACATGACGTCGGCGACAAGGAGGCGCCCGCCCACCACCTCCTTAACCTCTGAGATGGTGAAGTTGCCTCCTCTCAACAGGATACCCAAGCCGGAGGCGCAGCTATCGTTGCCCCCCGACCAAACTGACAGCCCATGGGCCTACAAGCTCGACCATCTCCTGTAGCTCCTGAGGTGCGGTACCCCACACTCCTGCAGAAACAGGACGTCGGCTTTAACATTGGCCAGGAAGGCCATCGTAGAAACACATCGCGTCGCCGATTTGATGCTACGCACATTGATGCTGGCAACTCTTATCCCCATTTTAACAGTTTACAAGGTTAACAGTGTCCATTTGCTGCTGGTCTTGCCCCTCTGGGGTAGCTGTGTGCATCCCCGTGGTGACGGCAAACTGCTGGACCCTCCCAGGGCTGAGGTAGCTGTCCGGCTCCACGCTGGAGCCATTTCCCCGCTCTGGTGTCTTCGGGTCGCGCCCAGTTTCCGCATAGTCCAGTTCTCCATCTGACAGCGGGGCTGTCACAGGACCGCTGCTCCCAGTTTCCTGGAGCTGTGGGCCGGTGGGTACCTCTTGGTTCTCACCAGGTCTGGGGAGGCCTTTACCCATCCCCTCCAGAGGGAGAGTCTTTTCCGGCTTGGGTGGTGCTGCCCTTCTTTTTCCCCACGGCACTCTGTCTCTTCCTCTGGTGACGACCCTCCTTGCGATCCTCACCGTCGGAAGAGCTGCCTGTATCCTCTTCCTGCTTTTGACATTAATCCAATCCTCTGCCTCCTTTGATCCCTCCTCTTCCATTTCCTCCGTCTGTCTTGAAGGAGCTTGGATCGGCTGCTGCATCTCCCCGCTGTCTGCCGTCTGCTCCGCTACAGCCTGCCCTTCCTTCTGGGTGCCTCCAGACACCATTCCCGTGTTGTTTTGTGGTACCTTGCTGGTCTCAGGCGGTCCACGGCTCGTGTTGCCACCTCCGGCCATCTGTGCATAGGTGGCGGCCCCTCGTCTTGGGCAGGCCTTGAAATGTGGCCCGCCTCTCCGCACAGATTACAGTTCTTGGCCTCCTTACATTCCTTGGTCGGGTGGCCTGACCTCCCGCAGGTTCGGCACACTTTTGGCTGCCCTGCATATGTCAGGTAACCTCTGCTTCCTCCGATGGCAAAGCTGGAGGGTGGGTGGAGGATGTTCTCACTGGCATCGACCCTCAGGGTTACCCTGACCTGTCGTTTTGCTGGTCCAGATCCTGAAAGGATCGACCAAATCGGTACTCTCTCCCTCGACCTGGACGTATCTTCTTAAGGTCAGGGCATCTACTGCTGGGACATGAGGGTTGTACATCTGGATTGTTACAACCCGACTCCTTTGTGCAGGAAGCGCACACAACGGGATCGCCGACAAGGTGGAGAACAGAGGTTCCCCTTCCTTCTCCTTGAAGACCTTCAGGAACTGCTCGCAATTCTCCACGCTCCTGAAGGTCACGTCGAAATAGCCTGCCGCAGGGAAATCCTGCAGGCAGTACACGTCTGCTGCTTCGAACCCGCAGCACTCCAGCAAAATCTTCTTCACAAACATCGTCCGATCGACCGGTGTGTGTGCTCCTCCACCTTCTTCACAGTCACCCTGACTGTGTTATGAATACTCTGGCCAGGGCTGCGAACAGCTGCTGAGGCCATAGCTCTGAGGTAGGCTGGTACCTGAATTGGCGTTAGGCCGAAGCCAGCATAAAGATCCACCAAGAGCAGGTCAGCACAACCAAACGATCCAGCGATGGTCTCCAGCAGCTCTGACGACTCGCAACACGATCCCCGCGGTTCCTCCCCCGCCAGCACACGTCCCCTGCATCGAACCTACAGCACTCGAGCAGAATCTCTTCCTCTGGTCCTCAGGAACTACACATGTTCCAAGCCAAAAGGCTGAGAAGCGATACAGTAGATGTCGCTGCTTGGAACCCACAGTAATCTAAAGGAATTTGTTAATCAAACACTGTCAGATCGACCGGTATATGCTGTTCCACCTTCTTCACAGTCAGCCTAACTGTGTTCCGAATTCCCTGGCCTGAGCTGTGGGTGGTGACTGAGGCCATAGCTCTCAGTTGGCTTTCCTTGCATTGGCAGTAGGCTGAAGACAGCATGAAGATCCACAAAGAGCAGGCCAGCTCAACCAAACGATCCTCCAATGTCCAATCACAATCCAGTGATGATGTTAACTAGCTCTGCTGACTCGCAATTCAACACCTGTTCTAATAAGAACAGATACTACACTTGACCTGGCCCAGAAGCAACACAAACCAGTTTTTTAAAATTCATTTCAAAAATATACTTTACTCATAGAAATCTTTTGGTATCTGTGCAGTTGGTGATGCCATTCTTATGTACACATTACATGTCTTTATGCTGTATGTTAACCATCCAGCCTCTTGATGTTTAGAGGCGTCAGTGGCGCCCAATTACTGAGTGGCCCCCCCCCCCCCGTTCTTCGGAAGGCAGACCTTATACGGTGACCTTTCCCCACCGCGCCTTGATGGCAGCTGCCCCACGTTTCAGCACGTCTCTCAGCACATAATCCTGGACGTTGGAATGTGCTAGTCTGCAACACTCGGTCGGGGTCAACTCCTTCAGCTGGAAGATCAACAGGTTTTGGGCCAACCAAAGAGCGTCTTTCACCAAGTTGATGATCCTCCAGGCACAGTTAATTTTCATTTCAGTGTGCATCCCGCGTCACAGAGCTACTCGGGACGAACCTCGGCACACACCACAGCATTCCTCTCCAGACTTCCTTTGCATAGGCACGTTCCAGAAGGTGTGTGACAGTCCTGTCTCCTCCACAGCTGCTTAGAGGGCAGCGTGCGGTGGCGCAGGGAGTCCGGGCGTACGTAAAGGATCTTACCATTACAGCCCTTCTCGCCACCAGCCGAGCCATGTCCTGGTGCTTGTTGGAAAGTTTTGGCGATGAGGCATTTTGCCAAATGACTTTGACAGTCTGCCCAGGGAACTGCTCAACAGGATCCCCCTCTCTCCTTTTCCCCAAGGTCTCAAGGACACTGTGCTGATCACTTCCTGATGGACTTGTGGTCAGAGGTGTTTTTCTTCATAATTTTCTCCACGAGGGACAGGTGATACGGAATGGTCCAACTACTTGGAGCGTTCCACAGCAGCGAGGCCAGGCCCATCCTTCGCAACACCAGGGACAGGTAGGACCTCTGTACGTAATGACACTTGGTGTTTGCGTACCAGGGATCCACACACAAGCGACACAAACCAATTCCTGTGATCAACCATGTTGCTGTGGTGGGAAGAGTAGCTACGTTCCTATGTGTTGTCTAGCCATCTGTGACTGGGACTATGCGGAAGGTTATGCTGGCTGATTTCAATGTGGCACTGCATCCCATGATTAGTCTTAATTAATCTTTGCAGTCACTACTGCAGTGTATTCTCTGCAAAGCACCCCAATTTATCATGAAAATAAAAATGCAATTTTCAGAGTGAAAGCGTATTGGTTTGCCTACATATGGGTGCTTTTGTGAGAGATAGCATGTCGGCATGAGTCACTCCACAGTTAATTTGTGAGATAGTATACTGCTAATTAACATAGAGACACCATGGCAAGAGCCTGGTTTGAAATTCATTGAATACTGTAAATTAAATTAATTACATTAGAATTTCCCGTGCTATTCTTTTAGTGCAGTGAGTATGTGTTTAAAGTTGGTAATGTCTGGCGCATGAGTAAACACCATATGGCCATTTTAATGAGATACTATTGACATTCTTGTAACTATATCAAAGATTAAACATTCAACTGTCTCTAACACTGAACAAAAATGTTTTTTTCTAATCAATTTGTTCAGAGAGGTTGCTGATCTATAATATTCAATAACATGATGACTGCTTCATTGCATATCTCTAAATTTTGTCAAGTTTTACTATGTCTACATGCTGTATTGATGAAACACGGGATGCAACAATAATACATTGGAGACTTCTCAGTTTCATTACAAAATGCTTAAAATTCATATTTACATTTTCTGTCCGGGGCAGACATATCACTGAAGTTGTAAATAATAGTTGTCAATAGGATCTTAGTGAAGTGTATTAAAAAAGAATGGGTACCTAATGAACACAGTCCGCTGATTTCTCAGCAACAAACCCAAACAAGCAGACAAAGCAAGACCAGAAACTCTAGCCACACTCCCCTACATCAAAGACATCTCGGAAATGACTGCCAGACTACTCAGACCCCTTGGCATCATGGTAGCCCACAAACCCACCAACACAGTAAAACAGCAGCTAATGAACCTTGAAAGACAACAAGCAAAACTAATGTCATTTACAAAATAACGTGCAAGAATGGTAGTAAACACTACACTGGACAAACAGGCAGAAAACTAGCCACTAGGATACATGAACATCAACTAGCCACCAAATGACATGACCCCCCTCTCACTAGTATCCTTACATATAGATAAGGAATGACATCACTTTGACTGGGACAACACATCCAGCCTAGGATAAGCCAAACAGAGACATGCATGAGCATTCCTAGAAACATGGCATTCCAACAGGAACGCTGTCAACAAGCACAAGTTAGACCCCGTCTACCACCCCCTGAGAAAAAGAACAGGAAATGACATCACCAACCCAAAGAAACCCAAACATATAAACAGAAAGCAGGGGTTATCAGCAGTGCTTGACCTGGAGGCCTACTGAAGATGTTACCCCATATGGTGACAAAACATCTGGAAATGAACCTTCCAGCTCAGCGAGCAAACCTACATCCAGGACCTCAACCTGAGCTACAAATCTTCTCAAAACTCGCGAAGTGTAATTATTTATAGAATTCTTCATGTGGACGTAGGTCATTTGGCCCATTGAGTCACACCGATTCTCCCAGACCCAGACCCACACCCCCTACCATATAACCATGCATTTCCCATGGCTAATCCACCTAGCCTGCACATCCTTGGATGCTAAGGGAAAATTTGCATGGCCAATCACCTAACTTGCACATGTTTGGACTGAGAGGGGAAACCGGAGCATCTGAAGGAAACTCCCACAGACATGAGAATGTACAAACTCCCGTCAGACAGTTGCCTGAGAGTGTGAGGCAGCAGTTCTAACCTCAGCCACTGTGGGCTTGTGAAATTTGAAATGTTTAAGACACTCTGGTAAACAGTTAATTTCTTTTGCTATCTTTATCTGTGTACTACCTTTTTAATAAACACGTAAGCTTGAAAACATGTTTATGATTAATTAGAATGATTACACAAGGGAAAATATTTGGGGCTTATAAACTGGGAATGTGCTAAGAGGAAACATTTTTGACTTGTACAATACATGACAGATTCTGTCGTTATGGAAGTGACATTAGGTAATCTATGAAGACTCTTGCACAGGTACAGTGATAAAATGAATTCACTCGAGTACAACTTGTCTCTTATTTTGTCAGGACAGGCATTGAAACCTTGTTTCAGACTCTTATTTGGTGATATTAAATTGGGGCTATAAATAAAAGTATGCATTCTTTCATGTTTTTAATGCCATTCTCATGTTTTAAACAGTGTACACTTTAAACTTGCTAGCATTAAGAATGTATCTGTTGAGATTAAAGTTTGCAAAGTAATACTCTGAGATGGTTGTTTGTAAAACTTATTGAAGAATATTTTCATTTGATCCACACTGTAATTATCTGTTCTTATTCAGTTTTCCTGTTCTTTCTAAGTACCTACTTGAAATATATTTTTCTTCACTAAATATAAGAAACTTAGCTAATTGAATTAGCTTGAGTTTCAATTGGTGGTAATGTATTCCACGTTTTATTGACCCATTTCCTCTAATATCTCCATCACTGAATCTCTTGCAGGTATCCAAAATTCTACAAAAACCACAAGAACTACGAACAAAGGATGACCTCGCTGTGCTTGCAGCATGTGTTGAGACTGTGCAAGAGTTGGAAAGGCGAAAACAGAAGACTGAGGCACGAAAGAGGAAACTTGAAGAGGTAAGTAATTTTTTCGTGCATTGTAGTTGACTCCTGAGCTTCCACATTGATTAGCTGTGCACAGCAACAGATTTGCTCAATAGTGATTTACGTTCGAGGAAAGATTACTTTAAATATATTTAAAACTTGTTGTAGTACTGGACTGCTGCCATGACCAATTTCTGCCATTCCTTCTACTGGATCCAAGAAGAAGAATATGCATTTCCTTGCCTTTCACAACGTCTTTTGAAAAGTGGTCACTATTGGAATGTAAGAAACACAGCAGTCAATTTGTGACAGTGACCAAATGATCTTGACTGAAGAATATGTATTAGTCAAGAGTGCAAAGATGTCTAACACAAAACAAATTGCTGGTGAAACATAGCAAATCTGGCAGCATCTATGGAGGGAAAGCTGAGATAACGTTTTGAGTTGAATCACCCTTCACCATAAGGGAATAGCTAGAAAAAGGTGGTTGTTATGCTGATGATAGGGAATGGAGTGAGTGGATAGGTGGAGATGGAGCCCAAAAAGAAAGAAAACAAAGGGATGGCTGATAGTAAACCAGGGAAGGAGAAAAGCTGATAATGAGGACAATGAATAAGTGAAAATGGGTTGGTTGTGCTTGAAACAGCTCATGCTGTGACTGGGTATGGGAGTGGGTAAAGGACATGCAAAGGGGTATTCAGCTTCGAAAATTATTGAACTCTGTTATTGAGTCCTGAAGGCTACAGGGTCCCCAAACAGAATGCCGTTCTTCCAGCTTGCACTGAACCTCATTGAAGCACTGCAGCACGTCTGAGATAGAAATGTCAGTGTGCGAACACAGTGAGGTGTTGAAGTGGCAGGCAACTGGAAGCTCTGGGTCGTTTTTACAGACGGAACGTTGTGTTCTGCAAAGCGCCCACTCAATCTGCGGAGAGACAATATGGTTCTGTAAGCTGTTCCTTTAACCAATAAATTTGAGATGTTATAAGTGTGAATTGGTCACCTTGTGCCTCCTGCAAGCAAGTGCCTCCTGAAAGTACCAGAAGGAAGAAGATCAGGAAACAGCAAACCCATGGTCAGGGGCCATTGAACTACCTTCCCAGTCTTTGCCCATAACATCCATTTTTCTTGTCTATCTGTATTTGTTTGTAAGGGAAGTTATAAACTGTAGAATTATGTGTTGATGGTTCACAATTATTTACCTATAGCTTTAATTTATTAATTTGTAATAAATAATTCTTGCTAAATGCAGAAACTTGGTGCGTGCTTTCTATCTGGGTCTAAAAGGCCAGTACTTTTGGGAATTTTGCGTACTTTTATCAAATCTTTAACTTTTCTGAATACTTCAGGAAAATCAGACCTCGATTTCCAGCATGCTACCCATCGTGCTGTATTTTAATTGCTTTTAAACAATTTGAGATGTTTTTAGATATGAAAAGCATTTTATAAATGCGAGGTATCTTTATTCTTTTTAAATAATTTGTAGAATACAATTCTTTAAAGTGTTATTGTATGGTGGATGGATTTAAAGCATTTAGGCTGTGACATCTCTGCTATTTATTTTTGTTAGGTTATTGATGAGCCTGAAGAACTAAGGAGAAAAGTTAACCTGCTGGCAGCAGCTATACAAGAAGCACAATACCCAGTAATCTATTCTGGTGCAGGAATCAGCACGGTAAGGCAATCCTATAAACAAGCCAGAAAAATGAGAGCCGTGATTAGCAGATCACAAGAATTTCAAACTAATTCTGCTTAGTCTTCTGCATTCAAGCTGCTATGAAACAGTTTATAGGTGTAGCATTCTTCGGTTTGTCAAATTTTAAAGGCTAACGTGATTTTCATTGCAGTAGTTCAAAAGTGTGGTCCCACAGACAGAGTTTGCATGAGAAGCTGTAATAAACCATCTTTTCCCAAGTAGGGTGAGAATGATATGAATCCTTGATTCCATTGCTTTGAATGGAAATAGTCAGTGCTGTGGAACAATTTTAGCTTTTTGGATATCATTCAGAAGCACTGTACAAAATACGTTGAATGCAGAAATAGAACTGTTGATTGTAATAAACAAGCAGAACACAAATGATCTTTGTGGCCAGCAAGCATTTACTTCATAGAAGTATTTTTCCACTTTATTTCATCTCACCCCATTAAAGGCATCCTTCTATTCTTTTCTTCCTTAATTAGGTAGCTTCCCTTTAAATGCGTCGGTGCCAATTATTTCAACCTCACTCAGTGATAACAAGTTTCATATTTTAGTAATTTGTTTTGAAATCATATCCTGCATTCTTTGTTTGATTTTATTGGTGACCGTCTTGGATTTATTATCATCTCTACATGTAGTCTAATCAGTCTTTTCATAACTTTAAAAACAAATCATTCCTCAGGCTGCATGACTGAAGAAGTAGCAACTTTTCATAGTTTGTATAATATTTACTAACTTCCAAAGTTGCCAAATTATTTATGTCTCGTTTTATCAGGGAGAAAAGAACTCTCCTCAAATCGAGGCCAAGACATGAAAGCACCGTAATTCAAGGCACTCAAGCTGCCAGCATTATTTGCTAAAATTCAAGACAGGCTCAGTATGAATATCTCTATGTATCAACTAATGAATTAGGACACAGCCCTTACTTTGAAAATCTAGAGATAATAAATATATCTTGGTTTCAATAGAAAGTACCTCTTAGCACATCCCTATATGATTTATTTGTCTATGTCGTGCATAGTTATGAGGCATTTTCAAGAGTGTGTTGGATAACAGAAGGCTTTTGTGGACAGGTCTGATCATGTATCCATTTATTTCAGTTACAATCCTTGACGTTTGTCAGAGTGGAGATTTTGAAACACTCATCAAGTGAAACAACGTAAACACAAGTTGTAACTCTTGCGTTTCAATTGATGCTCAAGGATGAAATTTTATCACTTTACGTCAATTGCATTTAAAAATGAAAACGTTATTCTAAATCATCCAATTCAATGACTTAGAACAAACAGTAAATCTGATAAACATTACATTCGATGCATGTTTGTTTCCCAGTTCCTTTCATCCTGTATTTTTTACAAGTAGTATAAGTATCACTGGGATTGCTTATTATCAGTAATGTTACTGTAGAAATGTTAGACATTAAGCTGGTGGATTAACTATATTAATTCTAACCATAAATTTCTCTGCATCTTTGTTTCTTTCCTTCATTTCATGCAAGATATTCCTTACTGCCTACCTTTTCAGTCGAGCTTTTGACCACTCGTCCTGATATCTTCTAATGTGGCTCAGTGACAAATCCTGAGAACTGCATTGAGACAGTTTAGTATGTTAAATGTGCTATATAAATGCATTTTTTTTTGACAAACAGACCTTTTTACTTTTACTTTGTTGAAATAATAAGATGTTACTTTGTTTCTACTTAATGCAGGCTGCATCTATCCCAGATTACAGAGGCCCCAAAGGGGTGTGGACATTATTGCAGAGTGGTAGGGAAGTGAGGTAAGGAAAATCTTTATATGAGCTACAACACCAAATGATATAGCTGTTATTTTTGGACTAAAAATGTCAGATATCTTTCTCAATGGTTAGAATGCATAACTGCACTAACTGGTGAAATGAATGCTGTAGAGAGTTCCACAATTTTAGATCTTGCCATAAGTATAATTTAAATGATCAAAAAGCAAACCTGTGCCTTATTTATGGTGGCAAATTTAACAAAGGAAATATTCAGACTATTCGAAGTAAGACTATACCCAGGCTTTTTGATTTACTCCGATCTCTGCAGTTTCAGTCTGACACAATTGTTGTTGGCAGTGGTGTAGTTGAGTTTGCAGTAATTTACCATAACTGCTGCCAGCCCTCCTGCCAAGACCTATTATACTTTTAAAATAATAATGTTCTTTCACTGCCTATGTGAGATTAAACCAAAAATAGAGTATTAACATGGGCCCCAATTAAGCCATTTGTAGCATGACCAGGCAGCAATTGAAGTTGGCAAAGAGCAATGTCGTTTTCCCACTCCCCACAGGTGGAAAGTTGGAAAATTAAGAGATGATTTCATTGAAACAAGGTCAGTCTAGGTGCTCAGAGCCACATTGTAAAACATCCCTGCATGTGTTTCAAATAAAAATAATTTTTTGATTGTTGCAAAATAAAACATTTGAGCTACAATGCATAAGTACCAGTATGTATTAACATATTGTCTGATCAGCAATAGTTACAGGTTATTTGCCAATGTTATTTACCCATAGGTGATACTGAATGTTTCAAGTTTCCAGCCAGTCATCTACTCCATACATTTACTTTTTGAAGGGGCAAGAGTATGTTATTGTATCTTGTCGTATTTTTGTTGATTTCAAATTTACAGATGAAATGACATTTGGAAGTATTGCAAACCATAAGAAGGATCGAGTAGAACTCAAAAGGATGTAGATAGAATAGGTAAGCAAGTGGCTTTAAGTTTTAATGTAGAGAAGAGTGAAGTGATTCATTTTGGAGGGAAAAATATTTTTAAAAAATGAAAAAGTACTGTTCTAAAGGAGTTGCAGGAGCAGGGAGACCTGGATATATGTAAGGGATTGGTTAATAGAGCATCCTCGACTTTGAGACATAAAATGCAAAATCAGGGATGATGTGCTAACCTATATGAAACACTATTTTGGCCTCAACTGGAGTATTATGTTCAATGCTGGGAACTGCACTGAAGGAAATATGTTGAAGGCCTTAGTGGGTACATAAAAGATTTGCGAGAAAGCTTCCAGGTGTAAGGAACTTCAGTTGCACAAATAGATTGGAGAAGTTACTTGTTCACTTTGGAAGAAAAAAGGTTGAGAGGAGTTTCGGTAGAAGTATTCAAAATCCTAAAGGATTTGGCCAGAGTAGATGGGAAAAACCAAATCCCACTGATGGAATGATTGCAAACCAGATGACGCAGTTAGAAGCCTTGGTGATGCGAGTTAAAATATTTTGCACTCAGCAGATGATCAGGATATAGAGTAGTCCTCAGAATGTGGTGGAGGCAGGATCAGTTAAGTTTTCTGAAGGGAGTTGGTTTATTATCTGAAGAGGAAAACAAAAATGTAGGGCTGTGGGCTAAAGGCAGGGAATGGCACGAGGTGATTGCCCTACAGAGAGCCAGCACAGACACAACAGGCTGAATGTGTAACTCTATTATTTAGTCTGCTGAAGTATATGTTGTTTATTTGTGGTAAAGCACAGCAGATCTCAGTGAGGCAGAGCCCACCCTGACTCATATGTGCATCACTCAACTTTATAAAGAAAAACTGGTAAGAACTAGAATTTTTTTTCTCTTTTATTGTATTACAATGACTGATTCTCACTTCATACATGGTTGGGGAAAATAAAAACAAATTGCTGTTGAAACTCAACAGGTCTGGCAGCATCTGTGGGGAGAAAGCAGAGTTAACTTTCAAATCTGGTGATTCTTCATCAGAAGTGCCAGATGCTACCAGACCTACTGAGTTTTACCAGAAATTTCTGTTTGGTTTTATGTCTCCAGCATCCGCAATTCTTTGTTTTTCTTTAAATCCACAAAATAAAACAATGTGAACAATAAGCTCTCCTGCAAACCACAGCAAAATAAACTGAAGAAATGATGGTGACTATTAAATGCATTTCAGGTCAGGGAAGTTCAACATAGGATGATTGGAATGAAACCACACAGAAGGAAGCCATCTGATCCTAAATGTTTTTTTCTGTCAATTTGAAAGCATTATCCAATTAGTCCCACCCCCAACCCCCTGCTTTCCTCAAGGCCTAGTAATTTTATCCAGTTCCTGATTGAAATTTATTATTGAATCCACATCTTCAAAAGTGCACTCTACATCACAATAACTTGCGTGAAAAGAAAGTGTTTTTACATAGAGGTCCAGTAACTGGCAAATATGCTGTGTGTGTTAGTTACCAATACTTTGATATAGAAAGTAGTTTCTCCCTATTCACTAAATGTAAATCCTTTTGAGTATCAATATCAAATCTCCCTTTTTTTTTCATTTTCAGGTTTAGCTTTTCCTAGGGAATTGAAATCTTTCATTTTTGATACTATTCTGGTAAATCTCCTCTGATCCCTTTCAAGTAAAGTGTGGTGCACAGAATTGGCCAATAACTCTATTTGATTACTGCAGATTTGCAGGTTTCTCTGCTCTTGCGCCCCCTTTAAAATTGCACTATTTAGTTTAGCTTGCTGCTTCTATTTATTCATAGGATGTGGGCACCACTAGCAAAGTTAGCATTTATTTCTAATACTAATTGACAATGAGAGCATGATGATCTACCTTTTTTGACAACTGAGTGGTTTGCTAACCCATTCCAGGAGCAATTAAAAGTCAACTACATTCCTATCTGAAGGCACAAGTAAGGATGCTAAATCTCCTTTGCTAAAGGAGACCAGTAAACCAGGTGGACTTTTCAGCAACAAAAACAGAAATTACTGGAGAGACTCACACTGGCAGCATCTGGAAGTTCTGATGAAGATTTGCCAGACTTGAAATGTTAACTCTGTTTGCTCTCTAAAGATGCTGCCACACCTACTGAGTTTCTCCAGCAATTTATGTTTTGGTTTTGGATCTCCACATCTGACGTTCTTTGTTTTAGTTTAGGGCTTTTCAGCAGTGTGGCAGCATTACTGATCTAACTTTTTATTTCAACCTTTTGTTAACTCACTGGTTTTGAATTCATTAATCCAGGCCTCCAAATTTCTAGTTCAGTAGCAATCATTATGTTAACATTCCAAGTGCCTCCCCTCATTCTTCTTCCCAACAAAATAAATTACTCCAGACTTCTTAAAACTTTGTTAATTTTGTTTGCCATCTGTCCATTTCACCAGTATGTCTTCCTGAATTCATTTGCAATCATTCATCAATTATTAGTCCTTTTCCTTGCTTTGTGTCTTCTCTGAAACGTTCAGATTTTGTTCAGTACAGCATTTCCAAGTTCAGGTCATTCCAAAAGAACATTGATTCCAATGCTGACCTTGAGGCAGCACCACTGCATACTTCCTGGCAATTTGAAAAATAACCATATGCCACGACTCTGTTTTCTGATCCCATGCCATTTTCTATCCCTTCAGCCACCTACCCCATTATTTTTCTGAAACGTTTGTTATATATGGTACATTCTTCAAACTTTTGTGATAATCCATTTGCACAACCTATACCTACCTTTATCAAAGAACTTGGTCATATGAATCAACTATTCTTTTTGCTATCCTTCTCAGCCAATTTATCTTTTCCTTAATGCAAGACAAGTGTTCAAACTGAGTCAAGAATTGACATGTAGCCTCCATGTTCTTCAATCAGTTCTACAAGCCCGGTTAATTCAATGAAATGCACACTTTTTACTCATTGATCTAGACCTGCAAACATAGGTCAGACCAGAGGTTTGGAATGAGCCATTTGCACTTTTTTATCCTAAATCAAATCTACAAAATTGGCTTGTACAGATGGATTTGTATTAAATGCAGTTTATTGGAAATGCAGAATGCATTGTGCCTATGTAAATCATTTGTGCTCCCTGATTTTCCCTGTCTTATGTATCTGTGCTGTCATAGAGGAAATCATGTGGGTACTCTGATTGTACATATTTGCATATTATTTTAATAATCATGAATCCTTGCAGGCGCCATGAAAAAAGTTTTTTATGAAATTAAATTCTCGATAAAAGATTGACCTATGCTGAACAAATGTCAGCAAGTTTTAATTCTCTCGCAATGGAAAATCCTAATCATTTCTGTGTTCAGGGACAACTCTGGATGAAATTCAAATCATGCAATTAAAATTCCCTTGAGCCCACTGTAAAACTTTCCTTGCTGGCATATGTAGAACTAGAACAGAATAAAGAAACTTCCTCAAATATAGCTGAACAGAAATCAAGTAGACCAAAATTTCTGTGCTGAAAATATCAAAACATGAGACAACCGTGTTAACCAGCTGAGATTAACATTGAAATAGGAATTAGGAAATTTAAAATAAAACACACACCATTCTGGCCAATAATTAGTGCCAAATGTAGGTGAAGACTTCACAGTAGGTATCGAAAACTGCAAATGTTAAACTGGTAAACCATTGGTTTCATGGATTCAATAGAGAATTGTTAAATCCCTAAATTTCAACGTACTGAATTTCAACAGTGTATGTTATAGTTTAGGGTTTTTCTTCCCCTTTCTTTTGCAAGTAAGCCACTAATTATAAAGCACCAGTGGAGCCATGTAAAACAATGCCTTTATATAAAGATACAACTGTGGACGGCTGTATGATTGCCCCTTTAATCCCTGTTTTGTATTATAGCAATTGAGTTCATGATCACAGTTAATTCACATTGTGTCTATATTGCTATGATCTACAGTCTCTTTCTTTCAATATGGCTCCTTTTAATTCAGTATAGAACAGTTAATTATAATTGTAGTTTAACTGCATCATTAAAATTAATTGACTACGTAGTGTAGTATTCACTTCCTCATAGGATAAAATCCATAATGTCAAAACTTTTTAAAGGAGTAATTAAAATCTAAATTTTCCATTTTTCTCAGTTAGATGATTGCTATTTTATATTTGCAGTACTTATAGTTTACTGAATCATTGTTCCCTCTCTTGACAAGCTCAAATCTAACTGATACATATTCTGAAACAAGAGATCTTTATAAGGGAATGGTTCATCCATACTATTTCTATCTTGAGGAAATCCTGAGGGGAGAGGAAATGTCGTCTTGGGTCACCATTCACTGTAAAGCAATTGGTTACATCCTGCCTTTTACAATTTCATTTTTATTAAAATGTGAAGAATTCAGATTAGCATTTGACTTTGTGCCTTTCACAAGGCTTTTCATAACCATATCAGAATGTTGAAAATTCAAAATCCCAGCTTAAGAAATATCCTTCTTGTGTTTCTCCCTCAAGGTGCACCATGTAGTGTCTCAGAATTGTGATGGATTACATTTACGTAGCAGTTTACCCAGGAAGGCACTTTCTGAACTACATGGAAATATGTATATAGAGGTAAGATAATACAGGAGCTGGCAGCTTGAGTATGTTGCACCTATATTCATCTCACTATTGGGATGTCAGGATGCACCTATAATTTATCATGTGAACCTGTTTTTGACAATTTGATTGTCTTTAGCCACTTAAAGATATTTGGTAACGTCACAAACAAATTGTGTTTCTGTTTCTCTTTTTGGCATCATTTAAAATGTTTCCCATTGTAAGTTTTTTTTAAAACAAAAAGAAACCTCACAACAATATCTTTGGAATTTCTTTTTCAATCAAAATTTTCTTTCTCCTGAATGCAGTACCTCTGTACTTTTCTGATTCATACATGAATAATAACCACTTGGTGAGGCACTGCAAGATGGCCTGCAATTCAGTGATGACCCTGCAGTAAGAAATCAAAATGGGAAGAAAGGGAAAATTTAATAGAATTATATTTTTCCCCAAAACATATCCTTGCCCAATGTTCATCTGTATATACTACCAATATAGTTTCCAAATGGATACTGGGGCAGATCTTCGCATTTGTAACCCAAGACCTGAAGCCAGTTGCTGTGCTATAATTGATGTGATTGAGATCATGTAATTGTGCAAACTGGATTTAACTAAGGACCTTTCTGATCTATATAGCTCAGCTACTTAGTGAAATAAATTATTTTGCCTTTGAGGCACAATTAAAACACTACAGTGCATAAGTTTGAAATATTCTGCCTTCCTTATTTTGTTTGCTCTTTTTCTTTGAAGAGGAAATTACAGGCAAAAATGTCATGGGCGTAACTCAAAGAACAATGCAAGAAAAGATTCATAATCTGAGTTACACAATTGACTCAACTACCGACAGTTTCTAACATCGAGTTTTCCACATAGCAAACACAAATTAATTCAAAGTGGAAAAGAAATAGAAGAATATTAACTGTTTAATCTGTTGGGCTGAATGGTACTTTCCGGAGGTTCTGCATGTTAATAGTGCGCTGTTCTTTGATTTATGAAAATAAAAAGTTAAAGTATAAAATTAATATCAAGAGAGATATTACAACTGCAGTAGTCTTTTTATTTGCCAACATTTTCTCCAGAGAGGGCTATCGATAATCATCATGGTTCAAAAAAAAAATGAAATGATGGAATTATATGTGGTGAAGGCTAATGAATTGTAACCAAGCCACGACTTGGACCATTGAATTGAATTGGGTTTATTGTCACATGTACTCACATGAGTACAATGAAAAGTTTACAAGTTGGCATTATCTTAGATACAAGGGTACATAGGTACCGAATCTTAGACACAAAGCAGTAAAATAAGGAAAACAAAGTTAAAAGTTAAGCATTATAGTCCTTCTTACTAAAAATATAAAAGCAAAGAAACACATAAACAGCCTAACTCCACAGTCCATAAGCACCTAGCTGTGCTGGGCTCACACTCCTCACAAGGGCTTGACCTCCTCCTTGGCATCACTGGCACACTAAGGTTTTCTCCCAACTGTCTGTCATTTTATAAATTAGTGGCCAGATTGTTTTAAGAACTGTGGCCTGTAAAGTTAAAATGGTTTACAGACGAACATTAAATTAGTGCAAAAGTAGGCCATTCAGCCTTTCAAGAGTGCTCTGCCATTCAGCTGTTAGTGTTCCAGTATCCCATATTCACATCTATTCCCAATAATGTTTGATTCACTTGCCTAAGAAGAATCTTATCTACTTTCAAGTTAAGAATATTCAATGACTCTTCCCCCACCCCCCCCACCCCCAACAAGCACTCCCTCCTGGGGCAGAAATTAGAAGTCATGCATTTCTCCAGGGGCATAAATATTCCCCTCATCTCTATCCTAAAAGGACAACTAATACTTTGAAAACAGTGTCCCACTTCTTCTTCCTTAAGATTAAACATTACGGTTCACATCCACCTTGTGAAGACCATTCAGAATCTTTTAAACTCTAGTGAAAACAAACCCAGCCTATTGAATCTTTCCTCATAAGACAACTCCTTTTCCAGGTAACAATCCAGTCAACCACTCCAAATCATCTTCAATGCATTTACATCCTTCCCTAAATTTGGAGAACAAAACTGTGCGCAGTCTTCGTGATGTGGTCTCATCAACGCTTTGTGTAAGTGAAGCATGACATCCTTAGTTTTATGTTCCAGTCCTCTCATCATAAAGGCGACCGTCCCATTAGCCTGCCTGATTACATGCTACACCTAGCTGCATACTAATCCTTTTTAACTTGTGCACTAGGACATCTAGATCCCTCTACATCTCAGAATTTAGTGATCATTCTCCATTTAAGTAATACTCTGCTTTTTGATTCTTCCTGCCAAAGTGAACTTCACATTTTCCCACATTACACTCCTATCTGCCAGATTTGTGCCCATTCACTTTATCTGCATTAATCTGTATCCTTTTTGTGTCACCTTCACAGCAAATGTACTTAACTATCTTTGTACAATTTTAAAATATAGACACCATGCATTCAATACCCTCAGCTACATTATTAATATAAAATTGGAAAATGTTGAGGGCCCAGCACAGACCTCTGTGGGACCCCACTTGTCAGACCTGCCAATCTGAAACTGTGATCCATTTATGCATTCATTAGCCAGCCAATTCTATCTCTGCTGCTGTGCTACTCCTGTACCATGACCTCCTGCCCTATACAATAACCTTCTATGTACTTTGTCAGCTTTTTATATTTAGTTTTTATACTCCCAGATATAGTTACAGACATTAGTTAATTACTGTCAATATTTTACTTGATTATGGTGATGTGATTTTTGCAGGTATGCACATATTGCTCTCCTAACCGAGAATACATTCGTCTTTTCGATGTCACGGAACGCACATCACTGCACAAACACAATACTGGAAGAAAGTGCCACAAATGTAATAGTGAGCTGCGAGACACAATTGTGCACTTTGGGGAAAAGGGAACACTGGAGCAGCCACTGAACTGGAAAGGAGCAGCTGAAGCAGCCAAGAAAGCTGATGTCATCATTTGTCTTGGATCCAGTTTAAAGGTTAAACAATGTTTCTCAGAAACTTCTTTTGTCACTTCAGATAATGAATGGGCTTTGGTTGTATTTGAAATAGTCATGCCACACCTCATTGTACATTTTTGTGTAAATAAGAATTTCTAGCAACTTCTGTGTAGACTAGAGAAGATAAATAAAACTATCAATGAAGGACTATTGAATCCATAGTAATCTCCATGTAAGTAAAAATTATTGGGTTTTTCTGGCAATCAATCGTTGTCATTAGACTCTTAATTCCAGAGTTTAAAAAAATTGTATTCTAATTCCACCGTCTGCTTGGCAGAATTTGAACCCGGATTTCCAGAACATTACCTGGATCTCTGGATTAACAGTACAGTGATAATATAATTGGTCCATCACCTACCACAAACTCCATTGGTTGTAATAGTCCAAAATTCCATGAGTGTGGGGACGGTTCCAATGGATGGGAAATATGCCAATATAAACATCCTTATTCAAAAAGGGAGGGAGGCAGAAAGTAGGAAACTACAGATCAGTTATTTTAAATGGGAAATTGCTGGAATCCATTATTAAGGATGTTATAAGAGGACGTTTGGCAAGTCAAATGCTATTTATCACAGACAGCATGGTTTTATAAAAGGTAAAGCATGCTTGACTAATTTGCTAGAGTTCTTCAAAGATGTAAGAAGAAATTTGGATAATGGGGATCCTGTAGATGTGATGTATCTGGACTTCCTGAAGACATTTGTACAGTGCCACATAAAAGGTGAATCCACGTGGTAAGATCATATTGGCTTAAGGGTACTTTATCAGTTTGAACAGAGGATTGGCTAATGGTTAGAAAGCAGAGAGTCAGGACAAATGGGTCTTTTTCTGGTCGGCAAGATGCAAGTAGTGGCGTGCCACGGGGTTTGGTCCTTGGCTCCCAGCTGTTTGCAATCTACGTTAACAGACTTGGCTGTGGCGACAGAAAGTACTGGAGCCAAATTTGCAGATGGCAAATTTAATACCTAAAATAGGTATGAAAGTAAGATGTAATTAATAAATAAATTTACAAATGGATATGGACAAGTTAGATAAATTGGCCAAAATTTGGCATATAAAGCCTAATATTGATAAGTGTGAGGTTATCCATTTTGGTCAGAGGAATACAAGGCAATTTATTATCTAAATGGAGAAAAATTTTGGAGTGCTTTGATGCAGAGGGATCTGGTTGTCCTTGTGCATGTGGATTGCAGAAAATTGGTTTGCAGCTAATAAGGCAAATGAAAGTTGGCATTTATTGCTAAAGGAATAGAGAATAAAAGTAGGAAAGTGTTGCTGAAACTGTAAAAGGCATTCGTGAGATGGCATCTGGAATATTGCGTACAATTTTGATTTCTTTACTTGAGGGATGGAATTGCAATGGAGATGGATGTCACTGTTAAGGATTGCATGTGTGCCTTTATTTTTGGCACTTGCCATTTCCACATTAGGCTGGTTGCAGCTTGAAACTTTCTATTATGCTTCAACAATATGCTAAACAAGAATCTGAGAATAGTGCCATATACTGTACCATGTCTCATCCTTCAACACTGCCTAACCTTGTAGCGCTCTGTGGACACCAACTTTCAGCATACACAAGCCTCTAAGTGAGGAAAATAGCAGAAATCAAGTGTAGTACCCTTTGGTGTTTTGTTTCAATGATATGTAATTGAGGAGAATAGCCATATTGGTGTCTGGCATATAAGGCATGCTGCCTGTCAAAATGCTGACTCATTATTGTTTAAAATTTCTTCTTTGTTTACATAAATATTTTCACACTTCTGTTATATGTCCTCCAGTCTGAATTATTAAGCCTGAAATCTGAATTAAAATGTGAGCAAGGTTTATCACGCGGTTTTTCTGTTCTGAAATCTACACTTTCCTTATTACAGGTTCTTAAAAAGTATGCATGTCTTTGGTGCATGAGTAGGGTACCTCATAAAAGGCCAAAGCTGTACATAGTAAATCTACAGGTAAGCACTAGTTTATTCATCCTTGTGATTTAAAGCTCTCTGCAAGTAGATTTTGATTATGTTGGTGTGGGACTGGTCTCACTTATCAGACCAGGTCAGCACAACAGGTTTTCATCCCTATAAAGAGTGTTAGCAAATCCAAGCTTTGATTTATTTTATTGTTTACCAAAACCAGGTTGTTAATTTTCTGACTCAGTTTGAGGATTTGAATTCAGTTTTTAACAATCATGGAGGGCTTTGTACTATAATCCAGAATGCTTATGTTACAGGATAAATAATTGTGTACTATATCTTATATGAACATAAAAACTAAATACTGTGGATGTTGGAAATAATCAGGAGGTCTGTCTGCATCAGCTAATATTAGTAGAAGCAGAGTGAACATTTCTGCTCTGAAATCAGTCACAGAAAATAAATGTTCTCTCTCTCTCTCTCTCTCTCTCTCTCTCTCCAGATGCTACTAGAACTCCTGAATATTTTCAACATTTTCTGTTTGTGTGTCGTATCCTATTCCTTGTATCAAGCGGTATTACCTCTGTTTCTCTAAGTACCTGTTAGATTAGTTGAGTTTGTCATTTCAAAATTCGTTTTTTCAAAAACAGTCTTATGTGATCATGTATTTATGTTTTTAAGACTGGTTAAATGCTCACTTCCATAGCTAAAATTGTAAATTTAACTACCTCGAGTCATACAAGCGAAATTAATCCAATCAGTATTCAATTATATCACCTGTTCACATTTTATTAATGAGTTAAAAAAGCAACTATATCGCCTAAGAATCTGTTCAAATTTTGACTTTAATTCATGTTGAATCTGATATCTTAAGTTTTTTTTTGTGTTGAGGCGAAATAAAATTCAGTGGTTTTTGAGGAAGAAGCAAGCTTTGTGATTGATCTGCCTATGTATAAATTAAGGATAGTATCTTAAAATAATGTATTTATGTTTGAATCCACCCTGTTTTGTTTGTACACAGATTAATTTTGTGAATTATATTTAAATGCTTTTAACATTTCCAAATTGGCATGCACAGTTGTACCAATTGTGTACAAATCTCTGTGCTCAAAGCTTTATCCTTGATTTGGTCCTATACCTCGCCCTTCATTGTGCCTTTGGACTGACTGTCTGGTACTGTCCTGGATGAGTCAGGATTTCTTATGATATTGGTAGACTGAAACCATCATGCTGAGTTCCAGCTGTAATCGTATGGTCTGAGTTCCCCAATTTTAACGATCTTGAAATGCCCATTTGTCCTAAATTAAATGATCTGTAAGTTACTGCCTTGCTATGCTGATATGAATTTCAAATCCCAAATCTCTTACCAATATCTTTTGTCACTCTCTGCTTTCTCATATGTCCTTACTCTGACTCCGACCTCACATAAACACCACACATGCAAATTCTAGCACCTGTGTCCTGTTCAGATAAACATCTACTTGCCTGTTACCCTTGCTCCTGTCAGTAACCTGTGGTTTCCATCTCTGTGTCCACTTCAAAATCTTCCCAATCTTCCACAGTTGTGCTCATTTCTTTACAATCTTTTGAGATCCTATGCCTAAGTCTAAGGTTGTGCTTCCAACTCTGGTCCACTGTATTTTGATGTCACCATCTGTTTTACCTTGGTAATTGTCTACTTGTTTTCACAGTCCCATATCCAGATATTCCTTCTAAGATTATTTGCCTTGCTCTATCCTTTTTTTTAATCAAACAGCACCATTTTTTTGTCTTCATGATCTGTTTCCTATTTCATCCAGACCAATAACTTTGAACACCTTTAGACATATTTCTATTTTTAAGACAGTAAATCAGTTTGAGCTGTAATTTGTTATGCTTTCCTTTTCTTTAACAGTGGACACCAAAGGATGATGTTGCTACACTGAAAATCCATGCAAAATGTGATGATGTCATGCGATTGCTATTGAAAGAACTTCATTTGGAAATTCCACATTATGACAGGTATCATCTACTTATTTCATCTTGATACTTCTCTAGTCCCTTCTCATGCTTCTTTTACCTCTTCCTCCATTTAAAGTTTTCAACCAATTTCTATGAACACTCCCTCAACAAAAGTCTCTCTCCTCCTCATTGTATCAGTCACAGCTAAGGCCCTCACAAATGCCTGCCACATCTCCCTCACTACTTACAACCACTTTTGACCACTTTACGTTTTGTTTTCCCTGGAATAAATTCTTCATCCAAGTAATATACAGCTATACATTCAAGCTGTTTACTGCTGAGTCTTGGTCCAACACTTTCCATAAACTTTCTGTCGCTATCCATCCAGTCAACCATTTTATAACTTTCACCTTTAAAGCCTTTTGTGTTTGCTCATACCCTTATAATGTTCACTCATGAACACTCCCAATTTCCTTCCATCGATTCTTTCCATTGGCTGCAGTCACATTAATCACGACAAAATCTTGCTGTCCCTGATTAATTTGCACACTGTCGCTTCAAAATTACAAATGTGAGAATCTCACGAAGAAGTTTAAGACCAGCTGTTCAACTGCCTGTACCACATCTATCATTTCGCTCCTCAAGCCAAACGTTCCCCTCACTATCTTTCTCTAGTTTCTTTGCTATTTCCTGTCTTCCCTTTCTGCAGAGTTAACTTCTTGTTCTCTTGAGTGCATTATGTTGCTGATGACCTATACTAATTTCTAGCCTGTACCCTAGCTCACTGTTTATGCATCTATCAGTCTCATACATCCATCCATCCCGTTTCTCATGTCCTATTGACCTTCATTCTTTCAAAATCAACATCATTACCTTTAGTAGCAATTGAAAGCCTACACACAATACATGTGCCTTTGGAAACAAATTTTGCATTTCCAACCTAACTTTTTTTCCCAAAATTCTTCAGCCTCATCCATGACCATCTTCCTTATAACTCCATGTCTTATTTTCCCAATCTGCATTGGCCACGTCTCCAGTGAGTCATTTCTTTATACCCTTTGACAATCAACAAGCCATTCTCCTCCAAAACCTTTAACTCCATTACACTCCATCAAGCCCAGTGAAACTACACTTAATTGGTGCAACACCTACCTAGTCAGTTGTAAGTAGACTTCAACTAGCAATAGGTTCCATCCCCACAGTAGAATTCACAAGGCTTTATTTTTGGCTTCCATGTCGTCATCCTTGAATTGTGCTCCTTGGTGATATCTTCCAATGGCATGGGTAATCTTGCACATGAACACTGACAGCCTTCGGGTCTATCAATATTTTTTGTATTTCCATACCCTTCCCAGCCACTGTCTCAGGTTGAAGCAGACTCTTTTCAATATCTCTATGATTGAGTTTTGTCATATCTGCTTCATCTCTTTTGCATCAGCCACATTTTTTTTGATTGAAACCCTCATCCATGCTCTTTTATGGAAAGGGAATTCAAGCAGAAAGGGTAAATTTGATTGCTTGTGGGAACAATCTCCCTTGCTTGAGGTCACCTAAACAACACAGACTGGAAGGTTAACATTGACTTGAGCATTATAATCCATTTGCCTGCTGTCTTTACTTGTTGAATTATTGAGGAACAGATTTTATAATCTTGTTGGTGAATTGTAGCTGCTGAGAATATATTACAAATCTTTGTCCATTAATTTCTCAATGATTTTTACTGCAATGCCTGATTTTCTTCAAGGTCCAAAGATCCTATTTTCAGTCTAGCTACTCAGCTGAGACCAGAGGAAGAAGACAGTCATAGTCGTAAATTACTAACCAAGGACAGTCCAGAAGGGGTGGCTTCTACTGTCTCTGGTGGTTGGTATGGAAAAGGTTGTGCAAAAGGCAGAAGGAAGAAAAAAATCTAAATTGGGAATGCTGATTGTCATTGTTTACATTTTTCTGATTTTTATCTTTCCATCCTTCCCCATGCAAACTCTGTTACTTTGGGGAGGGAGCAGAGCAACTGGAGGATTTCTGCAAACCCTGATGCCAATACTGTGTAATGCTGATTCAGGAGGCTGTGTGCTGCCTGCATGACTAAAAGTTCCTTATTGCATATTAGGTTGATCCGGAATGTCATCTTTTCCCCGCTGGCCTGTGATTTGAATTTGTCAAGTAATGAAAGGTCTTGATGCACTACACTGTTGACTGGGCTCCTAAGTTTCAAGCATTGAAAACATGAGCAAATTGGTAGAAATTAATGTGATACTTGAGATTTGGCTATTGAATACAGCAAAAATATTCCTCTGATAAGCAGCTTTAGTAGCATTTACATTGAGGAATGGTTAATTGTCTTTGGCCAAAAGGCATTGACAGACAACCAAATATGATTTAGGTCCACTGATTATCAGTGAAGAAAGTAGCATTTTCCTGAAGCACCCCATATTTATTGCAATATAGGAAGTAAAGCATTGTGTCTGTTAAAGTAATCGATCTTTCATCATCCATTTGCAGAGAGGTTTAAGTTCAAGGCATGTGTTATGGGTATACATTAATAAATTCACTCTTCCCTACTTTCCTGCAATGAGAGCACAAGACAATGAAATAAGCAGTTAACAACAGTTTTCCATTCACTCTGCAGTTAAAAATTGCCTTTGTTCAAAGTTCAATAGAAGCATTGCATCTACGTTAGTAACCAGTGAATTTGTAAACCAGTGGACCTCACCCAAGAGCCAGTGTAAAACAGATTCTTGTCATTGACATCAAATCTTGCAATCAAACACCAAAATGGTAGCTGTCTACTGATACAGCGTTTCCTTGTACCAAATTTCAATTTTTAAAGTAATTTTCACTTTGTCGGCAGAACAGTGCATTTGTCAGCCACTTTCCATCTTCAGTAATGGCATCAAGCAGATAAAGCAGCAAACCTGTCTGTAGCTCTGATGGTGCTCCAAACGTCTTATGCTCCTAACTGAAATTTTGAAAAAGTTAGAGAAGCCACAGAAAATAAAGCTTTTGAATATATTTTGCACTAGGAGGTATTTCAATTTACAATACCATTTGTATGTCTTTGTTTACTTACTACATATTTTGACTACTTCTTGAAGAATTTTCCAACCATCTCTTCAATACCAGGGATCTTTCTAAATTGGATGCTTTTCTAGATTTACTACTCTTGCTTGTCGGAGACCTTTTAATATGTTGTTTTACAGTTTATTATAATACTGCAAGCTAGACTAACCGATGGATTGATCTTGAAATGATCTCACTATTACCCACACACTTAATTGCTACTTAGCAGGAGAGATGGCTCCACCCCAATATAATCCTTGATTTTCTCTGTTCTGTTTCCTAATGTACCCAAATCACATTGGCTTCAAACAAGATGGATTGTACTTATTCAACATGCAGAGCTCTAATTCTTAACGAGTAGAATTTTAAAAATAATACTAAATATAAATAACTTCCTCAGAGGGTGGGTTGGGGGATGCTGATAGTGTATAGTCCTTGTATAAATGTTTTTAAAATTCTACCAGTATCTAATCTGTTGATAATTAGAGCACAGTTTTGAATGTGCAAAGACAGGGTCTTAGGTGAAATAATTTATCTGTATTATAGTGAGATGAGAATGCTGAGGGAAGACAGTTGTTGTAGATGTCATGTATATATCCTAGGGTGGCACGGTGGCTCAGTGATTAGTACTGCTGTCTCACAGTGGCAGGGACCTGGGTTCAATCCCACCCTCGGGTGACTGTGTGGAGTTTGCACATTCTCGTGGGTCTGCGTGAGTTTCCTCCCACAGTTCAAAGTTGTGCAGCTAAGGTGGATTGGCCATGCTAGATTACCCATAGTGTCCAGGGTGTTTGGTCTAGGTGAATTAGCCAATGGAATTGCAGGCTTTACAGGGAATAGGGTAGGAGATGGGTCTGGGTGGTGTTTGGAGAGGCGGTGTGGTCTCGATTGGCATTCTGTGATAGAGTACAATGCGTTTATGCCTGGAGAACAGATGTCATTAAGTCTATTTCCAAAGGACCTTTTCCTCCTCAGCCTTCTAGATCAAAGAATGAATAAAGTGTTGTTTCAGGATCAATTTTTTAGCCATCGGACAGTGCTGAATCTTATGGCTCGTTTTTAATACAACTTAAAACTGTTTTAACATCAAACCATGTAAGACAACTACAAAACGGGTATTTTCTTTGTTTTTTGTTGTAAAACTGCTTGTGTGTTGATATCTTGACAGGTAATGAATGAATTGAGAGTTAGTCTTCTGAAAGGGATTAAATGGTAAAAGAAAAGCAAAATACTGGAAATGTGAAATAAGGCAGTGGTTTTAATGTTGATATCTTGACAGTAGGTGAATGTATTGACTGTCAGTATCAGATTAAGGGGCAGATTCATGGCAGCATGTGAGGAGAGAAAATGTATATTTTGTTTAAAAGATGCTGCTTTTTTTTCTGATTTGAGTCTGGGTTTTTTTTCCCTCAAGCTAAAACATTCTGCAATCACTAAAATCAGTCTTACATCTAATAATGTTGAGTTAATTAAGCCCAGTGATGACTTTTCAGGGTAAAGATTAAAAAAAAACTTTTTTGATTTGTGAGCACAGGGCTTAGACTTATAGTAGTATTTTTAACAATCCTGAACACATGCTTTCTTTCAAATATTCTTCATGTTTTGTAATGTTATGTGATTTAAACTTGAAATTGTTCAGCTTTCTAGAAACATCAGCTTATACTTTTAAACATGAAAAGGTGAGGTTCAAAAATGTGGTTGTAAATTTAATACCTGGGTTGTTCTCTACCTGTGTTACTGGTCATGTGATAGTCAAGGAATTACATTTTGGAGTGCTGTGTGTGCCAATGAAACATAAACAGAACTTTACATAATGAAATTATATAATGACATTTCACATTTCAGAAGCCAGAATTTGTCTTCATATTACTGGAAAATTAATGGGCATTGAGTCACTAGTACAGAACAACCCCTCTGTGATTGCACTTTATTTGATATAACTTGTCAATTGTATTACAACAGAGCTGTAATTATTTTTTAAATAAACAGTCTTAAATGGAGAGCCCGCATTTTTCTTGTTATTTTGTTATGTTATCACCAACAAAGAATCTACTCAAGCTGTGGAATCTGATAATGATATTTACACCTCTCTGCATATTGATGTGGTAGTAGTTTTGATTAATGGCTCCCTAGATAGGGATTTGTTCACATTGTGCGCTCTGACAAGATTGATTATTGACAGAGTTCCTAACAGGGATCCTGCTTTAGATTATTCTAATTAACTAATCAATATAACTAATTATTGACTGGAGCATTAAAGATGACCATAAATATTGACCTGTGTGTCAGTATAAGATCAGGATATAGAACCATAGACAACATTGTGACAGGAAATAAATTATTTATATCTATCTAGAGAAGGCAAGTATTTTGTAGGAAAGTGTTCTCCCTTTAGATGTGTAATGTTAAACTAAAAATTTTGTACTGTAAGGAAGAAACTTCAGGCAGAATAAACAGGTCAAAGGGCCTGTTTCCATACTGTAGGAAACTTGTCTGTCAATCTATCTACCTATCTTGACTGAGAAACTACTATTTGATTCATTAAGTTTGCAGTTTTCATGAACCTTACACCATTGGCTCTAATGGATTCGACTTATTTGACTTTCTGAGGGTAACCTCTTTTAAAGATGCAGCTTGATGATCTCCTCCAGAAATCGAAAGAAATTTTCTGCACAGCTCTACCATTTAGCCTTCAATTGTTAATGCCAACAGAGAAAGTCCAACCTTGTACTAGACGAATACTGTGGAGATGAGTTCATATCTCACCTTGTCCACTTAGAAATTTACATTCAATTAATAATTGCAATCAAATGTTAGTCTGATGAGATTAGATTCCCTACAGTATGGAAACAGGCCCTTCGGCCCAACAAGCTCTCACTGACCCTCTGAAGAGTAACCCACCCAAACCCATTCCCTAACTTATATTTACCCCTGACTAATGCACCTAACACTATGGGCAATTTAGCATGGCCAATTCACCTGTCCTGAACATTTTTGGATTTTGGAGGAGACCAACGCAGACACGAGGAAGAATGTGCAAACACCAAACAGACAGTCACCCAAGGTGGGATTTGAACCCAAGTCTCTGACGCTGTGAGGCAGCAGTGCTGCCTGCTTAGCTACCGTGCTGCCCCATTAATAACCATGAAACTACTGGATTGTTTTTAAGATAAAAGTCTAGTTCACTAATATCCTACAGGAGGAAATTTGACATTTTTACCCAGTTTGACTGTAGACCTATAAAAATGCAATGGATTCTTTAACCATCTTCTAAAATGACCAGAAAGGCAACTCATTTGTATCAAACTGCTAAAGAAAATGCAGTATCAAAACAAAATAACCTAGCCATTGGAAATGACAAAGATACACCATTTACAGTTAATCTTGTCAATTTCTCCTTCCTAACATCTGAGCTTTTGCTAAATGTTTGGGAGAGCAGTCTTGCAGATCAGCCAAATGGCTTTATACGGGCATACTCGCTAAAACATACCCATTGGCCAAATGCCCATATTCCTTCATCATCACCACTGGCTATGGCTTTTATTGCTGGCAGAGCAGACCCTCATAGTGTAATGGCATTGTTGTATTCATTCAGGAAGGAATGGCCTAAAGGGCCCTCATTATTGATAAAAGTCTATTTTTTATAATGGCCAAAAATTGTTTTATTGAATAGGTTGAGGCTGTTTTTCCTGGGCTTTGGAGGCTGATGGATGACCTTATAGAGGTTTATAAAATAATGAGGGGCATGGGTAGGATAAATAGACAAAGTCTCTTCCCTGGGGTCGGGGAGTCCAGAACTAGAGGGCATAGGTTTACAATGAGAGGGGAAAGATATAAAAAGGATGTAATGGGCAACTTTTCCACACAGAGGCTGGTGTGTGTATGGAATGAGCCACCAGAGAAAGTGTTGGAGGCTGGTACAATTACAGCATTTAAATGGAATCTGAGTGGGTATATCAATAGCAAAGGTTTAGAGGGATATGGGCCACGTGCTGGCAAATGGGTCTAGATTAGGTTAGAATAACTGGTTGGCATGAATGAGTTGCACCAGAGGTTCTGTTTCCGTGCTGTACATCTCTATGACTATATTTATGGGGCTGAAACCACTTTGAAATTATAAGAGTGAATTGCATTGTTTTAGTATTGAAAACACCAGATTCTAGGATAGCTGAACTTCGCCTGGCTGTACTTGGCAAGTTACAAAACCATGTAATGGCGATAAATTGTTTAGAATTGTTCATCAAAGATAATCATTCTGGAGGAATGTAAATTGCTCATATTTAATCCATTTACAAAACATCCAGCGAACCTGTAGGTCCAATTGGGCATGAAGCAAGCCATCGTGTGCAACCACTTTGCACTCTGACTGAGAAAAGAACTCTGCAGCCGTTATCAAATCTGACTAAATTATAAATCTAGAAACAAATTGTTATGATTGTGTTTGGATAACTGGTCAGTTGATGAGAGATCATGTGCACAGTGAACTAACCCTCTTTTGTATTTTAAGAAATTTGTTTTCTCCTGGCAAGTCTGAACAGATCAGAAGAAGTAGGATTGAGTGGCTATGCTCTCTGCTTTCATCGTCCATCCTACAAGCTTGAACCTTGCCTGTGTTTGGCAATTAGCACAGTAATTCCCAATTTCAAAGGAAAAGAAACTCTTATCAACAACTAAACCTCTTGCTGCAGAATCTGGAAACCTATCAAGCCCAGTTTGAAACCATTAACGCATCAACCTTGGGATCTGTGTAGAACTGACCTTAGAGGACTTTTTTTTTTAAAGTTTAATCTATCCTCCCACTTCATAAATTACAAGTGTTCATAAACTCTTGAATGCAAGTGTGTTTTTATTATTTTAATTAGATTGGGAATTAAACATATTAAATACTATTTTTAAAAACTTGTAAGGAATTCATGCAGTGTGTGTCTTTTGTCATTGCAGCATGTTATTAGTCACACCTGAAATGGTAAATATGTTCTCAGAACAAAACTGTTGCTGACAAATGAGGGGTGGATGGAACATACAGGATCCTCTTAGGGCATGGGAGACAATGAAATCTCTCCAGTTACCATATATCATCTTCCTTCAGGTGATGAATCAGAGCTTTCTTACCACTTATTGCAAACACTGTTGGTTGTAAGGCGGAGAATATAAAGACTATGGGGGGAGCCTCAAATCCTGTCAGCAAGTGGCCTGGTAGTATCAAACTTGTTAATTCCTATATAGCATGTTTGCTAGACTGGACCTATAGCAAGTGTTGAATGATCAAAAACAAGAAAAAATCCTACTTGACCTTGTCCTCATCAATCTACCTATCATCCATGCATCTGTTCATGACCATGTTGATAAGTGTGACCACTAAGTAGTACAGCTGGGTGAGAAGTCCTGTTTTCGCACTGAGAACACCCTCTATCTTGTGTGACACTACTGTACTAAATAGGATAGCGTCGGGATACACCTAGCACCTGGAAATGTGCATCCATAGGGACCATCAGGATAGAAAAATTGTATTCAACCACAATCCATTACCTCATGGAAGTGCATATTTCCCCCTCTAACTAGCATTATTGTCAAGCCGGGGACTAAGTCTGATTCAATGAGAGGCACAGGACACCATGCTAAAAGCAGCACCAGGCAAAACTCAGTTACCAACCTGGTTAACAACAACAACAAATTATCCCACAATAAATATTAAATCTTTTGCAGAAATCCAGTTGATAATAGATGTGTACAATTACACAATTAATTGGAGGAAACTCTGAAAAGTCTCTATCATCAATGAAGGTTGGAGTGATTGTCAGCTGTTTGATAATTGACCCACTCTCCCATAAGAAAAGGTCAGAAGTGGTGATGCTGTTGATAACTGCACAATGTTCTGTACCACTTGTGGCTCCTAAGATTTTGAACAAGTCCATGTCCATATGCAGCAAGACATGCCAATATTAGGTTTGGGATAAGTAGCATGTAAAATTTATGTCACACAACTACCGACCAATGACTATCTCCAATAAGAGAAAAAAGTAGATATCTCCAGGTGACTTTCATTGGTATTATCATTGACCAGAAACTGAACTGGACCAGCCATTTAAGGCTAAAAGCACAGGTCTGAGGCTAGAAATTCAGATGAGAGTAACTTAATTCCTGACAGTCTGTGAAGTATTTGATTGATTAAGCATTCACTTAGTCCTTTCATTTTTATAGGGTGTAGGTTTGCTCGCTGAGCTGTAGGTTTGATATCCAGACATTTCATTACCTGGCTAGGTAACATCATCAGTGGCGACCTCCAAATGAAGCGAAGCTGTTGTCTTCTGCTTTCTATTTATATGTTTTCCTGGATGGGGTTCCTGGGGTTTGTGATGATGTCATTTCCTGTTCGTTTATGGCGTTGTGGTTGGAGTGTTGTCAGTTTCTTCCTTGCATTTCCAACAAACTCGCATTTCTGGACGTCACAGTAGAAAGAAAGGACAAGGGAGAATTACAAACCTGCGTATACAGAAAACCGACAAACACTGACCAAATACTCAACTACACCAGGAACCATCCCAACACACACAAACAAAGCTGTATCAGAACACAATTCCAATGAGCCACTACACATTGCAGCACAGACGAACTTCGAAAAACAGAAGAACCACCTATACCACGTATTCAAGAAGAACGGATACTCAAAAAACACAGTGCGCAGATTCCTCAAGAACAAACCACGACAAGCAGACAAAACACAGCCAGAAACCCCAACCACCTTACCATATATCAAAGAAGTTTCAGAAATGACAGCCAGACTACTGAGACCCCTCGGAATCCTAGTAGCACACAAACCCACCAAACACTCTCAAACAAAAACTAACAAACTTAGAAGACCCAGTACAACCCATGGACAAAACCAAGGTCATCTATAAAATTCCATGCAAGGACTGCCATAAACACTATGTAGGACGAACATGAAGAAAGTTAGCCACCAGGATACATGAACACCAGCTAGCCACAAAAAGACACACCCTCTCTCCCTCATAGCCCTACACACGGATGAAAAAAACCCACCATTTCGACTGGGACAACACATCTATCCTGGGACAGGCTAAGCAAACTCATGCCAGAGAATTCCTAGAGGCCTGGCACTCCAATCAAAACGCCATAAACAAACACATAGATCTAGATGCCATCTATCAACCCCTCAGAAAACAAACAGGAAATGACATCACCACAAACCCCAGGAACCTCATCCAGGAGAAAGATATAAATAGAAAGCAGGAGACAACAGCTTCGCTTCACTTGGAGGTCGCCACTGATGATGTTACCTAGCCAGGTAATGAAATGTCTGGATATCAAACCTACAGCTCAGCGAGCAAACCTACAACCTAAACCTCAACCTGAGCTACAAACCTTACGTTTCATTTTTATCTCATTTCCAGTCAGAGTTTTGTCCAATCTGTCAATGAGCAGAGCGGGAAGTCTCCTGGTGTGGTGCAATTGCCTACTTCCAGGCCAGAAGTTCCAGGTTCAAGTCCCAAGTCAGGGCTTGTTGGCTGTGGAAGGTGGGTTTTTAACCTGGCCAAACAGTTTGGATATCAGTCTAAATCTTTCCATTATACTTATTGGAAGCTGGTAAGAATGAATGGGCCTCCTGTTCAGCCAACCCACAGAAGTCAATGGTAAAGCACTGCAGTATTTTTTTCCATCAGCAACCAATGGAATTCCATGCCCAACTGTCTGAAATGAAGATGGGAGAAAAGATAGATGAGGAATGGAGCATCAGTTGCTTTTGCTGGGAATCTGTTCCCATAGCCATTAGTCTTCAAGCTTTCTTTGCATGCAAAGCTTAAACTGGAGCTTGTGATCCCTCCTATTCTTTGATCACCTTCCAAGTCCAGTACAGTTGGTTCTTCTATAACACAATAGTCCTGTTCTTGTGCAATCTCGTAATATAAGAAAATCATGTAATAGCTGCACCATTTAAACTAATGGGGGGCGGAATCGCGTTATAACCAATACAGACTTTAAAAGTTGGCCCTTTAGAAGAAGCAATGTCTCCCATTCATTAATTGCATCACAAAGAATTTGTTTTAATGAAACAACTCGTTAAAGCAGAACAACCTGTAACTACATTCACAGTATTCACCTCAGCATTTTAAAATAACTAGATCATGTCTTTGCCACCCTTTTTCATTCTTTTCTTTGATTAAAATAATTTTGGACACCCCAACTCACTTTGAACATCAACACTTTTCGATACCTCACTACTTAAAAAAAACTCTGCGTTTTTGCTTTTTCTACCAAAATGGATAATGTTGCATTTTTCCATTCTTTATTCCATCTGCCGTATTCTCGTTCACTTATGTAGCCAACCTAATCCTCGAGAAGCTCTTTGCATTTTCCTCAAAACTCATTCTCACTTAGTCAGTCTTATGTCACCAGAAAACTTTGAAATATTATATTTGGGCCCCACATCAAAATCACTGACAAAGGCTGTAAGTCTCTTCTAATAAGCCAAAACTGTGATCAATTATAGCATTTTCTGTAATTCTCTACAAAACCTAAGGCAGCACAGCCATAATTACTTATTGTTTAATGTATTGACACCTATTTTAGACTGATGTCAGTTCACTAAAAATATTAATGACCCAAATAAATAGATGTAAATTGAAATTGGCATTCTACAGCATTATTGTTTAATTGTAATTAGATTGATCAATGAACATAAAGTGGTGAAATAGGCACATGCATGGCATATGAAATTTAATTCAAGTTCCTATTAAGGAATGTGTTTTGGAAGGAAGGAGTAGGGAAGGCAATTTTATAAGGGGTGGAGGACCAGAGAGATCTCGATTTACTTTAACTAATCTTTGAAGGTGGCAGAACAAATTTAGAAGACTATAATTAGAAAGCACATGATCGTTAGCTTTATAAGTAGAGGAATACTCCGTAAAATCAGGGGAGCTGTGCTAAACTTTTATGAATTATGTCAGGCCTCAGCTGAAGTATTATGTTAATTCTGGAGACAACATTTTTGGGAAAGTGTCAAAGTTTCAGAGAGGACATGGAGGAGATTTACTAGATTTATACAGAATTCAGTCCATGTGGAGAGGTTAAATAAGTTGGGGTTCTTCACTTTAGAGCATAGACAGCTAAGGGGAAATTTGATAGAGTCTTCAAAATGTTGAGCATTTTTGATAATTAGGGAGAAACTGTTTCCATTGATTAGAGAAGGAATACCTTTCCTAAAGTTAGATATGTAAAACAAGGTGTGATAAATGAGCTGTGGACTAACCAATGAGATATTTTAGTAATACTCTTTGTTTTTGTATCTTATTTATAAAACATAGAATCTTGCTATGTTAACAATTTTTTCAACAGTATTCTCTTCCTAACTATTCATTTCAGGTATATATCTTGTCATCCTCCTTTCACAGAAGTACCTTTCTAACTTCTTCCCATCACCATTTCACAGACACCTTTCCACTCCCCACCGATCCCAAAGCTGTTCTGTAGAATGGAGAAACAGAAGCATTAATCTCCTACAGTTTTGGATTGGTGAAGTACTCATCCCTGTTGTTTCACAGTCTTTGGTGTAGTCTTCAGTGGAAGCAGTCTCTGATGTAAGGCAATGCCTAGTTGTGTGCCAAGAAGGTGGTAGCTTGTTCCCCTGAATCCTCTCTCTACCTCTCTCTCTCTCTGTCTCCCATACTCACTTCTCACTTCCCCCAATGATGTTATTTTGGAGGCTGGCATTCTGTGCCAATTACTTAGCCAAACCCTTTTGGCCAGTGACCACAGGCAGATACACATGACCTCAGAACGACCAATGTCTCCATGCTCACTTCCATTTGAGATTAGCTGTCATTCCTTCTAAGAATAAACACTACATTGATAGTAGGATGATGTGGTGCCTGATAAATATTTATGTTGTAGAAGGCTAGTTACCACTGTAACAGAATTAAATGAGACCTTGTACTACAACATAATTCTGCAGCATTAAACATATATACATGCATTCCTATATAACAGATAGATTAGAGCTACACAATGGAATAGTATTTTACACAGACTAATCATTTTGCCGTGGATTTGCACAGAGTCAAGGCCAAGTGCAGTCTTCAGATGAAGGAGCGTTACAGGCTGGGCTGAATCAAATAGGGCCTGCAAACTTGCTTTCTCTATTTTAAGCTCATACGCTATGTCCTTATTAATAGATTTCCATTACAAATTCCTATGTCCATGTTTGTAATGGAAATTATCAGCAATAAACTTGTCACAGTGTACTTACACTCCTCTGCCAGTGATGGCTCTGCAGTTCCTCCATAAATTGAAACTAACACGAGGCACTTTTTCATGATAAAATATTAATATATTTTCGAATTGTTTGTGAATTTAATGTTTAAAATTTTGCACAAATATTCTGCATTGGCAGACAAGAGCAAACAGAATGCCTTTTTCATTCATTCATAGGATGTGGACATCGCTGACTAGCCCAGCATTTATTGCACATCCTAATTGTCATGGAGGTGGTTCTGGTAATGGTCGAGTAGTGGGTATGCTGGTCCATGAAGTTGCAGATTGTGTTGGAGTATGGTTCTTCAACCTACAATCCATTATAGATGCCCAGTCTTGATTTGCTAGAAGTATTGTTTGAACTGGGAATTTGTGTTGCAGACGTTTCGTCCCCTGTCTAGGTGACATCCTCAGTGCTTGGGAGCCTCCTGTGAAGTGCTTCTGTGATATTTCCTCCGGCATTTATAATGGTTTGTCTCCGCCCCTTCCGGTTGTCAGTTCCAGCTGTCCGCTGCAGTGGTCGGTATATTGGGTCCAGGTTAATGACAAGTAACATGAGTTCGACTGGGACAACACTACTATTATAGGACAAGCCAAACAGAGAACAGCCAGGGAATTCTTAGAGGCATGGCACTCATCCACAGATTCAATCAATAAGTACAACGACCTGAACCCAATATACCGACCACTGCAACGGACAGCTGGGACTGACAACCGGAAGCGGCAAAGACAAACCACTATAAATGCTGGAGGAAATATCACAGAAGCGCTTCACAGGAGGCTCCCAAGCACTGAGGATGTCACCTAGACAGGGGACGAAACGTCTGCAACACAAATTCCCAGCTCAGCCAACAGAACCACAACAACGAGCACCCGAGCTACAAATCTTCTCACAAACTTTGAGTATTGTTTGAAGTCTATTCCATGATAGTGCCACTCAACATAATGCCAAGTAAAAGCAATGTGAAGAAGGGACATCTCCATGAGGACTGTGCAGTGGTCATTTTACTAATACTGTCATGGATAGATGCATCTGCAGCCAGCAGATTGGTGAGGAGAAGGCTAAGTATGCTTTTCTCCCTTCCTTTCTCCTTCACCCCCTGCCACAGATTCAGTGTCCTTTAGAACTTAATCAGCAATATCAATAGTGGTGCTGCCAAGCTATTCCTGGTGATGGTTATTGAAGTACATTTTTGCTCCCTTGTCACCCTCAGTACTTTCTCCACATGCTATTCAACATAGAATCATAGAGTTATACACGCAGGAACAGACCCCTCGATTCAACTTGTCCACACCAAGCAGACATCCCAATCTGACCTAACCCATTTTTCAATATTTGTCCCATAACCCTATTAACTGTTCTTATTCACATACACATCCAGGTGTCTTTTAAATGTTGTAATTGTACCGGCCTCCACCACTTCCTCTGGCAGCTCATCCGTACACACATCACTCTCTGCAAGAAAAAGTTATTCCTCATGTCCTTTTTAATTCTTTCCTTCTCACTTTCTTTCCTCTAGTTTTGGATTCCCCCACCTAGGAAAAAGACTTTGGCTAATCATCCTATAAACGTCCTTTATGATTTTATAAACCTCTATAAGATCACCCTCCAGCCTCCAACGCTCCAGGGAAAAACAGCCCCAGCCTATTCATCCTCTCCCTATAACTCAAATCCTCCAGTCCCGACAACATTCTTGTAACTCTTTTCTACACCCTCTCAAGTTTAACAACCTCTTCCTATAGTATGGTGACCAGAGTTGTATGTAGTATCCTAAAAGTGCCCTCACAGCCGCAACAGGACATCCCAACTACTATATTCAAATGTTCTGACCAATGAAGGCAAGTGTGCCAATGCCTTCTTCACCACCTTGTATATCTGCGACTCCACTTTCAAGGAGCTATGCACCTGCACCCCTAGGTCTTTTTGTTCAGCAACACTCCCCAGGATCCTATCATTAAGTGTATAAGTCCTGCCCTGGTTTGCCTTTCCAAAATACAAAACCTCGCATTTATCTAAATTAAACTCCATCTGCCACTTCTTGGCCCATTGACCCAAACTGTTCAAGGTCCCATCGTATTCTAAGATAATCTTCTTCACTGTCCACTACACCATCTATTTTTGTTGTCATCTGCAAACTTATTCACCACACCTCCTCCAATCACATTCAAATAATTTATACAAATGACAAAAAGCAGTGGACCCAGCTTCAATCCTTATGGGATACCATTGGTCATAGGCCTCCAGTCCGAAAGAACAACCCTTTACCACCTCCCTCTGTTTCCTACTTTCAAGCCAATTTTGTATTCAATTTGCTGGATCCCATGTGATTTAACTTTAGTAAGCAGTCTACCATGCAGAACCTTGTTCAATGCTGAAGTACATATAGATCACGTCTACTGCTCTACCTTCCTCAATCTTCTTTGTCACCTCCTCAAAAAATTCAATCAAGTTAGTGAGACATAATTTCCCATGCACAAAGCCATGTTGACTATCCCAGTCCTTGCTTTTTCAGATGCATGTAAATTCTGTCCCTTACCTACCCACTAATGTAGGCCCATTGATCTATAGCTCCCTGGCTCTTCCATACAGCCGTTATTAAATAATGGTACCATGTTAGCCAACCTCCAGTCTTCTGGCACCTCATCTGTGGCTGTTGATGATACAACTATCTCAATAAGGGCCTCTGTAATCTCTTCCCTAGCTTTCCGCAGAATTCTGGAATACACCTGATCGGATCCTGGGGTTTATCCACCTTTATATGTTGTAAGAGCTTCAGCTCCTCCTTTGCTTAATACGGACTCTTTTCAAGCTATTTCCCCATGTAGGCGGAGGTGGGTACTGCAGATGCTGGAGATTAGAGTCAAGATTAGAATGGGGCTGGAAAAGCACAGCAGGTCAGGCAGCATCTGAGGAGCAGGAAAATTGATGTTTCAGGCAAAAGCCCTTCATCAGGAATGGCTTTTGCCTGAAACGGTGATTCTCCTGCTCCTTGGATACTGTCTGACCTGCTGTGCTTTCCAGCCCCATTCTCATCTTGACTCTAATTTCCTCATGTACCCTAGTTCCAAGTCCTTCTCCACAGTAAACACAGGAGAAAAATATTTGTTTAGTTTCTCACCCATCTCCTGTGGCTAAATACATAGAAGGCCACATTGAACTTTAAGGAGCCTTATTCTCTCCCTAGTTGCTCTTTTGCCGTCAATGTACTTATCAAATCTCTTTGGATTCTCCTTAACCTTATCTGCCAAAGATACCTTATGTTCCCTTTGTGCCCTCCCAATTTCCTTCTTAAATGTACTCTTACTGCCCTAATACTCCTCTAGGGATTCAATCGATCCCAGCCCTCAGTACCTGATGTAAGCCTCCTTCTTTCTTTTGACCTCAATTTCTCTAGTCATCCACATTCCCTTGTGAGAGCAATCTTCACGAAGGCAGTAACAACTTAGAGGCAGAGGAGTTCATTCAAGTTACAAGCAGTTACTAGTAAATGCAGCGAGCGGAGTTCCAGGGAGATGTGCAGGAATACCAGACTCATTCTGATTCATGAGCACGAGTTACAGATTTTTATACACAGAAATAAACAATTTATCTCACAATCATCAGCTGCTTGTCTCCACCCTTTTTCTAGTTTGGTAACTCGCCGGCGTACTCTCATTTGCTCTCATTTTAGTTCAATCATTTAATCAGAGTTTGAGCATTTAATCAACTATCCATTTTGTGAGCTATTCCTGTCCTATCATTCCTATCTAATCTTGTCAACCAGCTATCTAATGGTCAGGGTGCAAGGTCCTGCAGTCTGACTGAAATATCTCAGAGGTATCAGCCATTTCAACATGGTCAGTAGACCACATTGCTCTATCTGAATAAGCCTTGCTTAAACATTCTCAGTCAACTATTTCATGTCTATTCTACAAAATTACGTGTGTGTTTGTATGTATGGGAGATTCTTCCCTTTCATCCCATACCCACCAGTCTTGCCCTTAACACTAACAGGAACAGACAGTCTGTGAATTCTCGTTGTCTTATTTTTAAAGGCCTCTCACTTCCCCATCCTCCCTTTACCTGCCATTGGCCTCCCTCAATCAACTTTTGGAAGTTCTTGTCTTACAATCCAATTTTGAATTTTAACTTTTGGATCGGCTCTATCCTTTTCCATAACTATGTTAAAACTAAAAGAATTATGATCACTTGCCGCAAAATGCTTCCCCACTGACACTTCAGTCACTAGCTCTGTAGGTGTCCTGATTCATCAGCCAAGAGGGTGTGGGGACATAGAGGTTTGTGCGTGATTGTGGGTGGGGCGGGGGAAGGGTGAATGAGCAAGTGATACATGGCAATCAACTGTCCATCTTTGACCTGGTGCTGGGACGATCCATCTGGAGAAACTGGACGGACCCAGGGAAGGTGATGGTTTTATCTTGGGCATTGTTTCTATGTTATAATTCCATGAGTATGGCTATCGTCTCTGAGACAGCTCTCCCAATCTTTACACAAGACCTCAGGTGTTAGCAAGTTGAGCTTTGCAGGGTAGACAAGGCTGGATTTCCAAATGCAATTTGTGGTGTCTTAATCCATGCCAGATGCTCTTTTTTGAGATTTTCTATTGATTGGTATGGCTAAGTGGTGTGTTTGGCTAAGTCAGAGCCAGTTAGGTGTTAATGGCATTGCTGTGTGTCTGGAGTCACATGTAGGCCAGAACAGGTAACAACAACCGCTTCCTTCCCTAAGTAGGAATTAAGGAACCAGATAGATCTTTGTGGCAATTGACAATGGTTTCATGGTTACCATTAGATTTTTAATTCCATATCTTTTTCATTAAATTCTAATTCCATAATCTGCCATGATTAGATTTGAATCTCAAATTCCCAGAATATTACCTTGGTCGCCAGATTACTCATCTAGCGACAAAACCATGAGGCCCTTACCTTCCCAAGAGCATAATGTGTGCAGATACGAACAATAATCAGCCACAGCACTTCCAGCTGAAGTTGGTTTCCTCCCTGCCTCCAGAGAGTTGAAGTGGTAATAAGGATTTCTTGTATCATGTGACTGATTTAAGTTTATAGTTTGCAAAACTGAGACAAAAATCCAAGAAGTGCTGTGTGTTATTTCCCTTGAAGATGTCTTGCAGTTTCACTCAGATTTATTTTTAAAGTAGTGACTTTGCTAAACAAGCTAAGCACAGATTTATTTTCACGCGGAAGAATGATTAGAATCCCCACAATGTGGAAGCAGGCCACTTGGTCCATTGAGTCCACACCAACCCTCCGAAGAGCATCCCACCTAGAACCGGCCCCCTACCCCATCCTTGTAACCCTGCATCCACCATAGCAAAACCATCTAACGTACACATCCCTGGACACTATGGACAATTTAACATGGTCAATCCACCTAAGTGTCACATCTTTTGACTGTGGCAGGAAACCAAAACACTCAGGGAAAACCCACGCAGACACCAGGAGAATATGCAAACTCCACACAGTCACCCAAAGCTGGAACCAAACCCTGGTCCCTGGTGCTGTGAGACAGCAGTGCTAAGCACCGAGATATCTTGCTGTGCTGAGGACATTCAGCCCATCATCTCTGCACCATTTCTCCAATGAGCATTATGACTTAGTGCAATTCATCTGCCTTTATTTTCCCATAATCTTGTACATTGTTTCTATTCAAATAACCATCCAATGCCCTCTTGAATGCCTCAACTGGCTTTGTGACTGCCATTTCCAGGCAACGCATTAAAAGCTTTTTCTCACAATACATTTGTTACATTTGGAAATCCTTTAAATCTACACCTTCTCATTCTTGATCCTTTTATGAGCTGGAGATGTTTCTCCTTATTTACCGTCGCTATGCCTCCTGTGATTTTGTAAACCTCTATTAGGTCTCCTTTTTACTTTCTTCCCTCCAAGAAAAATGATCCCCTACTTCTCCAATCTATCCTCATAAATGATGTCTCTCATCACTGGAACCATCTTTGTAAATGTCTGCACTGTTTCTAATGCCTTTACGTCCTCTCTAGAGTTTGGCATCCAGAAGGTACACAATACTCCAGCTGAGGAAAAAATATTGCCTTGTCTAAGTTCAGCATACCCTCCTTGCTCTGCCATGTATGCGGCAGGTACTCATGTGACTCTGCCAACATTGTCCATCTCATACGCTGCAGGCAAGGATGCCCTGAGTCTTGGTACATTGTCAAGACTGAGCAGACGCTACAACAACAGATGAATGGACACTGTGCAATGATAACCAGACAGTAGTGTTCCTTCCCAGTTGGAGAACACTTCAGCTGTCTGGGACATTTGGCCTTGGAACTTCGGGTGACCATCCTCCAAGGCGGACTTCAGAACAAGCAACAACACTAAGTGGCCGAACAGAAGCTGATAGCCAAGTTTGGTTCCCATGGGAATGGCCTCAACTAGGACCTTGGGTTCATGTCACACTACAGGTGACTCCACTGCACTATACACTCCCTCTCTCACTCTCACACACACTCAGATTCTCGCACTTACCCATTCAATCTCTCTCTCTCACACACACGCTCCTTCACATTCCCTCACACTCACGCTGACCCTTTCTCATGCTCTCTCCCAAGCGCGCACACATGCACCCCCCCCCGCACTCACACCCATGCATGCACCCTCCCACAGGCTTATATCCCATCACACTCACACACATACTTGACCGAGCTTACACACACTCTTTCACATGCACTCACACCCATGTGCACACACTCACATACACACACCCACTCTGAACACGCACATATATAAATTTATGGGGTGGGTCTGTATTTACAGAGTTCCATTATATTTTGCTCAAAAACTGCATAAATCCATGTAATATTCTGTAAGTCCCCCTTTAGAAATAAAGCTGACTCAACATTGGGACAGACTTTAAGTTCACAGCTTTAATACATTGTCTGAACTAAGATAACCCTTCCTGAAGAAGGGCTTATGCCCGAAACGTCGATTCTCCTGTTCGTTGGATGCTGCCTGACCTGCTGCGCTTTTTCAGCTCTGATCTCCAGCATCTGCAGCCCTCACTTTCTCTCTGAGCTAAGATAACACCTATTCTTAGATAAACTGATGTCATCTTGTGAATGTAACTTAAAAGGAGTTCTCAAACTTACATTGAATTGAATTGAATTGAGTTAAGTGTCATGTGTACCAAGGCACAATGAAAAGCTTTGTCTTGTGAGCAATACAGACAGATCATATAATTAAGTAGCATAGATAAGTAGATAAGTAAACAGTGGCAAGAACAAAAACACAGGTACAGGCAAATGTTAAGAGTTTGCGAGTCCATTCAGTATTCTAACAACAGTGGGGTAGAAACTGTTTTGAAACTGGCTAGTGCGTGTATTCAGGCTTCTGTACCTTCTCCCTGATGGTAGAGGTTGTAGAAAATCATTGCCAGGGTGGGATAGATCTTTGAGAATGCTGGCGGCCTTTCCTTGACAGCGGGCCTGGTAAATGGATTCTATTGATGAGAGGTTGGCCTTTGTGATTGTCCGGGCCGAGTTCACCACTCTCTGTAACTGTCTCCGACCTTGAATGATACAGTTGCCATACCAGGTAGTGATATATCCAGACAGGATGCTCTCGATGACACACCTATAAAAGTTGGCAAGAGTATTCACCATCATGCCAAATTTCCTCAGCTGCCTGAGGAAGAAGAGACATTGTTGGGCTTTTGCAACCAATACATCCTCATTAAGAGTCTAAGAGAGCTTGTTGTGGATGACCACTCCCAGGAGCTTGACACTCTCCACTCATTCCACCTCTGTGCTGTTGATGTGTAGGGGGGGGGGGGGCATAAGTAACATCCTGCTGAAAGCCAATAATGAGTTCCTTGGTTTTGCCACCATTAAGACCTAGGTTGTTCTCAGTGCACCATTTTTCCAGTTCTTCCATCTCCCATCTGTAGTCTGTTTCGTTGCTCTCTGAGATTCGACCAACTATGGTGGTGTCATCAGAGAACTTGTAAATGGCACTAGTCTGGTATTTGGCAACATAGTCAAGAGTATACAGTGAGTACAGTAGGGGGCTGAGTACGCACCTCTGGGTGGGCTCCAGTGTTGAGTGTTCGTGAGGATGAAATATTGTCCCCAATCTTCACTGATTGTGGTTTGTGGTTAGGAAACTGAGGATCTAGTTGCAGAGAGTGAAGCTTAGTCTGAGATCACTAAGTTTAGTAATCAGTCTTGAAGGAATAATAGTGTTGAAGGCTGAACTATACTCAATGAGTAGAATTGTTACATAGCTGTTCTGGATGTCAAGATGTTCCAGGGAGGAGTGAAGGGCAAGTAATATGACATCTGACATGGATCCATTGGTCCGATAGGCAAATTGGAGTGGGTCAAGAGTAATGGGGAGGCTGGAGTTGATTAATGTCATGACCAGCCTTTCAAAGCACTTCATGACCACTGAAGTTAGGGCCACTGGGCGGTAGTCATTGAGACATGCTGTATGAGCCTTCTTAGGTACAGGGATGATGTTGGCCCTTTTGAAACAGGCAGGGACAGTGGCCTGCTGCAGGGAGAGATTGAAATGTCCGAGAAGGCCTCTGCCAGTTGATTGCACATGCTCTGAGTGCACGGCCTGGTACTCTGTCTGGTCCCATCGCTTTTCTTAAATTCACATGAAGGAAGACTGATCTGACCTCTGATGCAGTGACTGGTGGGATAGATTCATCAGAACTTGTCAGAATAGGTGTTACCTCTCTGCCAACATTCTGCTGAAAGTGAGCACAGAAGGCGTTGAGACGATCTGGGAGGGATGTGTCATTGTCTGCTCCAAAACTAGCATATCCCATCCTTAAAGATGCAAGACTTAATCTAAGTTTGTTTAATATATCATTACAACTCCGTGACACTGTAACCCTTTTGCTCAAAGTTCTGTGTCTTCTGGTCCTACTCCACAACCACCTGATGAAGAAGCAGCGCCTCAAAAGCTAGTGCTTCCAAATAAGCCTGTTGGACTATAACCTGGTTTTAACTTTCTTCTTGTTCTTAAAAGCTATGTCCCTGAGAATAAATTACAGGATGCTATATGTTTTATTGACTGCTGTCTCAACCTGTCCTGACATCTTCAGTGTTCTGTGCACAAATACACCCAGGTCTCTCTGCTCCTGCACCCCCTTAAGTATTATAATTCAGATTTTATATTGTTCGCTCATGTTCTTTCCACCAAAATGCATCACCTCTCACTTCTCCATATTGATCTTCAATTTGCCACCTATTTGCCCATTCCATCCACCTGTCTACTATGTCCTTTTCAAGTTCTACATTGTTTTCCTCACAGTTTACAATGCTTCCAAGTTTCAAGTCATTCACAAACTTTGAAATTATCTCCTGCACACTAAGATCAAGATCATTAATATATATCAAGTAAAGCAAGGGTCCCAATATTAACCTCTGGGAACCATGACAAATCTTACTCTGGCCTAAAAATTGACACTACTCTCTGTTTCCTGTTACTCAGCCATCTTTCCTCTGTCACAATGCCCTGGATTGCATCCCCCTCCTTGGTAAAAACAGATGCAAAGTTTTCACGTAGCACCTTAGCCACCTCTTACCACCAGGTGTGAATTCCTTTTCCTATTGCTAATTGGCCTTAGTCATTTTACTATTGATATGTCTGTAGAAATATTTCTTCTTTATGCTGGTTGTCAATATTTTTGTATAAACCCTCTTTGCTTTTTCACCTCCCCTCTGTACCTTCTGCACTCCCCTTGGTTTGAGGCTGTGATTTCCACCTGACATCCATCTTAAAGGAGGCAAGGCTGCTGTGAGAAAAAAAAGCTTCTTTCCCTCAGCCAGTCATTAGGGAGTGGAATGCATTGCCTGGAAATGTGGTGGGGGCAGATTCAACTGAAACATTCAAGAATGATTAATGTGTTACAAATTGTAAGCAGCGATATGGGGAAAGGTAGGAGATTGGCACAAGATAATAGAATCCATACAGGGCACAATGGGCTGAATGGCCTCCTTATGCAATTCTGTGAAGACCACGTTTTCTTTTTTTAAATTTTGATTTCTTTATCTTTAGGGATGTCTTGAATGGGTTGCCCTCCCTTTGCTTTTTAAAGGAATATACCTCAATTACTGGGAACCATGCCTTTTTTAAAACCTTTAAACATTTTGTTCTCCTCTATCAGGCCTAGCATTCCCTAGAATTCCCTCCTCCCCAGTCATGTATTCCTACACCGGTGAATGTGTTTACAATCATTTGTCAATCATTTTTGCAGGATAGCCCCGTCCATTCTCACTTCCACTTTTTTTTATCACTCTCGTGCAATTATCATAGGTCAGAGAGTGTACTGGAACCTCCCAGCCAGGGATGTGAGTCACTCTGCCATCAAGCAGCCTAACAGAGAAGGGGGAAACTTGTTCCATTGTTACTGTTGTGTTTCTCAAGAGCAGGTGAAGGAGTTTGACTTCACTCTATACATTTAATGCTCATTGATCAACAGCGAATGACAACACGGAAAAAAAGGATAACTTGCTCCAGATGATGGGAATCTATTCCGATTTGTTATTTTTGCTCGGTAAGTTACAGGTTTACTGTTTTCCGTTTTCTAAGGGGCGAGAAAGCAGTTAAGTTTGAACATCACAGAGTTTTATTGTAGTTGTACTTTGTGAAAACACCATGTTGATTTCCAAAGGATATATTCAAATTAAATTGCTTTACTCTGAAAAATCTTAGCACTCCAAGTTTTCTGTAATAGAAGAACTTTGGAAGAGTTCATTAACAGAGCTGTTACATTTCAGGCCGTATTAGTTAACATTAAGTACTTCCCATGTGTTACAAAAACTCAAAAGGTTCCTGTGGGAGCTTCGCCCTTCAATTCTTTACCCTCAATTTTATGACAACGGCAAGTCAGCAACGATTTACGAGTGTGTGTTAAAGTTCTATCAAATATCTGCAGCACTTAGAACCTGTGGTCACACCAGAGGTGACAAGTTCATATGGTTTACTAACAGTTCAGGGTCAACGGACGATGCCTAGGATTGCAAACGGAAAAAAAGCACGATTCTTTAAGCGAAGATCTTTTGCAAGTGCGAGTTACACTGAACGGGATCTAGCTTAGCTCTGAGATAATTCGGGTGTTCCATCTGCGTCCTTACTCCAGAGCAAGTTCATTCTAGTCCAGGACCCAGATATAAGGCAGAAATTTAGGAAATAAACGACCAGAGCATTTTGAAAGGAATACATACAATGTTTGGAATGATAAATATTTAAACGGTTCTCACAAAATGTACTGCTGAGGAGAATTGATGGTTGCCAGAAACCTCTTCTCCCAATGTTATTCGGTCGTTTAACAGCTGAATATTGCCGTTGTCTTTTACGTGAGATGCAGATAAATCGTTTTCTGCACCTAACTGTAACCTCTTCAGGTTTGTTGTGTTTAATCCACACTGAGAAACAAATATTAGTGCAAACGCCACAAATGTATAAAAAACAATATTCTAATTTTACAGCTTTGACTCAGTATGCTACATGCCAGAAAGTCGCCGGTGAGTACTGCTGTTACATTCAGCGTTGTTTGTAAAGCGCCCTGTAATTATACAATTGAAATTTCTCTGTTTAAGTTTATTGCCATAATTGTTCGAATTATATATATATATATATATATATATATATATATATTTGATGAGAGACATTGTTCACAGAGTGGGTTGTGGTGCATAAGGAGTCTCTTTCGCCCATCACGTGACTCGTGGTTTATCTCATAAATAAACATACAGGAGGTGTTGTGTCCATAAAGTCAGGCGAATTCAAAAGACTTCAACCATAATGCTTGTTGAACTGAGCCTAAAGCTAGTGTGAGGCTCAAGAACACCACAAGTAGGAGCTTGTTAAAACTAAGACTCCAGTAAAAAGAATTTCTTAATTCCGTTCATTTTATATTTGTTCCTTTCTGGGATGTTGACATCACTAGTTGGGCCCATTTATTGCCCATCTCTAATTGCCCAGAAGTTAAGAACCAGCATATTGTTGTGGGTCTGGAGCCACATTTAGGCCCAGACCAGGTAAGGACAGTAGATTGCCCTTAAAGGGCATTAGTGAACCAGATGGGTTTTTACAATAATAAACAATGTTTTCATGGTAACATTAAATTCTTAATTCCATATTTGTAAATTGAATTTAAATTCTACCCTCTGTAGGATTTACACTTAGATCGGGGCTTTCCAAAGATGGGACTGGGAACCGAAGTGGGGTTAGATGCTGAAATATTGGGTTCCTGAGCCCTGAGTTCTCAATGGCCTTAGTTATAACAGATTATAAAAACAAGTGCTCCTGTTCTAAAAGCCCCCTGCTTTCCCAGCCCTTGTGATCTATACTCATTGTTTTTATTGAGTGGTTGTCACAATTTTCCTGCCTCCATATGGGGTCCCAGCATAAAAAATTGTAAAGCACTAAATTATTTATTCATAATTAAAGTGAAGCTTTTTTTTCGGCTTAGTACAAATGTGCTGACGAAGGTAGCCAACTTAATTAAATCACTATAGACGTCATCTCAGCTCTTAGACAGCATTGTGGAGAGCAGATAAGAGCAAAATACTGGCTATCTTTTCACTTCCAGTGATGAATTAAAAAGCACCATAGTATGTGTTGTCCACAGACGTCAGGAGCTGTAAAGATCTTTGCAGAACACAATGATAATTGAATGTGTCTAGCACTGTCATCCCTAGAAGAAGAAATAGCCCGACGATGATTAATTAGATTAATGGCTGCAGTTCTGAAAATGAAAATAATAGGGAAAAAGGCAGAGAAGTTTGAGAGGAGTAATGAAATCTAAAAAAAGTAAACAAAAATGTGGGAGACCAAGATACAATGATCACAGCTTTCTGTTTCAGCCATTCTAGCACTTTCTGCAATAGGAGCGTATGTTGGAAAATTCCACACTTATCCATGATTCTCTGACCATTTATTTTTAATCATAGGGGTGTGAAACTTCCCAATATGTGCATCAAAGTGACATCAGTAACATTAAACAAGAACATCTCAGTGTAATTTAAAATTATTGTGTGAATCCAAGTGTGAAGTAGTAAATAACAAACTATTAAGGTAATTATAATATATTAGCAACATAATGAATGTGAATGTGAGTGCTATTAAGGTCAAAAAAGGTAGATTACATTGTGAGAAATAAAGAACAAGAATTTCAAAATGGCTGATAAAGATTTTCAAATGAAATTGAAGAAAAAGTTTAATAAATGGGCTTCCTGTGAGATGTAATAACTCATTGACAGATTAACAGAAGAGTTTGAGGTTAAAACTCAAAATGCTTATTATTATTCCTGAGCCCCTCACCTGACTACATTAAATTGACAATAGATTTTGGGAAATTCTGTGCTGTTCAAAAACAACAACAGTTTATATTTATACAGGACCTTTAACATAATAAATTGTTCAAAAGTGCTTCATGGGTGCATTTGAAAACTGAATAACACTGAAGCAGATGAGGTGATTAAAAGTTGGTAAAGGGGCAGAATTTTAAGGATGCCTTAAGGAAAGAAAATGATGTAGAGAAGTGTAGGGAGGAAATGATGAAGTTTAGGAATGAGCAACTGCTGCTGCAGCCACGAATGGTGGATGAAAATTGGGTTGCTGAAGGTTGCCAGAGTTAAAGGAGCACAGATAGCTTGGAAGAGTGTGGAGTTTAGGGAAACCACAGAGTTTGAATGGATCTGTGAAAAGGATCAGAACTTTGAAATCAAGACATTGCGAGACTGTGAACAAATGTTGGTCAGATACAGGGACTGAAGATGTGAATGGGGCTTAGTGCAAATTAAGATTTATGTGACACAGTTTCTGGTGATCTCACGTTTAGCGACAGTAAAGTATGGGAGATTAACCACTGCACTGGAATAGTCAGGTCTAGTGATAACAAAGGCACGAATGAATGTTTCAGCAGCAGGTGATTTGAGATGGACTAATTTCGGCTTTGTTACACAAATGAAAATTGTTGGTCTTAAAGCTGGAAATGTGTATTTGGAACTCCTCTTGAAATTAAGTATGACACCAACATACAAATACAATTGATTTATCATCAGACTGTTGCCAGGGAGAGAGATGGAATCACTACAAGGTAAAGAAGTTTGGAGAAGGGAATAAAAATGATGGTTTCGGTCTTCCAATTATTTAACTGAAAAATGTTTTGGGTTATCCAGTTCTTGATATTAGACAGCCAGTTTGAGGAAACAATTTAAGCATTATGGCTTGGAGAGTCTGATTAACAATTTCAAACAACATTGGATGAATTACCCAAATATAATTGTAAATACACTTCCTAAGATCTTTTTAAGATCAAGATGCATGTCTCCCACTATGTTACGCAATTAGAAGCAATGTAAATAAAAGCAATGATCTCGAATTTCCAATCTGACAGAAATCCCTCTGAATCCATGATATTTGTACTCACTTCCAGTGTTCTGATCCCAGTGGATCCTCCCAGGATAGTTTCAGTTAGATATTGTTGTTGAATTCCTTATGTTATTTCCTTTGTGTTTAGCTGCTGCAGTGGCTGGTCACTCCTGTTGAAGAAAATCATTGTTTATAATTTGCAATAGGTTTGTCTCTGTTTGGTGTATGTGGTTTAAAGTTCAGCATGGAAGCCAGCACCACTAAGAGCCGAACTCCTTGATGGTTTTTAACCTTAGTATATAACTTTATAAGAAATTTATAGTTCCTCTACATATTTGTAAATTTGGTTAACCATTATTAACGAAGTGCAAATATTAATCTGTGAAAATGTCAAATGTGTTTATTCCCAAGTATTCAAGAACAACCCAGCCAAGTTTAGCACAGCTTGATAATTGTTTAACGTGGCCTTACGAGTCTTTAAATGTAAATTTCTTACACCATGTTTTTCATTAAGCTACTCACCTAACAGAAAGAGAATACCACATTGTTAGCAGTTTCCTGCAGTAGTTAAAAATAAGTCTGGTAATCTAAATTCCGATTTCCTGAACCGCTTCCCTACGTGTGCAGCCATATCCTTGGATGGAAGTGTAGTGAAAACTATGTTATCTAATGGGAAGAAGGTGTCCTCTCTCTGATTGTTTTGCAGGAAACAGAGCTGTAAAATCTATTGTCAGTAGCTTCTCGCACCAGATAGCAGATAATTTTATTCTGCAAATGCAATCTCATCAAAAATTGAAACACTTGCCAAGCTTCAAAAAAAAATTAATTTCCTCTGTTTGCATAACTCCAGGTCCCACAGGCAAATGGACAGCATTCAAGCTAACTTTGATATTGAAGCTTCTTCGATAAACCAAACACTATTAGTGAAAGAAACATGCAACATTTGTAACTCATGTAAAATCAGAACCAGATAATAATGCAACAATTCATGCACCATAACCACTGCACAAAATTACAAAAAGTGTTCCTCTCTTTTCATGTCAATGAAATAGCATGGTTAATTAATCTAAAAATTAGCTAGAACTACTGGAAGGTTTGAGTTATAAGGAGAGACTGGATAGGCTGGGACACTTCTTCCCCTGGAGCATAGGACATTAAGAGGTGACCTTTATAGAGGTTGAGAAAATCATGAGGGGCATAGATAAAGTGAATTGTCAACATATTTTCCTTAGAGTAGAGGATTCCAAAACTAGGGCATAGGTTTAAGGTGAGGGGGAAAATTAGTGACCGGAGGGGCAACATTTTCACACACGGCGGTGCATAAATGGAACACGTTACCAGAGGAAGTGGTAGAGATGGATACAATTACAACATTTAAAATGCACCTGGATGGGTACATGAATAGGAAGGAGAGATCAGGGCGAAACACAGGCAAATGGGACTAGTTCGGTTTAGGAAAACTGGTTGGCATGGACACGTTAGGCTGAAGGGCCTGCTTCCGTGCTGTATTATTATATGACTCTATAATTTTAAATTGGTCAGGCCATCTTTAGAATACTGACTTCATTTCAGGTTTCCCTGCTTTAGGAAAGGTGCTGTTAAATTTGAAAGGGTTCAGGAAAGATTTATAAGGATGTTGCTGGGATTGGAGGAATTGAGCTATGAGGAGAGGCTAAATGGACTGTGGCTCTTTTCCCTGGAGCTGGAGCCTGAGGGGTGACCTTTTAAAGAGGTTTATAAAATCATGAGGAGCATGGATAGAGTAAACAGCCAAGATCTTTTTCCCAGGGTATGGGATTCTAAAACTAGAGGACATACTTTTAAAGTGAGAGGGGAAGAATTTGAAAGGGACCTGAGAGGCAACTTTTTCACTCAGAGGGTAGTGCGTGTATGGAATGAGCTGCCAGTGGAGTTTGTGGAGTCTGGTAAATTACAGCATTTAAGAGGCATCTGGATGAGTACATGAAAAGGAAGGATTGAAAGGGATTTGGGCCAAATGCTGGCAAATGGGACTAGGTCAGTTTAGGATATCTGTTGGCATGGATGAGTTGGTCCAAAGACTCTGCTTCCATGCTGTATAACTCTGTAACTCTAAGATTCCAATTCAGATCATATACCCATCATGTAGGGAAATTTCCAATGCAATTGTGCCTAAAATCAGACAGAGTGTGTCATAATTCATGCAGCAGGAACTACTGTCGCCTTATTGCCTATAACAGGATTTCCTCCAGCATTCCCACCACTTCAGCTCTGCCAGGACTACTGTCAGCACTCCTTTCTAGAAAGTTATAGATAGTGAAGGATTTCCCTCATGTCTGCCCAGCTAAAAGCCTTGGTCTCAATATTCTTTGGGATTTTGTTTGATCTCTGTTAGAGCTCTTCTGCCTCTTTAACATCTTTCAACACTTCTGCTGGTGCCTCATTGGCTCTAGACTTTGCTGTTGGTTGGAATTCTGCTGGAAGCCCATTATACATTCAGGATAAAGCCAGCAAAATGGATAGGAGGTGGGACAATTTCAGAGGGTGGCGGAAATCTGGAGTACACGGCCTGGGAGGGCAGTCGAGGGAAACCTCACAAATTGTAAAAAGTATGTGAATGTGTAATTCAAATGTCATAACATTCAAAGCTAAGGGTGAAGCACCGGAAAAGTGGGATTAGTGTAGGTGGATTGATATAGACTCGTTAGGCTAAAGGGCCTTGCCTATACTGTATGGCTGTGTCTCTAAACTGACATGGCGCTGAACAATCCACAATGGCACACACATACTGTACCTCACCCTCTAGAAGAGATTCATCCACTTGTCAAATGAATGAAGTCCTGTTCTTCAATGAATTCCACACTTCTACAAAGTGTTGCTTTCGGCATCAATTCCAGATGGGCAAGTCGTTGTGAGCTAATACATGCCTTTTTAAAATATGCATTTTTGAAAGTAATTGACTGATGGGCTCGGGCATTTCTAGATAAACATACATTGTATCATTACATTTTCTTTGAGCTGAAGGATTTTGTTCTAGAATACTTACCACCTTATCAGGTATGGCTATGTCTTCTGGAAGCTGCTCACCAGTCTTCTGCTCTGAGCAATGTATAGTTCTTGCCACCTTGTGTGTCACTGCTACAGCTGGACTGTCTATCCTGGCAGTAGGTCATGAGCCTAGAAATCCAGTAATCCCTCCACATGAGCTGATCTCCCAGTGAAGATAGGATGGGTGCTGGAGCTGGTAAATTTAAACTACTCCCCATGTTACTGCCTGTGTTGTATGCAGAAATACATGGTTCCTATGTCTGAACAGGGGTTTACTTCCAATGCTCTCTCGTGCTTATAGCTTTTAATTTAGTTTCCCTATCTTTCTGTAACCACACCCAGTTTTGTCTATCACCACACAAAACAGAAACACATAACGAAACACAGAACAATTGAATAGTAAACATCCCAAAAGACAAGTTCCCAGTATTGTACATTTCAGACTTGGCCCAACTAATAGTAATTTGTAGGTATGATACCAGAGAGCTGACAATATTCTTGGAAATGCTTAGTGGTAAAAGAGGGCACTATAAAGGAAAGGAAACTTAAAAATTAGTAAAAATAAGATTCGTGTGTACACTTCCATATTACCCTTCCTGTAACTGTTATGACCCAAGCAGAATGTGATTAATAGATTTGGTATATTGCGTGATTCAACTTCTTCACATTAAGCTAAAAGGACTAATTTTTATCTGTATTCTTTTCTTAGGCCAATTATCAAATCCAACTCTCCAAGGTCCGGAAAAAGTTAAATTAAATGAAACGGAAACAATTTCCTGCATTGCGTCGAGTGAAAAGCTTTCAATTCTGTATAGTTTGTACCGAGGCAAAACACTCGTTCAAGTACAGAATGTATCAACATCTGAACCAGCTAACTTCTCAGTATCATTTCACAGTCAGACTGATGGAGGGACTTACAAATGCAAAGTTGAAAGTGATGATGCCATGCAAACAAAATACAGTAACAGCATCAACATTATTGTACTAGGTATCATTGAAATGTAACAGGGTGGAACCTTTCCTGTGGAGGAGAGAAGGGGGTGGTGGGATTAATATTTAGTCCATACAACCAAACATTAATTTCCCTGAATCATGTGCAAATTTTAAACATTAACTATCCCACTGGGCAAATCTCTTCGAATAATAGCCAAATAAAGCATACTTCAAAAAGTAATCTGAAACCCAAAATAAATTACCGACTAGATTAATGAACAGGAATGGAGATTTTTCATTAAATCCACAGCCAGTTTCCTTTCCTCTCTCACAGCTCCCTGGTCCACTGCTCACATCAGCATTGCCACTTTACCGCTCCTTGCTCAGACCAGACATGGCTAAATTAAACTTGTTCAAATAATAACTCCATGAATTGCGAAAATGTGTTTCTCTCCATTTCTGTTTTCTGCCCCTTACTTTGAATTTGTTTTGGACTCTAATGCTTGTACCTTGCCCAAGGCTGCCTGATTATTAGGAGCAATTTCAACATTCCAATGAGTTTGATCACTTGTTTTGATTGCATTCACATTGGAATGGTGTAATTTCACATCTCATGCAGGACTGTGTTTGCATTGCTCTGGTTTATAACAAATAAATATCAAACTTAAAAGAAATTCCATTTCGGTGTTTAAGTTGTTTATTCTACATTAGGTACGTTATAGGGGTAAATGAATTTATATCCACAAAATGCCAGGGTCCAAATGGAATACAATGAGGGATGCAAGGAGAAATGGAGATAAAATGTTATTAAACCTGATACCTTTATTGAAAGCATTACAATCCCAGCTGATGGTATTACTGGAAAGTCAGATTGCAAAATGAAATCTGGTTTGGTAGACCATAAGTTTTGTTTTACTTTCTGGTTTCCACAGCTAAGCATATTCACAAGAGGCTGCTGATATACGTTTAATGAAATGTTTAAATTTTAAAAGGCTGGGGAATTTAAGTCACTTCAGACCATAGCACCTAAAGAAACCTTAAGTGTGCTTTTTTCAATTGTTTACACTTTATCCTTAAAACTGAGGCACCCACACTTCATTTAAGGCTGCTTGAATAGGACGAAACAGGGAGGGGTTGAATTCATCAACAATTTCAAATGGTCCAAGAGATTTTTTTTGCTTGTATGTTTCATGCTCCACCCACTACTTTGTCAGCAAAAATGGAATCTACTAGAAATTGTGTTTGGAATTCTCTGTCTGGTCTCACCTCCCATTTTTAATAGTCTGCCAAGGTGTTACAACTCGGTGAAAATCTGCACCTCAGTTTTTACTTATCCATAAAGAATTACAGCTTGTTTGACATCCATAGCTGTAACCTAAGGCCTCCAGCTGAACATTGGGGAGATTGAAGCCATTGATTCCATCCCCCTTCTTGGTCCCTACTATAGGCTGAACAAAGCTGATCTCAGCTCCTGTAATCTGATTGGTCTTGATGTGTTTCCAACCTGCCTGTTCTACTATAACTTTGCCTGCATCCATACCTTTGTTACCACTGGACTCAACCATTCTATATCTGCACTGGCTGACCTCTTATCTTTGCCCCTTATAAATCAACTTGTCCAAATTCTGCTGCTCATATCCTTTCCTATGCTAAGTCCTGTTGCCATTTATTATCTATATAAGATTCCCCAAAAGCTTCTAAATTAAGATTCTGATCCTTGTGTTTAAACGTTTCTCAATCTCAGTGATCTCCTCCAACTCTTTATGACTCCTTGGAGTCACTGTTTATCTGATTCTAGTCTCTCATTCATTCCATCACAAGCTCACTGCAGCACTGACAACTGCACTCTCACCTACTTAGCCTGCATCCTCTTAATTCTTTCCCTACAAATTTCTGTCTCTCTAACATTGTGTCCTATACAAGAATTCCCTTAAATCTCCCCCAGTTGACCAAGTGTTTCACCACCCCCTCCTAAGTTCTCATCACTGACTCAGAGTCTGTTTCTTTCTTCACACTTTGGGAAGGGTTCCAGGATGTTTTCTTTATGTTAAGAGGTGCTTTACAAATAAAATCTGCAGTTGGTGTAGTTCTTCTATGGCAAAGAGCCATTGAAGAACTGCACCAGATCATCTTCATGACTTGATTTCTAATTGTGACTACTTTTGGATAAGGACTAATACATACAAGAACGTAAAACTAAATTTAATCTTCATTTTTTTTTAGCTCCAGTGTTGGGAGTTAGTATAACTTCAGTACCAGATCCACCTGTCCTAAAAGTACATGACAAACTGACTCTAAACTGTTTAGTAAAACAAGGCTCTGGAGTGACCTACCAATGGTACTTTAATAAACAGGAACTATTATCAAACTCTTCAGTCAAAATAAACCAATCCAGTCTAGTTATTGATCATGTTGACCTCAAAGATGCTGGTGACTATCAATGTAAAGCAAATAACCAATTCAATATGACAACATTCAGTATTGCCAGCAATTCCACAGAAGTAATTGTTAAAGGTAAGTTTTTTATATTTTGTTATTCATTTATTTTGTGATGATACAAGTGAACTATGCACCACTTTAATTTGCCCTCGTGGGGCTCATTGGAAGAATGCTGTAATGAGATTTTGAAGGCGATAGTGATAAAAAATTAATGAATGAAGCAAGAGTGACAGCAGGTGCCTCAAAGATAGTAAGTTACATTTAAGAAAATATGAGAACCGTATCTTAAGTTGATTTTAACTCGTGCTGAGTGGAAGATTGACTGCCTATTAAACATGCTGCCATATTTCTGTGAAAATCAATAGAAAAAGCAATGATGCTGACAATATTACACAGCTGACTCACTACTGCTAGGAGGTGAATGTTACAATTACCCCCAGGCCTTTGGATAACCTCATTCTTACAAAGTGTCAACTGTGGTACTTCATACTTTTCAATCATAAACCACCATGACCACACTATGATAATTTGACTATATGACCAAAATTTATTATACAAATATTAGCACATTTCAAAAATAAAGTACTGTGACATACTGGAAACTGAAAATAAAATCGAGAGAATGCCAGTGATATGCAACAGTCAGGGTAGTACCTGAGCAACAGAGCTAATGTTTCAGGTTAATGATGTTTCATCAGTCCTGTTCTCTTTAGTCAATTGTCTGGCTTGCTCAAAATTCTGTGCATAATTTTCAGTCACTACTCCACATGCAATTATAACACAAAAGCTTAACAACTGCTTTGAGAGATGATTTTATTTATCACTCCTGCTATTTATAACAAATTCAGATGCGATGGTGGCACATCGATGCATCCTTTTCTGCATTCATTTGGAACCATCTCAGTTCTGAAAAAGCTGAGCATGGTTTTTGACACCAGTAGGACTGTTCACTGCATTAAGTTCTTGGCTCTGTTCAGGGCTGGTCACTTAAAATATGTGAAATGTATTTTTTTAAAGGAAGGTAAACTTTCATTTAAGTGTGTTATTCATGCTCCTCATTTTCTTTTTCAAGTTCCAGCATCGAATCCTGATATCTTGGCAGATGTAAACTTTGTGAATAAGGATGGCATGTACCTAACTATTAGATGTTTATCGCATGAAGGAACCCTACCAATAGTGTACACATTGTATAAAAATACAAGCTTTGTGAACGACTACTATGCAGAAAGCCATAGAGAAGGTCAATTTATTGTATTAGAAAGTTACACTGACAAACTGGGAACCTTCAAATGCAAAGCTACGAATGGATTTGAACCAAAATACAGCAATGGACTGGATGTAGGTATGAAAAAAATGAATGTTATAATCTAATTTATTGTGTTATAGCTTGTTTTATTTTCCAGTTATTTTGAAAGGGGAGCCTCATACTTTACCTGATGTATTTGCTAGCTTATAAACAGTGACATCATCCAAAGAAGCTTACCGTTCAAATAATGCTGAATGTAATGTTATTACATGCCAAAACAATTACTTACATTAAATGTGCAGTGGGAAATGTTCTGCATGAAAAGAGAACTGTTGTCATAGTTGGGGATATGTTTGCTAAGTTGGGAAGTTGGTTTGCAAACGTTTTGTCCCTTGACTAGGTGACATCTTCAGTGATTTGGAGCCTCCTGTGAAGTACGGCTGTACTGTATCTTCTGGAATTTATTTGGTTCCATTCCTGTTGCTTCCAGTTGTTCTCTGTAGTGGCCAGTATATTGGATCTAGGTCTATGTGCTTGTTGATGGAATCTGTGGATGAGCGCCATACTTCTAGAAATTCTCTGGCTGCCCTCCGTTTAGCTTGGTGTATGATCATTGTCGTGGGGATTATCAACATTGTACTCATAGGGATCATATTTATAAGAGAGGAGGAAACCAGCAACAAACTCTCATTCCTGGATGTGATAGTAGAAAGAACACCGAATGGTAACTGCACCACAACAGTGTACAGGAAAGTCACCCATGCCAACCAGGTCCTGAACTACAACAGCAACCACCCGACACACACACACACACACACACACACACACACACGAAGGCAGTAGGACCCTGGTCAAAAGGGTTATGACACTCTGCAGCACTCCCGGCGTACGAAGGGAAGAAGAAGAGCACCTCTCCAGCTTATTCACCAAGAACGGATAGCCCCACAACTTCATCTGCAGATGCCTAACAGACAAACAACGCGACCATGACATACCACGACCTTCTGCACCAGCCACGCTACTTTGCATAAACAAACGTCTCAGAACTGACAGCCACACTTCTCCGGTCACTCAGATTCACGACAGCCACGCTCAGACAACAACTCAACGGGACAAAAGACCTAAGACTAATGTGATTTGCAGGATGCCATGCAAAGGCTGCACAAAACACTATATAGGGCAAGCCGGCAGATAACTATTAATCTGCAACCATGAACACCAACTAGCCACTAAATGCCATGACCAACTGTCCCTAGTAGCCACACACACAGATGACAAGGACCACCAATTCAACTGGGACAACACAACAATCATAGAACAAGCTCAACAGAGGACAGCCAGAGAATTTCTAGAAGCATGACATTCATCCATGGACTCCATCAACAAGCGCATAGACCTAGACCCAATATACCGGCCATTGCAATGACTTACTGGAACTGGCAACCAGAAACAGCAGGAATGGAACCAAATAAATTCCAGAAGACACAGTACAGCAGTGCTTCACAGGAGACTCCAAAGCACAGAAAATGTCACCTAGACAAGGAAAGAAATGTCTGCAATTCAACTTCCCAGCCCAGCGAACATACCCATAACTACAACAACCGGCACCCGAGCTACAAATCGTAACGGAAATCTTGAAGAAGAGAACTGTATTTAAACAGGGTCATGTCTACACTTTTAATTAGAGCTTTATTTCAGGTTGCCACACACCTTAAAGCTCACAACCCACTGATTACTAATTACCTACATTGACATTGCTGATGGGCTTATGCGCAAAATGTCGACTCTCCTGCTCTTCAGATGTTGCCTGACCTGCTGTGCTTTTTCAGTGCCACACTTTTCAACTCTGATTCTCCAGCATCTGTAGTCCTCACTTTCTCCTATGTTTATATAAACAACTTAGCGTCATAGTATCGTAGAGTCGTACAGCATGGTAACATACCCTTGGTCCAACCATTCCATACAAATCATAATCCCAAACTAAACTAGTCCCACCTGCCTGCGCTTGGCCCATATCCAGCTAAATATTTCCTATTCATGTACTTAACTCAACGTCTTTTAAACATTGTAACTGCAGCCACATCCACCATTTCCTCTCGAGGTTCATTCCAAAAATTGCCTCATGTCTTTTTTAAAGCTTTCTCCTTCCTCATTAAAAATATGGCCCCAAGTCTTGAAATCCCCCGCCCTAGGGAAAAGACACCTGCCATTACCTTATCGATATCCCTCATGATTTCATAAACCTCTATAAGGAAGGTGATTTACAAGATTCCATGCAATCACGGCACATCCTATGCTCCAGTGAAAAATATCCCAGTTACTCAGCCGCTCCTTATAATTCAAACCCTCCAATCCCAGCAACATCCTGGTAAATCTCTTCTGAACTTTCTCCAGGTTAATAATATCCTTCCTATAACAAGGTAACCAGAACTGGACACAGTAATCAAGAAGAGGCCTCATCACCATTCTGTACAAATTCAATAACATGTCCCAACACTCCTATATTCAAAGGTCTGAGCAATGAAGGCAAGCATGCTACATGCCACATTACCCACCTTATCTATATGTGATGCAAACTTCAAAGCGTTATGTACTTGAACCCCTAGATCCCTCCATTCTACAACACTGCTCAACCCACAATTAACCCTCATGTTCTCTCATGCCATTAAATCTCAGTATTCCTTCAGACCATAACAAATGATAGCAGATTTGCCTTTTTATTTTTAAATAAATCAATATATATGTAATAATAAAGCAAACACAAACAAGATATACAGAAGTACAAATATTATATGTTTATCTTAGCACATTAAAGTTTCAAGTATCCTTTCCAGTGTATACAGCTGTTTCTTTGAGATTATTTTACATAGAAAGGGACAATCAGCTGACTTGATATTCATCAATTTAAAATCAGATTTCTCCAGTCTCCAGCATACAACATTGATCCTAAAGTGTTTTCACATTCTCACATTTTGTTGAGCACGTGTCACCCCACAGTGACTTCTGTCTCACTCAGGGGTATTGCTGCTGATTCCATTTTTTAAATTTCTTCCAAAATTTTCACTAAGAAAAATGCTGTATCTACCATTTCACTGGGAGCAGGAGTTCCTGCGGCTAAGGTATCTTAACTATCTGCTGATCTTTTTAGTTTCCAAAGCTAAAGGATGATGTTTATCCTCCTTTCTCGCAAGAACATTTCTAAACAATTCTGTATTTGAGAACCAATGCTGAAAAATGTGTTGCTGGAAAAGCGCAGCAGGTCAGTCAGCATTCAAGGAGCAGGAGAGGAAGAGAGTTTCTTCAAGGAAGGCATCCTTGCAAGAGGATTCGCAGTAGGTTAAAATCAACTAGGAGAAAGTGAGGACTGCAGATGCTGGAGATCAGAGCTGAAAAATGTGTTGCTGGAAAAGCGCAGCAGGTCAGGCAGCAACCAAGGAGCAGGAGAATCAACGTTTCGGGCATAAGCCCTTCTTCTTTCCTTAAAAGCCACGAAGCCTGACTTTCAGTGTTGAATTCTGTTTTAAGTCTATTAATGACAATGGTTTAAAATTCACTCTCCCACCCCACAGAAAATCATCTTTGTATATCTTAAACACGTCTCAGTGTCCCTCATTAGAAGACATGGGATCTGCTTTTAAGTAAGTCATCCCAATTTTATTAAGACCTCACTGGCCAGATCAAACCCCTTCAAAATATATTAAGATAGCCTAGACCCTAAATTTTCCTTATTTTATAGGTAAGTATAAGATGTTGCATTCCAGACACCATTCGATTGGTCAAGCTACATGACGTTTTAAACAAAATATCCTTTATTTTAACTGGAGTGCAAAAATACAGACAAAATAAAAGAATTAGTTTAACTGTAACTCTATTGAAATGCTTAACAAAATATATATCCAATGAACACATCCTTGACAAAGACAAATTCAGCAAAGTAGATTGCCTCACATGCAATTCTAGCAGCAGGAAGAAAACCCCAGCTTTTAGATGTAACAGAGTAGGAATAAAAACTTCCACATCCAGCTTCAAGACGCAGAAAGCTAAACATAAAAATCCTGATGCTGTGGGAGCTTGACCACACCCATTCAGGCTGCTTCTATTGTTTCAATGGTTTAAAAAAAGCCCGAAGGCCTCACAAGCTGTTTACTTTATTGGCTTCAAGCAAACTGCTCGTTGCCTCTGACTCAATCTTTCTCCATTTTAAAAATAAAGGACAAAATACACCTCTTAAAGCCATAGTATCATCACACTAAGAATTACCAAACTCTAGAATCATCATTTAAGAGGGGAAAGTGAGGACTGCAGATGCTGGAGATCAGAGCTGAAAAATGTGTTGCTGGAAAAGCGCAGCAAGTCAGGTAGCATCCAAGGAGCAGGAGAATCGACGTTTCGGGCATAAACCCTTCTGAAGAAGGGCTTATACCCGAAACGTCGATTCTCCTAATCATCATTTAAGCCCCATATGTATTTATTTAGCCTCCAGAGTGTCCACATTGCATTTGGTCTTTCTTTTGGTGAAGAAACCCTTCTTGAGGCAATCTTCCTGCAGGAAAGCAGCTTTAATACCAGTCGATCCAGCCTTCCAAGCATTTATTTTTAATGAAGCCAAGACAACTTTAACAATTTAATTTACTGTCATCAGTGAATCTACTGTATATACCTTGGTCCTGTTTTCATAAAAAGCTTGTGTCACTGGAATCATACAGCATGGAAATAGACCCTTGGTTCAATTTGTCCACGCTGACCAATTTTCCCAAAATTTGCATTTAGTCCATATCCCTCTAAGCCTTTCCTATTCATATGCTGAAAATGTGTTGCTGGAAAAGCGCAGCAGGTCAGGCAGCATCCAGGGAACAGGAGAATCGACGTTTCGGGCATAAGCCCTTCTTCAGGAAGGGCTTATGCCCGAAGCGTCGATTCTCCTGTTCCCTGGATGCTGCCTGACCTGCTGCGCTTTTCCAGCAACACATTTTCAGCTCTGATCTCCAGCATCCACAGACCTCACTTTCTCCTCAAAGATTTTCCTATTCATATACCTATCCACCTGTCTTTTAGGTGTTGTAATTGTACTTGCATCAACCATTGCTTCTGACAGTTCATTCTGTTTATGCACTACCCTCTGTGTGGAAAAGTTGATCCTCTCCTTGCTTTAATCTTGTGAGTTCCATCAGGGGACAGATTGTTCCATGCATATCCAGCCCTGCCGTAGTGCTGGTTTATTCTCTATCTGGCATCGCAGCGAACACCCAAGTTCTCTCCAAATTTGAGGCTTCGGTTATTTGGTATTTTCTTTTGACTTGCTTTCTCATTTATTCATGGCCACTAAGTCTTCCCTATGACACAGGTCTCTTCTCCTGGTTTGTTCTATATTTCTTAACCTTGTTAAACTATTTTATCTTGCGTCCTATCCCTTTCAGGACTGCTACTCTTTGATCTTCCCCAATTATTAATAAGATTTCTTTCAACAGTTTGTGATTTCTTTTGCATGGCATGTTCACTCCCAGACCCACTATTTGAGTGTACACGTGCTTTCCTGCCTTGTTTCTTTGTACTTCATGTTTCCAATCGATGGGCCTGATCCCCCGCCCCTCATCCTGTACATTCATTCAACTTTGATATTTTCCGGTGGCTTCCTCGCTCTACTTATTGAACTCCATTAGTTAGCCCCCTTCTGGTAAATCTTTGACTTTGGTACCCACAAAGTTTGTGCGAAGATTTGTAGCTCGTTGCTGTGGTTCTGTTCGCCGAGCTGGAAGTTTTTGTTGCAAACGTTTCGTCCCCTGGCTAGGCGACATCATCAGTGCTTGGGAGCCTCCTGCGAAGCGCTTCTTTGATGTTTCCTCCGGTGTTTATAGTGGTCTGTCCCTGCCGCTTCCGGTTGTCAGTTTCAGCTGTCCGCTGTAGTGGTTGGTATATTGGGTCCAGGTCGATGTGTTTGTTGATGGAGTTTGGTACCCACTTCTGACAGTTGTCCTTTGGGCCTTTTGTTGACTACCAAATTGATCTGTCAGAAGTAGCAGCTTGATACTAAAAGCTGTGCACCATTTGGTTATGAGACATCCTCGTTATTTTGCATCATCTTTTCAGAATTTACTAATTTATAATCCATACTAAGCAACACTTAGAGAACGCAACCGCACAGTAAGGTCACATTCTGTAAAATTACTACTTGTCTTTACTCATAACCTTCTCCAGTACCTCTCCATTCTTTAAGGCCCTCTCTCTTATTATTAACCATATATCCCTGAATGAAAATGTTTTTCACAATGGCTTCACCTTCTATCTTAAGTCTCACCAAATACCTTCTGAGACCTTAGCTTTCACAAAAGCCATTCTGTCTGCAGAAAGTGCATTCAAATGCACTGAGAAAATAGAATTAATTGTATCCCCTTCCCAAGCTGGAGGCTGATCACTTATTACTGATTGAACTTTGTTATTGATACCAAAAACTAACCGATATGGACATATACATTAACGACCTGCAACAAATTCTTAGCATGTACAACCCAATAATTTATAGCTTGGCTGATCTGCCAAAGGTTTATAAACCATCGTGTTGATTACTGCATGCTCCCTTTCACACATTCCAATGTTAAAAGAATTTTCTGCTCCATATATATAACTATCATGTTCATATTCACACACCTATCTCTAACTTCATCGCAGTTATCAATGAGAAATTTTGTTGGTAGTCAAAGTCCCCACTAAACACATCCATCACCAGTTCCCTAATTCCATTATGTCTCAGGCATTCCTTCAGGCCATATTAGAGGTTAACAGGAAACATCCAACATGCCTTTACTTAAGTGGAAGGAAGAAAAAAGAAGCAGATCCAAAAGGTTGCTTCCAGCTGCTCTCCTTACTTTATAAAGTGCTGCTGACAGCTGCTTTTCCTCTCCAATGTACTTCTTTTGTTTCTGTCTTCTTCCTTCCTCCTTCCAAAGTTACTCAGGTCCTACCCAAATGCTCAGTGGTCCAAGGAGTGAATGTCACTATTCCTGCTTTCCCTGGCTGGATGAGTGCTCTTTCCTGGAATACCACTATCAACGGTGTGAAGTGGAAGAAAGGTTACAGGTCTGCCAGAGCTGCTGAGTTTCTTCAGCACTTGTTTGTTTCAGATCTCCAGTATTCACAGTTCTTTGTTTTATTTATCCCAAACGAATTAATAGTTTCTTGAGAGATTATCAGGCTTTGTTTAAAAATAAGTACACCTTACTGCTACTGAAACATTCTTAACAAATACATAACTGAACCCTTAACATGCAATGGATTAGCTCCTCCCCTAAGGAAGAGTCCTTTATATCCTGATGAGTTGAGTTATCTTGATATAAATTAACCCTTTCAGGTACTAGCTGCCATATACAACACCAAATCCCCAAGAGGTCAAAGATTTGATTATCCTCAACCGTAAATATGCTAAAGGAATGAGCATCCACAGATTGTGGGATAGAAAATTTCAAAGATTTACAAGTGGCTGAATGAAGAATTTCTTCTCATCTTGCACCTAAATGATTGACCATTTATCCTGAGACTGTGCCCATTCCCCGTTGTCTAGTTTTCCTAGTCCATGAATTAAATTCTGTGTCAAGCCCCCTCACAATCATGTATGTTTTAATGAGGCCACCTCTCATCCTTCCAAACTCCAGGGAGTATAAGCACAATATTCACATCATCCAGGAGCCAATATTGTGAACCTATGATGTACACCTCTAGTGCAGGCATATCCATCTGAGAATTTATGGACCAAAACTCCGCACAGAGCTCCCAAGTGTGATTTTACCAGATCCCTATGTAAATGTAACAAGACATTCTTATTCTTGAACTCCAATCTCTTTACAATAAAAGTCAAACTAAATAAAGTCAACTATGGAAGTATGGGGGAGGTTGTGGAAAACTGCAGGTGAGTCTTCCTGGGCTATTGGCACACACCTTAGCTATACACTGCAATATTTATATGATCTCTACACTAGAAAACACATAAGAGCTTTACTGGTGTATACATGGACACAGAGGTTCTGTTATGATACTGTGTGCAGCTATTGTGTTTGCTTTGAAACCCCAAGAAAGCCTGTTACAATTTGCTCAATGTTCAGATTAGTTTTCTACATCTTAAATCAAATTTCATTGGTCATTCAGAGATTTCCGTTCTGAATTTCTCTTCAGATTTGTCTGTTAAATTGACCTCAAATCCAGATCCCCCAATTCAGGGCTACCAAGTCACGCTGAATTGCAGTATAACTTACCAAACCACAGGATTCTACACCTGGTACTTTGTGCATTCAGAAAATAATTCAACTGAAAGTACAAAACAGAATCAATTCACTCACATTGCAAGCCATCCTGGAAGATATTACTGCTCAATTAATGGACAAACTAGCAACTGGATTCAAGTTCTGGGTCAAGGTAAGGTGCTTTTTGTAATGTTAACATCAACTATGTAATCAATGTATCTTCTAGTGAAAAGATTCACAACTGCATTTTTAAAATAGCACATGACAAGGGATAATGATGTTGTGAAAAGCAACTTAGAAAGTATTGGTAGTTTCCAGTATGTTTCTTAGCCTTAAGATGATGGGAAAACAGTAAATGTAGACCTACATTGCCATAATATGAGTGCTGGACTCAATCTGAGTACTATTTATGTGAGAGAATCCCAATTTGATTCTTAAAATCCTGACTCCGACAGGAGCACTTATTGTCCTGTGGTGGGGCCTTGGGGAATATGGCAGTGGAGTGAACAGCATGGTAAGCCATACTCTTACCATTACATAGTCCTTCCCACCGTCATAGGTGCACTGCTGCGATATTCATTAACAGAGGCATTCAGGTACCAAGCAATATTGTATTGCATACAAATGCACTAAAGTTCATATGCTGTTTGTCACAGAATGTAACTTCCATGGTCATTGAGACAGAGGAAGAGAATAGTGAATTTATTAATTTTGTTGCAAAGGAACCACAGTAATTGATGACATTCTAATTTTCCAGATTCCAGTTTCCAAACAGTGACCGTTGCTGTCAGTGTAGCAGTCACAATGCTGCTGATTTTGGTTCTCGGATTGATTTGCTATTGCATTTCTCAGAAAGGTACGTAGTAAGAGTAAAATACTCACTGGTTTGAGTTGCAACTAATTTCAGTTCCACTCAGAAAGATAGATTATTTTAGCTCTGGCCTCAAATTTATTTTCAATTTTTAATGATTAATCTGCACCTAAGAACAACCAAGGTTGAAAAATGGTTACTTGTCCCATCAAAGATATAGAAATGTAAGGTCTGCACATTAGTGAGGGAACAGCAACAGGCTTTTTTTTGACATATCTAGAAAGAGATAATGGTAAATGGGAGGAATGTTATTTGGAACCCTAAAGACCCAGGTTCCAGTTCAATATGACCTAAAGAAACAAAATGCTCATCTCCTAATATTTTAATCTCACGCAGAAGAATTGTTGTAAACGAAATAAAAGCTGTGCAGCTGCTCTCTCCCAATCAGATGGTATGGATTTGGGTTGCTGCACTGTCTGCTGCTTGAATCTGCTGATGTTTAGGTCTTGTTATGCACTGATCCCTGTCGTGGAAATTCCACCTACTTTCTGAAGAACAGTGTGTTGCCATTGGTTTCTTCAGGTGGAATACTGGAAGGACAGACAATTTCTGGCAAGCATTTTGTCACACCCTAGAAAATGCATGCGACTGAAGATCCTGGTCTTTTTTTCTGTATTTATTATATATTGGTATTAGAAAAATGCACTTAGGTACAAACAGAACAATTTGCGTATGAAAAGCATTTCCAAAACATTATTGCAAGCATTTCCACTGAAAAGCAAAAGCAACAATATCCATTTGATCTTCTGCTTGTTTCTGTGTAATTACTCCCCACATGTTATTTATGTTAAATTGTGTTTACATTAAATGGGTTGAGAAACTGGAAAGGCATAAGGTCTTAAAACCCGTGATCTGTGTCTTATGAAACTACACCCTCAAATCTATTTGCTGGTCCACCTAGGTGAAACTACTTTTGTTAAGAATATAATTGTCATTTCCGCATTCTGATTTCTTTCATCTTCTAGTGTAATACAGATATAAAAACAGTAAGGTTCAATTTCAGAGGCCAGTACGTTTCTTCCTGAAAGTGCATGAAATGAAAGTGCAAGAGAAACTCAGCTGTTTTGGCAGCATCTATGAAAATAGAGGCTTTAAGTTTTTGAAACTAAAGAAGTCCTACTGGATCTAAATGTTAACTCTTCTTTCTTGCTCCATAAATGTGAACTCAATTCATAAATCTGGAATTAAAAGCTAGTCTAATGCTGACCGTGAAACAATTGTGGATTATTGTAAAAACCTACCAATTTCATTAATGTTCATTTAGAGAAGGAAACCTACTATCCCCTGGTCTGGGCTACATGTGACACCAAACCCACAGCAGTGTGGTTGACTTTTAAATGTTCTCATAAATGGCAGATCAAACCATTGCTTTTTTAATCAAACAGCGACAAGGTCTAAGAACAAGAAAGAAGCTGGATGGACCATTCAGCATTGATCTAAGCATTGGGAAAGACTATTGTAAATGCAGCCCTGTCAACCCCTACAAAGTTGTCCTCACTAACATCTGGCTTGTGCCAAAATTGAGAGAGCTGTCCCACAGACTAGTCAAGCAACAGCATGAAATAGTATTTCTCTCAGAATCATATCTTACAGACAGTGGCTCAAGCACAACCATCAACATCCATGGGTATGTCTTGTCCCACTGCAGGATAGATACACCAGAACTGGCAGCACAGTGGTATAGGTTCGGAAGGGAGTCCTCAACATTGATTCCGGATCCCATGGTCTCCGCCCACATCCCATGAACAAGGAGAAATGCTGCAAGACTTGCTGAGTTTCTCTAGCATCATTTTTGTATAATTTCGGATTTCCATATTTTACATTTGGTTTAGCCTCCGACTTAAAATTATCTTAAACTAGTTGTTGGGCCCCTTTGTGGATGAACAAGGAATCTAATACCTGTATTAGAATTCCACTATTAAATTTGTTCTATGATGATTAGTTCAGGGATTAGCAGTGGCTGTCACCATGAAGCAACTTTATATAAGAAAATATTAATGAAATTTAGCTGTGGACAAGTAAAATCCCTACTTTGGAGAAGCCAGCAACAAATGAAGTTAAATACCTCTGCCTGCATTGCCTGTGTGATTTTGAATGTCCTGTAGCTCACTATTTTAAAATCTTTCTCATTCCTGCTCTGGCTTCTCTATCTCTGATATTATACATAGTTTCAGTGAAACTTGACACACATTTCACAAGCACTATCTGATTACATTTCCTCAACACTCTGATGAATACATTGGCTTTTTCGCTTCAAACCAAGGATGATTTTGCAACATTTCCTTTTTAATTCCAGACACCATTGTCAGGAAGTTTCATTCTGATAATTTTTTCAAAATTTCTCAATGATAAAATGGATATGTTTCATGGGAAAACTAAAGGGTTCATATCTCTTGGCAAAATATTAAATTTAAAGAAATGTAATATAATTCAGCCTAATTTGGGAAAAATCATTATTTCCTTGTAAAGATTAACTTTTTTTTAAAGAGATACTCACTATGTAAGTAAATTTCTAATAGTTAGTTATGGATGCTCTGTTAGTGCTGTTCTTCAAAGAGCTTTTCTTTTAGCCCACAGATGCAACATTGACTAAATCCTAAGGACATGTTTCTGGCCACAATTTCTTCAATTGCAAGACAATCTGATTCAAGAAACAACATTGCCATCATTGTCTATGTCTCATTGAGAGTCAGACAGCAAGGGTCCTGTTGAAACAGTCTCTGCTCCTTGATAACTCTCTTCTTCCTCAGAGATTGATGAATCAGCTCCTTGAAGCTTTTATCAAGAAGTCCTATTGAAAATCTACTGAAGTCCTTCTCAGGTGACAATCAAAACTGGAATGTGAACTCATAAAATAATGGTCTTGAATCCTGCATCATGATGCTAAATTATTTAAAGAAATAGTATTCATTGTGCAGAGGTGTAAGGTTGTACTTTAAGTTTTCAGATGTTATACATTGCCAACAGTCACGTGTAAGAAAATGCTTTAAAACTGACCTGCACTCATTTCCTGCTGTGCCTCCATAAAGTTGTATATGCAAAGGAGCTAAAAGTCTTATCTTGAGATTAGTTTGCTTTCCAATATTTATGTAAAACTAATTACGATTAGTTAAGAAAATTTGAAAATAAATTAGTCCTCATCCCCCAACTCTCCAATTTTATTTTCAAACTGTGTATGTTTGGAGCAACTATTAAGTTTTTGAATAAAATGCAAACTGAGCTACAGGAAAAGCAGGTTAGGATCACAAAGGCGAAAGAAGGAATGAAGAAGGAACATGATGAGGAAAATATGCTGAAGAAACACACCAGTGTAGTAAACCATTTAATTTTACGTGTTTATTATTAAAACCTTGTGAATAAATTACATCTGGCATAGGCACATGTGTCAAATGTACATGTTCTGTGTGAAAATATTCTATGATTTTATAACTTAGAAATTAACATCTATTTTTATTCAATTATGATTTTAAAAAGTAAAGCAAAGAATATATAACCTTCTGGGCTTTGTAATACGGAGAAAGCGCCTGTAAATCCTAAAGAATGAATGTTGGGCTTTATTCTGCTTTTGGATTTATATTAAGCTTTAATTTTAGATTGTCCTTTAGAGTTAAACATTAATTATACCTAAATCAAAAAGGAATTGGTTCTGATCTTTGTTTAGCATGGATTTTTTTCTGTTTTGGGTTCGAACTGTTACCATGTTGATTTTCATCTCGTTTAGCTGAAGTTTCAGCAGTAGTGTAGTTGCAATTGGATAAACACTCATTGCAGTGAGATCTCTTTTTGTCCTACCCATAGCAGACGGTTCAGAAGCAGATAGATGCATGGTCCTCAGGGAACTCACAAGTTGCTCATCTGCATTAAGCAGCCCATGCCAAAATGGTAAGAATGCAGCTCTAATCCACATTAGATTGCTCAAGATCAGTTATCTGCCATTAAATCCATTCAACAAGTTATGATCAAATGTTTTGTTACAAAAGTTGTATATGGTTTTTATATTGGAAAAGGTTTTACTTTTGAGGCTATGGCTCCAACCACTGAAGGAGGTACCCTACCTACTCATCTGTGATGGTGGTCATGACTGCATAAAGCATTTATTTTTGTAATTGTTTAAGCAGATCTAATTGTCACAGAACTTTCAAAGTAGGGTAGAATTCTGCAGTGTGAGAAAGATTGTGAATTATCTTGTTGCTTTTAGACCAAATATATTTTGATACTGGATTCTGCAGAAATAATTTCAGCTTATTTGCTCTCTGTATGTGTGGGGCTGTATTTACAAAGCTACATAGTGTCTATTATTAGAAAGTATAAGGGACAGTATTCAAGATTAGCCTAAGATGCTGTTATAGGGACAATCATTCACTTGAGAGACCACCAAAGCGTGCTGTGTCACTATTTTTGAAATACATATATTTGTGAATTTTTTAAACTCATTAGCAATTGGTCATTATGCAAAAAGACACTTCACACTTGTAAGGTAGAAGATTTGTAAAATATTGTCCCTTTGATAAGATATGGTTTCAACTTCTTACATGTATATCTATTCTTAAGCTGTGCTTTCTTATTGTAAAATAAATGTACCTCAAAGCATTCTGTGACGTGTGCAGTTTGTTTTCAATTACTGGATGAAAAGTAGTTTCTAAAATTGGCAAATTACATCTAGTTGCTACTTTATCAATATTAACTCTTTTATCTACTGTAACTCAAGTGTTATTCCCACTTGAATGCCAGAGCCAGAGTTTGAGATTCAGAGAAACTGTTTTAGTGATGTGGCCACAATATTCACCTGTTTACTGCCTTAGATAGATGCCCCAGCTGCATAAATAGCACCTGGCTTCTGTTTGTGTCTCACCTTAAATTTGCATCAGTGTTAAATTATTCTTTGAACAAGACATTTGAGTTTACTATTTGCGGTGATGACTTTTTCCAGCTTAAGCACTTATATTAGGTTTTTTTGCTTGCAATCAATTTACTGGTTAATCTGCACTTTTTTTGCTGCCTTGCATACCCATTAAGATAATCTGAATTTGTTGTGATTCCAAGTGAGAATTTCTGCACACCTCTGATCTGAGAACACCACTTCTTGATCCCATTTGATACTAGAACATTGTGTGGCTCTCAAACCTTTGCAGCTGGGACAGCTAATATTTATTTTGTTGGCAGCTTAGCCTCCATTCTGACACTATCAATCTAAATCTCTGCTGCTTAAAAGAACAAGATTGACTGAGTTGAACAAATAATTCCTTTAAAGGAAATGTCAAAAGCTTTGAGCATGTTCAGATAAACCATGAGACTGTTCATTTGGAAGGAAGGAATACAGATACAGGATGAGACTGTTCAGCCCCTTGAGTCTGTCCTGCCGTTATGTTTGATTGTGGATGATCTGTATTACAGTGTGTTTTATCTGCTTTGCAACTGTAAGCCTTAACACCATTGCCTTTAAGGTTGTTTTCAAGTCTTCAATTTCCCTTTTGGGATTGGTGATTTGGTTTATTGTCACTTGTACTCTACAATGAACAACATGGTAAAATACAATGAAAAGCTTCAACTGTCACCGTGATCCAGTGGCATTCAAGTCAAAAGAAGAAAAGGCAAAGCTGAAAAACAGTCCATCTTGGCTCCTCAGCCTCCACCATGAGCCCCAAGGTCTGAGTCAGCTGAACAAGGACACTCATGCCAGATTGACTAGAGTAGGAGTCGCCATTCTTCAGGCACCATCTCTTTGTTGTTGGATCCACCTCGCCAACAGGCAGCCGATGCTGGGTCCTGCACTAGACCGACACTCACCCCATCACCAGGAATCGCCAGCTCCACTACTGCTGCTGCCTGGGCTGACACCAGGAGTCCCTGCTCCGGGCATTAAGCGCATCCTAATGTCACTACGAATAGCCCGATTCAAATTTTAAACTTTTGCCTCCTTATTCTGAACTTCCCAAAAGAGGAAATAGCTTCCAAATGTTTAGAAAGGGGAGTTGGAAATTGAGAAGAAGCGCTGTTCAAGCACACAGGAAAATACAAAGGGAGGAGGGATCACTTCTTGTGTGCAAGATAACAAGGCATTTAGGAAACTTGAAATGATCAGTTGTTTCCATTGTTAGGTACTCATGTGGATGAGGTGTTGTGGGATGTAAGAATGATTGTCCCTTATACCCCTATGCCACTGAGTTGATTTCACCTGACAATGCAAGACCATAGTGCAAGGTCAAGTTTTTTTTTGTAGCATTCCTCTATCCAATATCTAACACACGTGGTGGCCTTAAGACCAGTTCCTGGAATGCTGGCTGCAACATTCTTTTGTATGCACTGTGGCAGTGCAGCCATTGTGGATGAGTGGCCACATGATGGAATTTGTGATTAGTGAATGATACCAAAAGTAAAGGGGGTGAGATATGAGAAATGTTGAGAAGCTGAGGCTCTCCAACCGTAGGTGGAAGTTAAATCTGGGCAACTTATCATGCTTTCAATTTTTTGCATTGTTATATTAAATAACAGGGAGGATGGAGACTCAAATATACTACATGTCCCCAATAGTTCAGTCTGTGCTCCTGTAGTAAAAGGCACCATGTTGGGAGCAGTATCCATGAAATGTACATGACATTTTGCATGATACAAATAATGAAATGTTACTTTAAATTAAGTTGGGTGAGTAGGGTAATTGGATAGGAATTTCCACTTAAAATAGGTTTAAAATATTTGTTTCTACACAGTGTAAATGAATGGAATACTATCTTAGGGAAAGTAACAGAAACAGGCATTAGGTACATTCAAATGCTGTTGGAAGATGTGTTAAGGTAAAATATAGCACCACAGAAAATCTACTGGCCAAGAACATATTATTATTATTATTATTATTATTATTATTATTTTCATAATTTGGTATAATTGAAATAATCGCTTGCTCTGAAAGGTTCTGTTCAATGCAGTTTTGTAATCTAAAGGTCAAAGTTGGCATCATTTAATAACATTCTAATTCAAAACTAGAACCACCTTACTCCCATAAGCTCTCTACTGCAGTCAATTTCAAAATGATGTTTTTCCTCATGAGGTGTGGAAAAGTGAATACTTGTGTGTGGCCCATGTATTCATAGTAAATTTATGAGAAGGGAATGATTTTCAATTGTCTCTCAGTCTGTCAGCATATAGAACAACACTTATCATCCTTTTTGTTTTTGGGCTCTTGTGACATACTGGTAGTGCCTCATCTCTGGACTAGAGATATGGGTTCAATTTCTAACTACCCAGGCAATATGTCATAACCTGTGACCAGTGGAGTGCCACAAGGATCGGTGCTGGGTTCTCTTTTTTTTTGTCATTTACATAAATGATTTGGATGTGAACATAAGAAGTACAGTTAGTAAGTTTGCAGATGACACCAAAATTGGAGGTGTAGTGGACAGCGAAGAAGGTTACCTCAAATTGCAACAGGATCTTGATCAAATGGGCCAATTGGCTGAGGTGACAGATGGAGTTTAATTCAGATAAATTTGAGGTGCTGCATTTTGGGAAAGCAAATCTTAGCAGGTCTTATACACTTAATGGTAAGGTCCGAGGGAGTGTTGCTGAACAAAGATCTTGGAGTTCAAGTTCATAGCTCCTTGAAAGTGGAGTCGCAGGTAAATAGGATAGTGAAGAAGGCATTTGGTATGCTTTCTTTTATTAGTCAAAGTATTGAATAGAGGAGTTCGGAGGTCATGTTGCGGCTGTACAGGACATTGGTTAGGCCACTGTTGGAATACTGCGTACAATTCTGGTCTCCTTTCTATCAGAAAGATGTTGTGAAACTTGAAAGGGTTCAGAAAAGATTTACAAGGATGTTGCCAGGGTTGGAGGATCTGCGCTACAGGGAGAGGCTGAACAGGCTAGGGCTGTTTTCCCTGGAGCGTCAGAAGCTGAGGGGTGACCTTATAGAGGTTTATAAAATTGAGGGGCATGGATAGGATAAATAGACAAAATCTTTTTCCTGGAGTTGGGGAGTCCAGAACTAGAGGGCATAGGTTTAGGGTGAGAGGGGAGAGATATAAAAGACACCTAAGGGGCAACTTTTTCACACAGTGGGTGGTACGTGTTTGGAATGAGTTGCCAGAGGAAGTGGTGGAGGCTGGTACAATTGCAATATTTAAGAGGCATTTGGATGGGTATGTGAATAGGAAAGATTTGGAGGGATATGGGCCGGGTGCTGGCAGGTGGGACTAGATTGGGTTGGGATATCTGGTCGGCATGGATAGGTTGGACCGAAGAGTCTGTTTCTATGCTGTACATCTCTGACTCTATGTTGTACAGATTGATTAAAAACGATTTTAGTATGTGGGGCTTCCTGTAATGTGCATTTATGGGCAGCAGAGGACAGCAGTGATGCACCACTTCAAAGACTTTCTGCTGTCCATCTCTATATTTTTACACCAGGGGGTTGGATTGCTCGATTGTAAGTGTAAAGGCATACAGGTGGTCCCATATGATAAAGGATGGACTTTGACCACAGAAGTGGCTTTATACTATACACAGGGCATTTTTCTTTCACTGTGGGATGTGCTCAGAGCAAAGTGTCGAAAATAAAGGATAGCAAAATGAAGAACTGAGAAAAATCACGAAGGAAATGAAACAATATTTGATTCAGCATATTTCCTTTGTACTCAGCTGTTAATCATGACCTTCTCATTTTCTTGTTTCCAATATAATTTGTTTAGGAGTTCTCCCTCAGAGTGAATTGTTTTCATTTTCCATGTTCGGGTGAAGGATGTCCAAGATCAGTTAAAAGTTTATAAAGAATTGTTCTAAAATATTACCAGTCACACATGATCTATTGGCTCATTTAATCTTTCAAGGAATGTAGGTTGAACATTCATAATTTAATGGGTAAAACTGCCAACAAAATGAATTTTGTAAATGTGTTGTAATTAAATCCTCCAATAAAAAATAAAAATGTAAATACAAATTTTAATTTAGACTACAACATTCCCTTTTTTCTATTTTATAAATTAATTTCTAGTTCTTGGATAATGATGTCCTTTATTAAAAGATTATATAGTTCTTACTACCAATCATGTTCCAAAGTGTTGTGATAATGTTTGATTTTTTCACAAATTACGTAAAACCACTGTGAGATATATATATATATATATATCTTTGTTATAATGCAGAAAATAATACATTAAAGAAATGGTATTATTTAATGTTTTTATACTCTTCACTCATTTTCAGGGATGAATATGTATGAATGGAAAATTGTAATTATATCTTTGCATCATATCCGCCAGAATTATTCAGACTCACTGCGTGAAATTAGATCTTGACAATAAAGCATAATGTTGAACATCATTAATAAATGCCAATCCTGATTTTACATAAGACAATTGATTTAAACTGAAGGAATTAATATCCTTAGCACATGTTCCAGTGTCGCGACTATTATTCAGATGAACAAATGTTACTTAGATGTCCTGCTACAGTTATTAAAACCAGTAGACTTTGTAAAATCTTGATCAGTGAATTAAAAAGATTTTCAAGTCATGTGCCTATGGTGGATGTATGAGCTTGTTGTGGAAAACACAAATAATTTAGAGAAAAATTGTGCCACAAGACTGTGCCTTGAAGGTGCTAATTTTTGATTGGATATCTAGGTACCCAAGGCTCAGGCTTGTGTGCAAATGTCGTTAAGGATTTGAAGATATTGCAAGAAGGCACAGCCAGCTTTTCACTCATAAACCGTGTTGTCACTGATCACATTTATAAAGTAAGTTCCCTGGACAGACAAGTTTCAAAGAAAAGCAGGGGTGTTCCCGTTATCATGGTCAAGATTTCTTCCTGAACCACCAAGAGGTTCCATCTCTTGTTTGTCTGAACTTTGCTGCGTTTCCCTGCTTTGCAACAGTGATAACGTTCTATTATGACTTCATTTCACTGGCATGTGTTGTTATGTGTGTGCCAGGTCACTATGCCCTATGTGTTTCGGCTCAAGATAAAGTTTGTTGCCACCATCCACTTAGAGTATAGGAAACTACAGAGTCTGATTGATGGGAATAGCTGTTGAGATAAGGGATGCTTTGATGGTTATATTTCATAGGAGAAAGTGAGGATTGCAGATGCTGGAGAGTCAGAGTTGAGAATGTGGTGCTGGAAAAGCACAGCAGGTCAGGCAGCATCTGAGGAGCAGGAGAATTGACATTTCTGGCATAAGCCCTTCATCAGGAATGACCCTTTTCCAGCACCACACTCTCAACTCTCATTATATTTCATAGTCCGATAAATTCTGACTTGTTCTTCCCCACACACCACCTTCCCCACACACCACCTTGCAATACCATTCACAACTGTGGATGTGACATTCTGTTCTCTCTCTCCCTCGCTCTCTCTCCAGACCGACACTTGATTCATAAGCCCTTCATCAGGAATGACCCTTTTCCAGCACCACACTCTCAACTCTCATTATATTTCATAGTCCGATAAATTCTGACTTGTTCTTCCCCACACACCACCTTTAAAGAGCCCTTGTTTGCAATACCATTCACAACTGTGGATGTGACATTCTGTTCTCTCTCTCCCTCGCTGTCTCTCCAGACCGACACTTGATTTACATCTGCAGCCACTGTTGGCTGTATCCATCCTCTTTTAAAAATATGTTTTGGAATTATAAATTAGAAAAGTCCATAGAACTTGAAGGTTCTGACCCATAGTTGTGAAAACTTGACATGAGGAACAGGGAAATAGTTAGAATCTATTAAAAATAGTGCAAAAGCCAGGCATTTAGAAATGAATGTTAAATTGGTCAGAATCAACATGGATTTATGAAAGCAAAATAATGTTTAACAAACAGGTTGGAGTTTTTTTGAGAATGTTACTTGTAGCATAAACAAAGGAAAATCTATGGGGGTATTTAGATTTTCAGAAGGCTTTTGACAAAGTCCCATTCAGGAGGCTCAAAAACAAAATTAAAATGTAATGGATTAGGAGCAATGTGCTAGTAAGTTTGGGAATTTGTTAACAGACAGAAAGCAGAGAATAGGAATAAACCAATTATTCTCAAGATGACAGGCTGCTAGCAGTGAGGGTATCATTAGGGTTGGTGGTAGGTTCACACCTGTTCACATTCTATATAAATGATGTCGATGTGTGGGGACGAAATGTAATATTTCCTGATTTGCTTATGACATGTGACTGGGTAAGACTATAAGTTGAAAGGATTTAAGGAGGCTTCCCGAGCACTTGGACAAATTCAGTGATTGAGCTAGAACATGGCAGATGGAGTATAATGTGAATAAACTATTAACTTTGGTTGAAATAACTAGAGAGGCAGAAAATGGTAAGAATTTGGGAAATGTAGCTGTCCAAATGAATCTGGGTGTCTTTATCCATGAGTCACTAAATGGTAGCCTACTGGTGCAGCAAACAATTAGAAAGGCGAATGGTATGTTGGCATTTATTTCAAGGAAGTTTCAGTACAGAAGTAAAGAGGTCTTGCTGTAGTTGAATGTCTAGAGTATTATGAACAAGCTTGGTTTCCTTATCTCAGAAAGGATTCTAAGGAATCTAATTATCGTAGAAGGAGCACAATGGAGGGTGACTAGATTAATCCCTGAGATGATGAAATTGTCTTATGAAGAGAGATTGAGGAAATTGGCTCTGTATTTCTGAGAAGTTTGAAGGGTGAGAGGTAATCTCTTTGAAAATAATATGATATTTAAAGGACATGGCAAAGTGGATATGGATCGGATGTTTCCCTGAACTGGTGACTCTAGAACCAGGGGATGTAATAAAGGATAAGCCATTTGAGATGGCGATGGAAAGAATTTCTTCATTCAAAGTGTTGAATCTTTGGAATCCTCTACCCCAGAGGGTGGTGGAAATTCAATCATTGAGCATGTTTAAGACAAAGATCAATAGATTGAAGGTAATGTGAGAAAATGACAATCTACCTTTAATGAGGAAAACAAATTTCTGGTCGAACTAGAAGAGTTTCTTTTAGTTAACAAGATATAGTTCATTGCATGATAGCAACTAGTTACAGGTTATTTTGCTATGATAGATATCGAGGAAGGTCAGATATTGGACCTCAGTCTTACAAGATCCTATAACAGAGAGTCCACTGCTGTTTGTCATTTTTATAAATGACCTGGATGAGGGCATAGAAGGATGGGTTAGTAAATTTGTGGATGACTCTAAGATTGGTGGAGTTGTGGACAGTGAGGAAGGATGTTGCAGGTTTCAGAGGGACATAGAGCTGGGCTGAGAGGTGGCAAATGGAATTTAATGCAGAAAAGTGTGAGGTGATTCACTTTAACAGGAATACTGAGTACTGAACTAATGGTAAGATTCTTGGTAGTGTGAATGACCAGAGAGATCTCAGTGTCTGCATGCATAGATCCCTGAAAGTTGCCACCCAGCTTGATAGGGTTGTTAAGAAGGCATTCATTGTATTAACTTTTATTGGTAGAGGGATTGAGTTTTGGAGCCATGAGATCACATTGCAGCTGTACAAAAAACTCTGGTGTGGCCACACTTGGAGTATTGTGTGCAGTTCTGGTTGCCGCATTATAGGAAGGTCGTGGAAGTATTGGAAAAGGTGCCGAGGAGATTTACCAGGATGTTGCCTGGTATGGAGGCAAAGTCTTAATATATGGATGATAATGGAATTGTGTAGGTTAGATGGGCTTCAGATTGGTTTCCTAGGTTGGTGCAACATCGAGGGTCGAAGGGCCTGTACTGTTCTGTATTGTTCTATGTTCCATGTCCCTCTGACATACTCATGTTCGGCATGGCTTACAGCACTCATCAGTCTTAACCTTTTCAGGCCCATACACAGCAAGAAGCATTTCTGAACTGAATTTGTGAAAATTATCAAATAATTTCACAACCCAAGCTCATTAACAGCACATATCAGGAGATTGCAACTATGCTCCTGTCCAGATTTCTGACCTCTACTGAAAGCAGAATTCAAAACAGAAGACTGTCCTAATAAGTTGACAACAAAAAAAATTAATATAGATTTATATAATGCCCTTACACAGAAAATTGCCCCTGGTGTTTCAGAGTGATGTGGGGAAAGCAGGAAACTAAGCCAAAGATTGGGAGGTTAGTAATCGTAATCCAAAGCACAAATGAAAGTGGTAGATTTTAAGGTCTCTGAACTCGGAGAAGTGGAAGGGGTTTCTACAGGGAAGAAACAGTCTCATGGGTGACTTCAGCGAAAAAAAAGTCTGACAATAGTAATATTACATGGAAAGAAAATTAAGTTTCAATGAAAAAGCTTTGGAAGGAAAAAATGGTAAGGTACATGAGGACAATTTCTGCATTAGTTTCCTAAAGTGCATCCTAGAAAAACAACATTTGGGAAATTTGTATATCATCAAACCCATGATTTCCCATTCAATTAAAATCAGTGCGTTATTTCCTGCATTATATCCTTTTCTGCATGTGGTAGATGCGTTGAATCAGCAACTTCCTTTGACCTCTGGGTTCAAGTTACAGGCCAACTGCACCGATTCTCTCTCATGGCTGGTGATGAAGTCCTCAGCCTTCAGTATTATCTATGAACTTTGCTAGCAGGCATGTTTTTTCAAGGGCAAATAAGATACACTTGAGATTAGAGCAAGGAGCAAATTTCTTTCCTTGAACTAGATTTCAGAAAACAGAACAGCATTTCAGAACACAGGACTGCTATTTTATCATATTTTTGGCTGAGTACCACATCAACTGGTGACGTATGCCCCAAGCCATTACTGGTGAAAAAAAATTCAAATACTTCTGTTAAACCAGAATGCTAGTTGTCAGATAACAATTTATTCTCTATCAATAATTTGCAGTCTAAAACTGATTCATGCAGCAACTAACTGCTGTAATATTTTTCCCATCTCTGTTAGTAATTTGTCCTCCGCACTAAAATTGTAATCCTATCTGTGTTTAACAAAGTTGCAGGACTATATATTACGTTAACAAGAGCTGATTAAAGTAGCATTAAGCACCTTCTAGCGTAATAGAGACAAGTAAGACTGTTGATGGTCTGACCTTTATTGTGCATGAACCATTTAATTGGATCTTGACACGTGAGAAACAAAAACTGTCTGACATATCTCAATCAGTTCAAGAAGGTCAGGAACTGGTCAGTTTATTTGCACTGAAAGTGCTCTTTCACACCATTTGTTTGCTGCAACATCTTCATTTCCTACTAAATCTAAGGCTATTAGAGCACTAGTGAACAAAATTATACATTATAGAATTGGGTGAATTAAAGAGAAAGGTTATTCCACTGCATTAAGGAGTTAAAATAATCATATTAACCCCACACAGTTGGAGTCAATGTCCTATTCTTATGCTATAACCATGATATTCTGTAGGGATTTATCAAAAAACGTTGAAAGGAATGGATACCGTTGGATCTCTGTGATCTCTGCCAGTATGGATTTACAAATAGTAGAATTGAGGAGCAGTGGTGAGATTAGAGCTGGAGATTTCTTGTTCTGGGGCTTTGTGGTTCTGACCCAGCATAGAAACATAGCAATTCAGTGGCAGCTGACCTGCCAAAAGAAAGATGATGATAACTGCCTTGTGTGACCTCATATAGGCTACTTTATGGACCTTAAAAATGACAAATTTCAAAAAGCCTCACTTGGTCTTATAGATTCATAGTCATACAGTGCAGAAACAGACCCTTCAGTCCAACCAGTCCACTTCAAAAATAATCCCAAACTAAACTAGTCCCACTGTCCATATTCCTTCAAACCCTTCCTATTCATGTACTTACCTAAGTGTTGACAAATTTCAAAAAGCCTCACTTGGTCTTATAGATTCATAGTCATACAGTGCAGAAACAGACCCTTCAGTCCAACCAGTCCACTTAAAAAATAATCCCAAACTAAACTAGTCCCACTGCCTGCTATGGTCCATATTCCTTCAAACCCTTCCTATTCATTACTTACCTAAGTGTCTTTTAAATGTTATAACTGTGCCTGCATCCATCACTTCCTCAGAAAGTTCATTCCACATGCAAACCACCTTCTGTATAAAAAATCTGTCCATCATGCCTTTTTTAAATCTCTCTACCTTCAAAATATGCCCCCTCATCTCAAAATCCTCCATCCCAGGGAAAGTACACGTATCTTTAACCCGATCTATACAGCTCATGATTTTATAAATTTCTATAATGTCAACCCTCAACTTCCTATGCTCCAGTGAAAAATGTCCCTGCCTATCCAGCCTCTCCTTCTAATTCAAACCCTTCATTCCTGCCAACATTGTGGTAAATCTTTTTCTAAACCTTCTCCAGCTTAATGATATCCTTCCTATGCTACCAGAACTGCACACAGTACTCAAGAAGAGGGCTCACCAACGAGCTGCACAACCTCAACATGACATCTCAACTCCTATACTTAAAGGTCTGAGCAATGACTATAAGTTTGCTAAATGCCTTTTTAACCATTCTGTCTCTATGTGAAGCAAACTTCAAAGAATTATGTATCTACACCCCAGGTCCCTCTATAATACAACACTAACCAAGGCTCTAATATTAATTGTATAAGTTCTGCTGCTGTTTATCACACCAATATGCAACACCTTGTATTTAACCAAATTAAATTCCATTTGCCATATTTCAACCCATTGACCCATTTGATAAACTTATTAAACATACCTTTTATATTCTCATCCAAATCATTTATATATATGGAAAACAACAGAGATCCCAAGACCAATTGCTGTAGAACACCATTGGTCACAGGTCTCCAGTCTGAAAAGCAACCCTATTTTAAACAAGAAGGAAACGGTCTAAGTGGCACTTGCAACCTTCTGCCATTGACCCCATTGACCATCAATTGTGATGTCTCCAGCAGAAGGATCACAATCACGAGTGGACTTTCAGAATCCCTGCTTTTCAAGAGCAGCCTGACAGTTGGTCTGAAATCTTAGTGGTGCAGAGTTCTTTTCACAGATAGTCGAGGATCACCATGTTTCCTGTGCTAAACTTCCCTATCTCTTGAAGCAAGATAAGAAAGTCTAGATTTCATACATCTCGCACCACACACAAAGAGACTACTGTAGGTGGCGTTCAGGAAAGTCCCAGCAGCACATTGGAAATGTTTTCAGGATGTCCTCGAAGCATTCTTGAAGAAATCAATTGGCTTGTGATCAAGCAGTGGAGAAGGTTTATTTGGGAAGACAGCAAACACTTCAAGGGGGAATGTATAGAAGCAAAGTCAAGGCATAAGAATGAGTACGTATATTTCCAAACAATCCATTTGCCCAAACCTTCAAGCACCACCTGTCTGAGGTAGTAGAATCTGCAGATCATGCATTGGACATCAGTGATCTTCAGACCAATCAACTTGGAGTAGAAACAAGCCATCCTTAGCCTGAAGAATTGCCTGAGAGGAGAGGAAGAGAATGTTTACAATGCAAAAGGAGGCCATTCAGCCCATTATATCTATCACAGTTGAAAATGAGCTACTCAACTTATTCCTTCTTTGACCATAGGGCTGTAATTTGCACCACTTCAAGTGTATGTGCAAGTGTTGTTTAAAATTCGATGCAAGGTTCTACATACATCATCCTTCACCAGAATTTCCTTGGTTTTGAAGAAGGGTCACTGGACATGAAACTTTAACTCTGCTTTCTCCTCACAAATACTGCCTGATCTGTTAAGGTTTGCCAGCAGTTTTTGTTTTTGATTCTGAAAACTATCCCCGGTTACAATGGGAAAGTGCAAATGAAAGAATCCTACCAGCAGGAAGCAGAAAGGTAATTAGATACATTAGTGAAACACTTACAGTCAATTATTCCCGAGCTCACTAGAACTTATTGGTGGCTCAGGGATTCTCCTAATGTACAGTTGGCTTTTTCTAGTATCCCAAACGCCACCAACAAACCCAGTCAGGTTTGCTTATGGCCTCGTTCAGGGATGGAATCCCTCATTGACAAACACACTCTGTGTCTGATCAAAGGACCCACCATCAGGGAGGGGTGTGGTTGGTGAAAGCCAACCCTGTGCCCTTGGCTCTGTGTTGCCCCTCACAACTCCACAGCTCTCCTCTACATAACCTCTCTCCCACCCTCAGTTATCAGCATCCTGGCATCCAATGTTGATCCTGGAACTGAAACTACATTCTCCAAGACCATTATTGGCAATCAGGAGATTGCTGGAAAAACTCAGCAGGTCTGGTAACATCTGTAAAGCTGCCATTCATTTCCCTCTTTAAACCATGTTTCAGCAACACTGTCACACTTTCAAATGATAACTCATTGACATTATTCACAAGAGGACACTAAAATTAGAGGTGTAATGGAAAGTGATGAGGTTACCTTGGAGTGCAACAAGATCTTGATCAGATGGGCTAATGGCTGAGGAGTGGCAGATGGAGTTTAATTTAGATAAATGTGAGGTGCTGCATTTTGGAAAAACAAATCAGAGCAGGACCTATACACTTAATGGTAAGGTCCTGGGGAGTGTTGATGGACAAACAGACCTTAGAGTGTAGGTTCATAACTCCTTGAAAGTACAGTTGCAGGTGATAGGAAAGTGAAGAAGGTGTTTTGTATGCTTTCCTTTATTGCGTATAGGAGTTGGGAAGTTATGTTTTGGCTGCACAGGACATTGGTTGGGCCACTTTGGAATATTGCATGCAATTCTGGTCTCCTTCCTATCAGAAGAATGGTGTGAAACTTGAAAGGGTTCAGAAAAGATTTTAAAGATGTGGCCAGGGCTAGAGGATTTAAGCTATAGAGAGACATAGAACATAGAACATAGAACATTACAGCGCAGTACAGGCCCTTCAGCCCTCAATGTTGCGCCGACCTATCATACCAATCTGAAGTCCATCTACCCTACACTATTCCATGTACGTCCATATGCTTGTCCAATGACGACTTAAATGTACTTAAAGTTGGCGAATCTACTACCGTTGCAGGCAAAGCATTCCATACCCTTACTACTCTCTGAGTAAAGAAACTACCTCTGACATCTGTCCTATATCTATCACCCCTCAATTTAAAGCTATGCCCCCTCATGCTCGCCGTCACCATACTTGGAAAAAGGCTCTCCCTGTCCACCCTATCTAACCCTCTGATTATCTTATATGTCTCTATTACATCACGTCTCAACCTTCTTCTCTCCAACGAAACCAGCCTCAAGTCCCTCAGCCTTTCCTTGTAAGACCTTCCCTCCATATCAGGCAACATCCTAGTAAATCTCCTTTGCACCCTTTCCAAAGCTTCCACATCCTTCTTATAATGCAGTGACCAGAACTGTACACAATACCCCAAGTGCGACCGCACCAGAGTTTTGTACAGCTGTAGCATAATCTCATGGTTCCGGAACTCGAATTAGCCCAGTACTTTGCATTCCGGTTACTCCGACCAAAGTGAATCACCTCACACTTGTCCGCATTAAACTCCATTTGCCACCTCTCAGCCCAGCTCTGCAGCTTATCTATGTCTCTTTGTAACCTACAACATCCCTCGTCACTATCCACAACTCCACCGACCTTAGTGTCATCTGCAAATTTACTAACCCACCCTTCCAAGCCCTCATCCAGGTCGTTTATAAAAATGACGAGCAGCAGTGGACCCAACACTGACCCTTGTGGTACACCATTTGTAACTGGACTCCAGGATGAACATTTCCCATCAACTACCACCCTCTGTCTTCTTTCAGTAAGCCAATTACTGATCCAAACTGCTATATCTTCCACAATCCCATTCCTCCGAATTTTGTACAATAGCCTACTGTGTGGAACTTTATCAAACACCTTCCTGAAATCCATATACATCACATCAACTGGTTTACTCTCATCTACCTGTTTGGTCACCTTCTCAAAGAACTCAATTAAGTTTGTAAGGCATGACCTACCCTTCACAAAACCGTGCTGACTATCTCTAATCAAATTATTCTTTTCTAGATGATTATAAATCCTATCTCTTATAACCTTTTCCAACACTTTACCAATAACTGAAGTAAGGAATAGGCTGGGGCTGTTTTCCCTGGAGTGTCAGAGGATGAGAGGTGACCTTATAGAGGTTTATAAAATCATGAGGAGCATGAATAGGGTGAATGGGAGGAGTGCAGAACTACAGCACATAGGTTTAGGGTGAGAAGGGAAAGATATAAAAGGAACATAAGGGGCAACTGTTTCAAACAGAGGGTGGTGTGTGTAGGGAATGAGCTTCCAGAGGAAGTGGTTGAGGCTGGTACAATTACAGTATTTAAAAGGCATCTGAATGGATATATGAATAGGAAGGGTTTAAAGGGATATGAGCAAGTACTGGCAAATGGGACTACATTAGGTTGGGATATCTGGTTGGCATGGATGGGTTGGACCAAAGGGTCTGTTTTCATGCTGTACATCTCTATGGCTCTATGACAAGATGTTTAACTCTGTTGGCTGGACCAGCGTGATGGCATCAGATGATTCAGCGTGATGGCATCAGTGTGGGTTCAATTCTTGCACCAGTTGATGTTACCACAAAAGACTCTCCTTTGCAATCTCTCCCCTCACATGAGTTGTGGTGATCCTCAGGTTAAACCACTGCCAGTTGTCTTCCTCTAATGAGAGAGTAGTATTATGGTGACTTTATTAAATCACATGGTACTAATCCCTGAAAAACACTTAGCTACCTATTTTGGATGCTTTCTTTTCTCTGTCTTCTGTACTAACTCATTGATCCCCTGTCCCACACTTCTTGTTCTTTTTACTCTCTTCTGGATTGGTTTTTGGATTCCATGTCACCAGGCAAACTAGTTTAAACTTACTTCAATTAAACTAGCATCAATGAAGAGTTAGAGAATGATCAGATGATGAAGTAACATAACCATAAATCAATACAATGTCAACATGATTGTAAAGAGTGCCCTGAATAACTAAAGAGATATATTTAACAGATCTAAAATAATCATCTTTGGATCCACTGTTTCACCAGGGTAAAGGCTGTCGTAGACCTCAAGGCTAATGCTGTTGATTCATCACATTCATCAGTTGTAATTAACTGATTTATTTCCAGAAGCATTCTCCCTTTTCTGCAGAGGCGATTTTGCACTTTATGTTCAAAGAAACTTCCCCTTCTATTTATACCATCAACTACTAATGCTACCAGGATTTCAAATGCAGTGATTCTTCATTGTTTTCACTTTTCCTGGCATTTAGGAATAGATTTCAGCATGATTGCACGATTCATAATTAATGCCTCATGAAGATAGTGCCTTACTATTTCCTTATTTAACTTAGTGTCAAATTTTGTTTCATAGCAATGACTGTGAAGCATTCTGGGTCACAATGTGAAAAATACTATGTAAAAGAAAATTGGAGTTGTTTACTTGCTTTAGTTATTCCCATGGCAGAAGTCAGCCATGACAGCCATCTACTTTTGTGAGAGATTGCCTTTAAAATGTGCAGCAATGGCTGCAAATAACCCAATCCCATCTACAGTTAGAACAATATCCTGGGAATATTGAGTCCAACTCCTCAGACTTATCGTAACAAACATGAAGAGTCACCAGCATCATCTATTGACAATGTATTCAGTGGTGGAAGGAGTGAATGCCAATCAAGCGGGCTGATTTATCTTGACTAAAGTTGATCTTCTTCAGTGTTGTTGCAGCTGCACTCATCCACGCAAATGGAGCAGATTCACTCACACTACGCCAATAGTGTGTAGATGTTGTACGGGCTTTAGGAAGACAGAAGGTGAGTTGCTCGCTGCAGGAATCCTAGTTGCTGTCCTCCTGATGTACCTTTAGAAATTATATAGGTGAATGGTAACCCCAGGATTTTGATGTTAGGGAATTCAATGATGGTAATGAATGTTAAGAGAAAATTCTCTCCTATTGGAGAGGATCATTGTCTGGCATTTGTTTGGTATGAATTTTAGATTAGATTAGACTCCCCACCGTATGGAAACAGGCCATTTGGCCCAACAAGTCCACACCGACCCTCTGAAGAATAACCCACCCAGACTCATTTCCTTCTGACTAACGCACTTGACACTATGGGCAAGTTGGCATGGCCAGTTCACCTGACCTGCATATCTTTGGACTGTGGGAGGAAACCGGAGCACTCGGAGGAAACCCACACAGATACGGGGAGAACATGCAAACTCCACACAGTCGCCCAAGGCAGGAATCGAACCTGGGTCCCTGGTGAGGCAGCAGTGCTAACCACCGTGCCGCCGTGACGCTGAAGTTACTTGCCACTTATCAACCCAAACCTGAATATTGTTCAAATCTTGCTGCTTTTGGACATAGAATCATAGAATCATAGAGTTACACAGCATGGAAACAGACCCTTCGGTCCCACTGTCCATGCTAACCAAATATCCTAAACTAAGCTGGTCGCATTTGCCTGTGTTTGGCCCATATTTCTCTATTCATCCACTCATCCAGATGCCTTATAAATGTCATAAATTGTATCCATCAACGCTACTTCCCCTGCCAGCTCATTCCCTACATGCACCACCCTTAAACGTGATCCAAAAGAAACCAATACTAGTGATGCCAATGAATGAGATAGACCTGTGGTTATCACAATCTTCTTTGTATTTATAAATTAATAATAATATTTGTAAAAAGCAATGCTTTTTGCAAAACCGGTTCTGTCGAATGGATCCCATCTTCCAAGAGAGGTGATTATGAAGACATAGTGGGACAGGTTTTCTGTGGTTTGAGGAGTGAGTTCAGCAAGAATTCAATTTTATTTCTTAAAACTGTACAAACAGACTGAGTTGAGATGATTTATAATGAGCACACATAGGAACTTGGGGAGATATTCCATGACACCTCTGGAAACACAAAAAACAGAAGCAGGCCCATTGAGTCTGCTTATTGTTCAACATGATCATGGTCTACCTCAATACCATACTCCTAGAACACAATAACACAAGAAATAGGAGCAGGATATGGATTGCTTCAGTATCTGAGGAACCATGAATGCTTCTGAACATTTTGCAATCATCAGCGTTAATTTCTACTTTTGACAAAATGATGGAAAAATGTTCACCAATCAAGCAGTTGATGAGGGTTGGGTTGAGGACACTAACCTGAGGAACTGCAACATTAACATCTAATGACTGAGATCATTGACCTCCAACAACCACAACTATCTTCCTTTGGGCTTAGTGTGAGTCAAACCAGTGAAGACATTTCCTCAGATTTCCATTGATTCTAGTTTGGCTGAGGCACCTTGATGCCACACTCCACCAAAGTGAGAACCTAAACTGAATGACTGTGGATGGGATATCACTGAGTGCCACTCAATAGCATTGTCGATGATATCTTCCATCATATTATTGATGATCAAGAGTGGACTGATGGGACAGTAATTAGCCAGCTTAGATTTGCCCTGTTTTTGTGGACATACCATGCTGGGCAATTTTCCACATTGTTGGGTAGATGCCAATGTTATAGATGCACTCGAGTAGCTTAGCTGGGGACTCAGCTAATTCTGGAGTGCAAGGCCTCAGTACTGTTGCTGGAATTTGATCAGAGCTAGAGGCTTTGCAGTATCCAATGACTTTAGCTGTTTCTCGATATCACATGAAGTGAATTGAATTGGCTGAAGACTGGCATCTGTGAGATTGGGAACTTCTGGAGGAAGACAAGGTTGCTCATTCACTTGGCACCTCTGGCTGGATTTGGTTGCAAATACTTCAGCCTTTAAGAAAATGGCAAAATATGTTTGGAGAAAATAACTATTTTGACTCAAAACAATCCTATTTTGATATGCATTTCATGTGAAAGTATATGGGCACATTTACAAAACATTAATTGGTTTAATCAATGACGGAGTTTATTAATCGACTGGATTTGATTTACGCAATCCATCATTTTGAATTAATTCCGCTTAACAAGAACTTCAATCAAGCTTCACCAAGGTAACAACACTGATGATTATCTTACTGAAAGAAGATTAGTATTGGATTTAAACTCTCCAGTCACATGTTTGCATTGTTTTCATTCTTTAAGGAGCAGAGAATTGTTTAGAATTTACAGTTTGGAACTGACCGTTCAGTCCTACTAGTCCAGGCTGGTTTGGAGCACCACTCAGCCTTCTTCATCAAACACTGTAATCCTCAATTCTTTTCTTCTTCAGTGTTGGAAATTGAAGTGATTTAGTATGGTTCATTTGAAATTGCACTCCTTACATAGCTGACATGTCTGTAGCATTAGAAAACCATTCATTGAATTGATTAACGTCTAGGTCAATTGTACATTTCAAAACTGTGGTATGCAGATTTTTGTTAACCAGTGGTGAAAAGGGATGTGGGCCAAGTCCAAATGACCACTCCTTTCCTTTGTTTAGTTATTTTTATTAATCAATCTGTTTATGACACACCTTTGGAGCAGCTGAGATTTAAACCCGGACTTCTGGCCTCAAGGTAGGTGCACTACCACTGCACCACATGACCCTCTTGTATAGACTTGTTTTAGGCAAAAAACATAAAGAACTACAAGAATATCTTAAACATTAATGCCATACTGTTTTTACTAGTTTATGACAGTTATAAAATCCCACGCTCCTGTGAGAAAATATTTATTGTTCAAGATCATGCTGTTGAAGCATGCATATTTTTCCCATTTATTTCTGTCCATTGCTTATACAGGTTAATCCTATATTTATATAACTGCCAGCATGGAAACTAATATTGTATGGATACCCTTTGTATTTTGCCATGTGCTGGAGGAAGAAACAAAAGAGAAAAATGTGCTGATTTGGTGAGGTATGTTCTTTGTGCAACATTCAAAAAACAATCCGCGGAATGTGTAGTTTAATGACAATTGCATTGTGTACTTTGTCCACTTTAGGCTATCATACCCATATACTTGCGGAAGTATCAAAACAAAGGTGGTGTGGATGCTGGATTTCAAGCCTGGAAGATCCTAACAATGTTTGAAATTAGTGCACTCTATATGATTTCCCGCCTCAGGCGACTGACTGTGTGGAGTTTGCACGTTCTCCCCGTGTCTGCGTGGGTTTCCTCCGGGTGCTCCGGTTTCCTCCCACCATCACAAAGATGTGCAGGGTCAGGTGAATTGGCCATGCTAAATTGCCTGTAGTGTTAGGTAAGGGGTAAATGTAGGGGTATGGGTGGGTTTCGCTTCGGCGGGTCGGTGTGGACTTGTTGGGCCGAAGGGCCTGTTTCCACACTGTAATCTAATCTAATCTAATCTAATCTAATTTCATGGATTGCAGTAACAATATTTGCAGTCTACACTTATTGAGGGCATGTAACACATGAAGGTCACCTTGCAGTTGTCAAAACCAAAACTATTTCAGGAAAAGGGATGGTCCCAGGAATTGACTGCATGATAGAACACAAACTTAGCCATGTATTTCATGTACTGCAACTGTATATAAGGTAAGAGACTGAAAGAGTTAATTCTGAGGATTGCAGTAAGTTCCACTCAATCTGATGTTGTCATAAAGATGGGTGGGGAAAATGCACAACATCATAAAATCTCGAAGAGAATGGACCGATCACCCTTGGTCTCCTCACAGTCTTTGTAAAATGTCTATCTTACCAATGTAACTCGTAGCTGATGGCTATCATGCAGTAAACCATTTGATTGAATTTAAGGGCCTCTGCTAACTAAATACCTAGAGGTTGTCCCTTACCACATTAGACCAAGTAGATCTTATAGATACAGTCAGCAAAATGGATGGGGGGTAGCAATTTACCCAATCACACATTGGAAGTAGTCAGCATTGTATGCCCATGTGACTTGGTGCTAGCGTCTGTGGATTCAGTCTAGCTGCACTCTTATGACAGCAATCATAATATCAAATCATCATGATTAGCACTAGATTTCTGAACTACCTCCTAGTCAATAGATTGACATTAGGGTTAACTTTGCACACATAAACACTGGTGAACACCAAATTGTTGATCGAGGACTACAACAGCTTGTCAGTTGGAGAAGTCATTACTTTAATGAAAACTGTCATCACAAAGCTTGCCCAGATTGTTGCTTTGACACCCTTCAAATGCTGAGCAGTGACAGTGATTAATTCAGTAAATTTGTGAACTGCCTGGTCTTCACTCATCAAAACATTACACATCTTTGGTCAAGACCTAATGAAAAGTTGAGCGATTTGTACATAATGTAATTGATAAAACATACAGTTATAGCTGAAAAGTCATGGAATCAAGTATATCACTTTCTTCACAATTGCAGAGCAATTCCTTACGTGGATAACTGAAAGTCTCCAGCTACCCTCCTCCTTGCCCATCTATGTACACATGTCTTCCAAAGCTACCCTGGGAGCTAATGATTAATATGCTCTCAAATTCAGTTTAGAGCATAAGGAATAAATTAATGTAAATGCACAGCAAAACACGACACTTAGAGCTATACTGCTAAACCTAGGAGATAAATGGTGAATGGTGATGAACATATTGGAATGAAAGCAACCTCATGACATCCAGACATTTGCTGTGACCAGCACAAAAAGATTCACGTTCCCTGCTAAGTGAGTTTCGCAAATCATTGTGTATATTCTTCAAAGCACTGAAAACATGATTTTTGCAAGCATTGAATTAAATTCTGACCAACATCTCATGTGAAAAGCAGGAGTTAAATGAGACCAAACTTCATTTCAGATGACATTCTGCGTGTGAGAGAAAACATGTCATATTTATATTTTAACAGCACATGCAGAAATTCATCTTGTTACCAGTTCTTATTAAATCTCACTGCTCCTCTGCTTCAAAAGATGATTCCATTCATAACAATGATCTAGTATCATGATGTTAATGGGCACCGAACAATAATATAGGCCATGAGCTGGCCTTCTTCATAGTCAACTGACCACAAATCGTCCTCCTCTGGATAGGACTGGGAACCTGCTTAGCTTCTCCTCCTGAGCTACATCAATAGTGTCCTACTGTTAGCTGAAGGAAAGAGCATTAAGTAGAACTGAGAAAGTGTGTCAAAGTTCCCTCCACTGAAGAAGAAGCCCTTTGTGGAATACTTCCATCCTTTGGGTTGATTTGAGACTCGTACAAATTCACCGTGGTAATATAAGTATAATAACACAGACTTAAACCTTTGACAAGCAAGACATGACATTTAGAGCTATTCTGCTAAACCTAGGACATAAAGGACTTGCACAACCACACCAAAGGCTGCTGCATAAGATAAGGATGCAAGGCATAATGGGCAATGTGTAGCGTGGATAGAGGACTGGAAGCAAAGAGTGGGGATAAATGAGTGCTATTCTGGTTGGCAATCAGTGACAAATGGTGTGCCTCAGGGATCAGTGCTGTGACTGCAATTATTCACAATTTATATAGATGGTTTAAAGTTGGGGACCACGTGTAGTGTGTCAAAATTTGTGGATGATACTAAGATAGAGCAAAGTATGCAGGGGGCTGTGAAACTTTGCAAATGGACATAGATAGTTTAAGTAAATGGGCAAAGGTCTGGCAGATGTAATACAATGTTAATAAATGTGAAATCATCCATTTTGGTAGGAATAACAATAAAAAAGACCATTATTTGAATGTTAAGAATTTGCAGCACACTGCTATGCAGAGGGACCTGGGTGTCCTTGTGCATGAATCACAGAAGGTTGGTCTGCAGGTCCAGCAGGTAACTAGAAAGACAAATGGAATTTTGTCCTTCATTATTAAAGGGATTGAGTTTAAAAGCAGTGAGGTAATGTTGCAGCTGTATAGGGTGCTGGTGAGGCCACATCTGGAGTACTGTGTGCAGTTTTGGCATCCTTATTTGAGAAAGGATATACTGGCATTGAAGGGGGTGCAGAGGAAGTTCACTAGGTTAATTTCGGAGTTGAGGGGTTTGACTTAGAAGGAGAGACTGAGTAGACTGGGATTATATTCATTAGAATTTAGCAGAATGATGGGGGATCTTATTGAACCAGATAAAATTATGAAGGTAATAGACAACATAGAAGTAGAGAGGATGTTTTCACTGGCAGGTGAAACTAGGACAAGAGGGCATAGACTCAAGATTAGAGGGAGCAGATTTCGAATCTAATTCTAAATTAGAATTGAGAAGTATCTTCTTCACCCAGAGGGTTGTGAATCTATGGAATTCCCTGCCCAGTGAAGTGGTTGAACCTTCCTCAGTAAATGTTTTTAAAGCTAAGATAGATAATTTTTTGAACAGCAAAGGAATTAAAAGTTACGGTGGGAGGATGGGTAAGTGCAGCTGAAGCCACAAAAAGATCAGCCAAGATCTTATTGAATGGTGGACCAGGTTTGAAGGGCCAGACGGCCTACTCCTGCTCCTAGTTCTTATGTTCTTGTGACATGTTAGAGTCAAACTATCAAATACAACTTTGATCAAGTGGATTTCCATGTGGACGATATTATAGATTTTCACTCTTCTGAAAAATATAATTTGAAATAAAATGGAAGCTTTCCTTGTGACATTATAAAGAATATACAGAACCTGGTGAAGGAGCAGCGCTCTGAAGGCTATTACTTCCAAATAACCTGTCGGACTATAACCTGGTAATGTGTGACTTTTAACTTGTCCACCCCAGTCCAACACCGGCACCTTCACATCATATACAGAAACAGGCAACTTGTCCAGTGGATCAGTTGTATAAGTTGAGAAACTAACCACCAACTTGTGATTGGGTTAGAATATTGCCACCAATTATCTTTCGCATTATTTTTAATCACCCGTGCGAATGTGTTATGGCACTCCCATGTGGCAGGTGGGACTTCAACTCAGACCATCTAGCCCTGAGGTAGGGGCACTACCCTGCACCACAACAGTCCAAACCCCTTTCTACATTGGGTATAAAAGTCTATTTGCTTACTAATGATAGTCGATTAACAACTAATGAGTTATAATGAGAAGAGCTAGTTATAATAAGATGTAGTTTATTGTATAATTGAAATAGGTACAAATTATATTACTTAGCTAGGAATAATAACTTAGGAGGCAATGATGACACACCTGTCTCCATCAAGATATCAAGCTAGATTCAACAAATTGGATGAAGCCTCCAACACTAATTCTTTCAGATCCCATTACATTTTACAACAAAGTCCATTCCAGCTTCAGGCTCCATTTCAATATCATCCCATCCTTCCTCATCGAAATCCAGCAACAAAGACCACTCTTGACCGCATTCTCACACCAGAACCAAAAGCTAGCACTGTCCTGGCTTTATTAGATGCTAGGACCTACCGGCAGCATTTTCCAGCAATAATTAATCATGAGACCACCATAGGGGCTGCCGATCTGAGGGTTGGCAGCTCAGCAGCTACCCTTAGCAGAGGCCATTCATGTGGTTGGGGTAGCCTGAGTGAATGTGAGTACTGCAGATGCTGGAGATTAGAGTTGAGAGTGTGGTGCTGGAAGAGCACAGCAGGTCAGGCAGCATCTGAGGAGCAGGAGAGTCGATGTTCTAGGCAAAAGCCCTTCATCAGGTAACCTGGGGCCTGCCTCTGAGGAAGGGTCCTGAGTTGTTATTACATCAATGGTGACCATTGTTGCTAGGGTGATCCTCCTTTCGCCATCAAACACCCATCAAAGGTGCTCTTTCACCCCAGTTGGAACCCACTGGATGGCACCAGGATTTATGTGGCATCCCACCCACATTGTTGTGGGCATTCCTGATGTGGGTAAAATTTCAATGCAGATGTCAATGGTGTCATGAGGCAATGATGACACTTAATTTCATGACTATGCAAGGGGCTCGATTGGACACCCACTGGATGGCTAAGTTGTCATGTTTCCATCACTGGCAAAACAGCATGGTTATGGAAAGATATTGGGGTCCAATCCTAATGCTCATCTTCAGAAATATTGTTACTGCTCCCCCTGTCAGCCTGTCTAAAATGGGTAGGACCATTCAATCTCAGTTTCTGGATCAGTGGTGCTGGAAGAGCACAGCAATTCAGGCAGCATCCGAGGACAGGCAAAATCGACGTTTCAGGCAAAATCGACGTTTCGGGCAAAAGCCCTTCATCAGGAATAAAGGCAGA